>NW_025999869.1:870788-969695 GCF_001458135.2 Marmota marmota marmota
AAGGGGATGCTCCTTGCCGGCGGGTCCTGGGGGCAGAGCCCCCTGCTCCACCACCCTCTGGCTCATCTGTCCTCATCGGGGCCTCGGGCAGAACTCAACTATTTCAACAGCAGCAGCCGCCACTGGAGCCGAACCGCCCTGCACAAGAGGGTGTGCGCGCGGGGCGCTGTGGGGGGTGTCGCTGGGTGCAGGTCAGGGCCAGGATGAAAGTCAGGACAATGGCCCGTGCCCTCCGGCCCACTCAGGTGTCAAACGCCAGCTGCGGGAAGGGGCGGCAGACTTGAAGGGGAGACTTCAGCTGAGGCGGGGGCGCGGGCACTTCACCGGCCTTGCTGCTTTCCGGGGGGCAGAGATGGTGTTCTGGCGTGCAACTGGGCGCTCTTCTCGGCCAGGTCGGGGGTGGGCCGCACGGTGCCCCCACCCCGCCTCGGGCCGCCGCACTCGACGCTCACGGAGCGAGAGGCTGGCCAACCCCGCTGGCAGCTCCAGGCGGCCAGGGCCCCGCCGCTGCCCTCCCGCACGGGTCTTACCTGTGCGCCCCCACCCGCCCTCACGACTGCGCCTGCGCCCTGGCCTCGCGCGCAGGCCGGGAGCGAGGCGGGAACACAGGGGCCCACCTCGCGCGCGCCCGCCGTTTCTCTTTTAAGAAACCGTCCCCTCCGCGTCGGCTTCGCCCGGAACTGCGGCCGGTCCCGGGAGGGGCGGGGGTGCGGGAGGGAGGCCGCGATGCGCCTGCGCACTGGGCGCCTGCGCGCCCCCTGCCGGCAGCGGTGATCCTACGCGAGCAGCGCACTGTGTGTGGTGAGCTGCCTGGGTGGCGAGTGGCTGCTTGGGACCGCCAGAGGCTTAGGGGAACGAGGGATGGCCAGGATCAAGCCCTCCTGTGCACAGACCCTGGCCCTCCGGTCAGGACAGACACGTGGCCTCTCTAGCCTCTTTGCCTTCTTAGCACCCTCGAGCTCCCTTCTCAGTTGCCACCAGCGAGAAAACACGTGCTGCAGAAGATTAGCGCCTCCTCTGGACCACGAGACCCCGCCAGGCACAGCCTCTAACCTCTGGTAGCTTCAGAATTCTTCCAAAGAGTTGCCTAGATGATCTGCAGGCTCATTCTCTCTTCATTCTCCTCAAATGGCTCCGCTGGAGCTGTTCTCTCCAAGCCCTGCAATGGCTCCTCTCAAGATTGTTTGATGGCCATGTAGCTAAATGCAGTGGTCAGTTTGGCCTGCCTCTCGGCCCTAGACGGAAGCGACTATCATGGGTAGATCTCGCTCCTCTTCTTCCCAATGGATGCCTTCACGCTTTCTCAAGCTCTGCGATTTCACCTGATCCCGGGTTTCCTTCCTCCTCCTGTAGCAGTGGTCCACTTTATACTTTGAATATAACCCTTGCTGCTCTGCCACTGCAACTTATTTTTAAAATGAGTATATTTCTTTCTCTTCCTCTCCCTGCTGCTCCCTAAAAAATCTTAGAGGAACTCTTTCTAATCTATTTTATTGATTGATTAATTGATTGATTGGTACCGGGAATTGAACTCAGGGGCACTCAACCACTGAGCCACATCCCCAGCCCTATTTTGTATTTTATTTAGAGACAGAGTCTCACTGAGATGCTTGATGCCTCACCTTTGCTGAGGCTGGTTTTGAACTCACAAAACTCCTGCCTCAGCCTCTCCAGACGCTGGGATTACAGGCCTGCACCACCGTGCATCCCACATGCTAGGCAAGCACTCTGCTACTGACCTACATCCCCAGCCCTTCTTCCCCACTTTAGGAAGATTTGTCTGTCCTTGAGCACACACCCACCACAGGAAGGAAGTAATACAGACTTTGGGGATAGAACCAGAAGATCTCAGAAATACCTATCTCCCAAATTAAAAGGTGAATTACAACTCCAAGAGAGAAAATATGCAATGCAGCCTTTGAATTACCTCTATAAAACCCCCCTGGTTCCTGCTGATGGGCAGAATCACAGCCTTTGGGATTGGAGACCCCTGTGTTTCTCCTTTGCTAGCAAAGTTATAAAACTTTTTTTCTTTTTTCTCAAAACCATGCCTTCATTATTGAATTGGCACTGGGGAGAAGGACTGAGTTTCGGCAACACTCATTGGCCTCCTCCTTCCCCTTGTTGGACCCTTTTCCATCTTCTGTGGGACCAAGTATCTCTTCTCCACATGGTTTTTTTTTTGGGGGGGGGCAGGGGAGTGATCTCATTAGGTCCCCTAGCTTTAAGTACACTGATGGCATCCAGATTGATACTCCAGCCCAACCTTCTTTCAAACCCAGACTTGAAAGTCTTTCTAACTGCCTGCTTGGTTTTCTGTGGTTAATTCAGTTCATTCAGGTAAAGAATTGAGGACAGTGTTTGGTGCAAAGTCAGCCTGAACATATGCTAGCTTATATTTTCTCTGACTAAGAAAGATAATGATTCACAGCCCATTCCCCTCTCCCTTATCAGTTCTCAGTAAATGGTGCCATCATCTATGTAACTGCTCAAAACTAAAACCTGGGAATCAGGCTTGAGTGTATCTTCTGGGACATCTGACCATAAACCAATAAGTTGTGTGTATGTGTGTGTGTGTGTGTGTGTGTGTGTATGGTTGTCAGTAGGACCACATGCCTGTAAGGGCTCTAGGAGAGAATTCATTCCTTGTCTCTTCCAGCTGCTGGTCATGGCCAGCATTCCCTGGCTTTTCGCAATGTCACTTCAATCTCTGCATCTGTGATCACATTGCTCTTTCTCTTCTACATCAAATCTCCCTCTGTTTCTCTCACAAGGAAGCTTGCAGGTGCATTTAAAGTGCAACAAGTGATCTCCCATCTCACTGTTCTCAAATAATTACATCCAAAGTGTTTGCTGCAAGGTGATCTTCGTGGATTCCAGTCATTAAGGCTTGGAGGTTCTTCCTTGAGACTAGTTCTTAACGTACCAGACCACCATCATCACTCTCATGGTCTATGCCCACACCTTTCTCATGAATCTACCTTCTACTTTGACATTACTCTCACAATGCAGATGAAGTGAAGGCAAATCTCTTCCTTAAAACCTCTAGTTATCTCTAGTGTGATCCAAAGTCCTTACCGTGGCCTTAGATCCTAGGAGATCTGACCCCTGGCTGCTTCTCAGGAATCTTCCTCTGAATTCCTGAACATTGTGCTCTCTGACCTGGCCACTTCCACTTGCTCTTTCTGATGTGTGTTGACCATGCTGGAGGGAGCTTCTTTTTTCCTGGGGCACTTCCTCCTAGCTCTTCAGGTGGGCGCTTTCTTTTCACCATGTATATCTTGGCTGTAAGATTACCCACTCAGATAGCTCCTTCCCTCTGTCAGTTTCCTCCCCACTGTGCCCTATTCTCTTGCTTTGACCACACTCATTGTTTTTTGAAATCATTTTAGGGACTTGTTTGTGTATGTGTGTGTGGGGGAAGGTTGTTTGTTTTTTGGTATATGATGATTGTTGGCTACCCCAGCCTTCTTCTGCAAAGGCTAAACATCCCAAGTGTCATGGAGTTCAAACACGAACCACCCTTAGGAAGAACCCAGTATGTCCTGTCCATGTTCCTATTCATTTGTGGTCTTGATGATTCAATATACTTGTTGAGTAGCATAAGGTAGGAAGGAAGATCAGCTACCGTGTTCCAGATACTTTACTCACTAATAAGGGTAAAACCTATGTTTATATGTAAAGCAGGAGTCTTCCAGGCACCATGGTGCATGCCTGTAATCCCAGGCTGAGGCAGGAGACTGAGGCAGGAGGATTGGAAGTTCAAGGGCAGACTGTGTAACAGGAAAATCCCGCCTTAAAATATAAAAAAGACTGAGGATGTAGCTCAGTGGCAGGTGCTTGCCTAGAATGCCTGAGGCCTTGGGTTCACTGGAATTCAGGTCCTCACACTGCACTGAGGTCACTGAAGGAAGAGAAATATTTACTGAGAAACCACCTCTCCTTCCCCAACCCCAAGAAGTTAGTGCTCTTCTGCAGGACTTAAAAAGGTGGGAGCTGGTGGCTGCTTTTGAGATAATTATTCATTCCTTACTTCAATGATTGAAAATTTAGAGAGGTCGACAGAAAAAGATATCTTTAAAATTTTAGTTCCTTTGTACAACTACAAATAGGTCCCATAATTCTTGGTTACTCTTAGACAATAAAAAAAATCTTTTACTCACTTTGAGACCCAAGAACCTTGGTTCTTTGGGTTTGATACTGTTCAAAACATCTAGACTTCTTCCAGAGTCAAATGCTCTCAAGAGATCAATCCTCTTTTTCTCTCCATCTCCCTTCAATTTCTCACATCACGGAAACAAGGAATGAACAATTCTCTCAAAGGTAGCCCCAACTCTCACCTTTCTAAGTCCCTTGGAAGAGTGCTTTCAGGGAATGGGAAGAAGAGGCAGTTTCTCTGTAAATATTTCTTTTAAGATATTTTATTTTTTTTAGAGAGTGAGGGATGGAGAGAGAGAGAGAGAGAGAGAGAGAGACAGACAGAGAGAGAGAGAGAGAGAGAGAGAGAGAGAGAGAACGAGAGAGAATTTTTAATATTTATTTTTTAGTTTTCAGCGGACACAACATCTCTGTTTGTATGTGGTGCTGAGGATCGAACCCGGGCCGCACGCATGCCAGGCCAGCGCGCTACCGCTTGAGCCACATCCCCAGCCCTCTGTAAATATTTCTCTTCCTCAAGTGACTTCAGGGCAATGTGAGGACCTGAGTTCTATTTTAGTATCCCATTACAAAGGCTAAGATTGAACTTGAGCTATTTGTAGCTCTGCTGCTGTTTGGCTATGGTTTACAGCCCACTGAAACTGCCAGTTCTTTTTCACATATAAAGTTCCTAATCTCCCCATCACAAACTCTCATAACTAGGGGGTCTGTGTGGAGAACATTCATCTCCATAACATTTTTTTTTTCCTGGACTTTACATGTTACCCCATGGTTGTAGCCAGATCTAATAATAATGCTGTATCATCTGAGCTCTCAATATTCCATCTCTTAAGAGAAAAATCACTTTCCACTCCCCTGGCCCACAGAGGGAAGAGCCAAATTGTTACAGCCTTGGGATCACTAAAATCCTGAGATGACGACTTACTGGAAGTGCAAGCCCTTCGGGTGTCCACAGAAAGGCTCTTAGTAGCACAAGACCCACCCATTCTATTTGTCTACGCCCTCTGACAATTGGTGGGCGGTGCCTCTTCCCAGCAGCCAATCATGCCGGGCCGCGGCACACAGGTTTTCCCCCCTTTGACGAAATGTGGGCGGGGCCATGCGGGATGGTATATAAGAGAAGCAGGGCGGGGATCCTTAGTGTCTGACTGGCCCGTCCGCCACTGCTGGGTCGGGAGGCTTAGACGCTGGTCTGGGAGAGCTGGGAACGCGAAGGACTTGAAAATGAGCTGCTGGGGAACTCGCAATTGGAAATGTTATGGCGGCCAGGGTGCTTAGGGCCTCGAGGCCGGGGATTCGGCGAAGTCCGGGACGCCAGCTTTGGAGCGACATCAAGTTCCAAGTGCTGAAGCAGCAGCTGCCCAGTGACATGGTGGCCCCGCTGCCCGTGGTGAAACCTTACCTTTTCGATCTTGTCACCGGCGAGGTGACAGGGCTCAGGCAGGAGAGCGTGGGAGAGCCGGACCAGCATGGCCAACAGAGGGCCATGCGCGCTGCTGAGGTCACAGCCGCGTTGGTGTGGCCATTTTGCTCTGAGCTGCGCTTGGCGCCCACATGTTGTCCTCCCCAACCTAAGAGGAGCGCGTGGTCGGTACACAACCCTCATTGTCCCCAAGAGCTATCCTCTGTGATATGCCAAAGACTGTGGGAAATCGCGGATTTGCAGATATATTGCAGTTATCATCCAGGTTGTAGACAAGATCCTGCCACCTGTGTCTTGGATGTGTTGCAGAAGAAATGAAGGGGCTTTCAGCGCAAATGCTCAAGGAAAAAAACATGAAATACAGGCAGGGAAGTGGGCGCAGGAAAAGGTCCTGGCAGATGTGAGATGTTAGGATGCACTGTGTGGGCCACTCCTGCTGCTCCCTGAGGAAGATAGAAATGGAGGGAAATCGATTTGTTCTCAAAACGTGGCTTCTTGTGTGCTATTCTGAAGGGTGAAGGTCTTCATTTGGTGATAAGCTCAAATGACAGGGTTTCTCCAGCAGAGGAAACTCCCAGTTCCTTCTCCTTTCTGGCATCTTCATTCTTTGTACCAAACCTTTGCAACAATAGATGAAGAACCCCGAAGGGCAAGCTGAGGTTGCTGAAGAAACAGTAGGGCTCCTGAGCCAGGTTTGCTGGGGAGAGGAACACCAGTGGAAGACTGATTATAGGAGACTCTGCAGCCCCACAGCAAATCTCATCCCGCTCTGCAGACTTCCATATTTGTCTTGCTTTCATCTCTTCTCCCTTGTCTTGTTTCTTTTCCTGTTTTACTTATATAACTACCTTTTCTCCATTCGGACCTTCTCATTGCTTCTGGTCTCTCTCTTTTTTTCTCTCCTTCACTCATCTTCTTCCCCTTTTCTTTCCTAATTGTCTTATCTTCCTCTCTAGAAAGTTTTACATTTGGACCAAAAATGAATCCAACCTTTCCTTTTCTGCCATCTTACAGCATCAAGCTTTTAGTATCTAGGGATTTATGAGCTACCAGCATTCTGAGGACCTCTCTCCAAGGCCTGTCTGATCGCCCACTCACCACTGTACGATCCCAAGCTCTTGCCTTGCTTCCACCTATCAGCACTTGGTAGATATTGCCCTCCCCAGACTGCTCCTTCAGCTTGGGTAACTGAAGTCCCTCCCACCAGTGAGAACTGGGAAGCATGGTGGAGACTATAGACTTCTTCTCCTCCTCTGCTCATTGTCAATCTCCAGTTTACTCCAGAAGCATCTAAAGCATCTCCAGAACCCTGGAAACTTACAGCCATATGTAAAAGGGCCCCCATCAGCATCCCTCCCTTTGTTCTATTTATGTTGACTCCTAGGAAGGGAGGGAAAGAGGAAGCCTGCTACAGCCCCAGCAGAAGAATGAGGCCTGAAAAGTGGTGCTGAGGACATGAAATGACAAAGCTGAGCCACCACAGTAGAGTCTACCCTAGATAAGCTAGTCTGCAGATTTCATGAGCTAAATCAGTGCCAACTATTGTGGGTGGATGTTATACAGCACTATGGGCCATGGTTAGCTGATACAGTCTCTAACACCTATGAGTCTGTCAGGGTTGGTCTCCTTGCAGAGATCTTAGAAAGCCTGACATGAGCCCAAGGAGACCTCGGAGAATTCCTTCTACCCAAATTTGCTGTTCTACCCTGGAAGTAGTGTATTTCTAGAAGGATCTTTCTAACTCCTAGGATGAGAGAGGCCACAGGGAATGGTGGGAAAGACAGGTGGGCCAGGGAGGCTGGAGAGAGGTCACTCCTAAATTGAAGGAGCCTAAGTCAGGGACTGTCTGTAGATTTATGCTAAATAGCACTTCCAACAAAAAGCTCCATTTGCACATATGCACAAGGGAACACTGTCATATGAATCAGAAAAAAAAAAAACTAGAAATGACTCAGAGGTTCATGGGTAAGGAGGCAGATAAATAAACCATGGGGCACTGACAGCATGGAACAAGCTCAGGTGGTTAGAAATAACAAGGAAGACTTTTCCATGCCATCATGATTAAAACCTGAAGACAAAAGTTGTTTACTTCAGTTCCTTAGGTGCACTGTGGCTTTTATTTTTTAAAAAGAAAACCAATAAAACTGAACCAAACACTATACAGTAACCTGGGATCACATTTTCTTTGGAGAGAATAGCTAGATATTGGGAGTGGGGGCAGACTGACTTATCAAATTAACTCCAGCTTTCTTTTTATTTTACAATTTTTAAAGAATCTTTATCTCTATCATCACTTATGTCCTTAAAAATCAAATTCAAAACATGAATTAAAAAGACCTAGATTTTGGAAACCAGCAGACCTAGTTGAATCCCAGCTATATCACTTGGGCTGTTCATTTCCTACTGGTGGTTTCAGTCTTCCTGCCTCCACCAAGGGAAGGCCATTGGAAGAAGTGACGGTGTCTATAGAGGGCCAGCATAATGTCTGGGCCCAGGAAAGGGCTTTTGAATGTCAGCTGACAGTGATGGACAGGTTCACTGGGAGCCGCACAGCTTGGACTGCTCATCCCTTTGGGACCTTGTTTCCCTGGGAATCCTGCCAGGACTTTGGGTCACATGAGACTGACCCTGGGAGGGGTGACCCTGGTGCTGCCGGGCCAGCACTCCAGCCAGCATGATGGCATCACAGGGCATGAGAAGCACATTGTGTTCTGTGACCTTGAGGGAGGTAGTTGGAGGTTGGGGACATGGTGTTTGCCGCAATCTGGCTGGGCACAAAATAACCGAGCCACCACGAGGCACTTTAGGTTCAAAACAGGAACTCCTTTTTTGCCCGAACTCTCACGAACACCAACCACGCGGGCCCTTCCAGGAACCACCAACCGGAAATCCCTCCTCCAGCACTTCCCCAACCAAAGCTGAACTCTCCAGGAATACCCGCGAAGTAGCACGAGAACTCCAAAGTGGACAGCAGGGGTCTAATATACAATTGAATACACAGCTGAACATAACCATCCTCATCTCAATGACTCCCTGGCACTCACCTCTCAACCACTCCTTCTGGCAAAAATGCCATGTGTCATTCCATCATTCTGTGACTCTCAGCAGGTGTTGACATTGTAATGACATCTAAAATAACAAGCCCCTTGAGCTGTCCACGGGGTGCAGGAGAACCTCTTCCATGCACTCTGCTGGCTATTGTGACCGGCCAGGGGCGAGATGAGTCCCTGGTGATCATTTCTTGCGTGAAGATGTGGAGCTGCTGGCTGTCTTGTCTGTACAACGAGGCTGATAAACTAGTCCTGAAGACCACAGGTGGTTGGGGAAGGTGAGCCTCCAGGCACTGTGCTCAGTGGTGCTCAGTAGAAGTGGATTCTCCTTCTCATCCAACTCCACTGAGATGAGATTTTAGATGGATTCCCTTGATGCAGGCTACTGAGCAACCCCCTAGCAGCCATCTTGAACCTAAGCTGGGTTCAAACTGCCTAGGCCTGTGTGCACCGGGATTCCCTTTGAGCTTCTCTGCTGCTTAGGTCCACATCTGTGCACTCTCACCCAGGGCACCTTCCTCCCAACCTGGGCAACCCTTCTCCCCATGTCGCACTCCTTCCCTAATTCCCTGTAATGTGTAGGTCCAAGCCCATCTCTCTGGAGGGCAAGAAGTGCCTGTTCCTTTGGCTTCCCAGCACGTAACTGGAGGTCTGCAGAAAGCAGACCTTCATAAAGTGCTTCCCTGGACCCTCACGTCCTCTCTAACTCCAGGAAAGGGCTTTAAAAAATCTCCCCCCCACTCCCTACCACCAGTCTTACCATTTTTGCCCCCTCTTGCTTGACACCTTTTGAAAGCAAGGTGATACAGGGTTCCTAACTGCCTGGCCTTCCCAGCAGGGGCCTGCTCTGTGTCAGCCTGACTGGCGTCTGGTCTCCTTCCACCTTCGCCTGCTTGCCTTTGCTTCTCCTCTGATTCCTGGTGATGGAATCTGCGTTGGACAGAACAGGATTCTGGAAATGGCAGTCCCCAGCTGCAGCCCCAGCTGAGTGCCCATGAAGTATCCCACCGTGACTCCCATCACACCCATGGTTGTAGTTCTGGTGAAGGTGGCTCATCTTCACGGATTGGTTCCACTGCTCCCTCCCCCTCTCCCAGGCCTCCTTTCATGAAGCTTTGTCTTCCCCCCTCTGAAAAATATCACAGATATTTTTCTGTGAGCAGAGCAGTTCCTATAAGCTTTGGTGTCCTCACCATCTCTTCTCTGTATCTTTTGGAAATTCAAGGTGTGTCTTACTGACTTCTTCCTGAAGGTCCATGAATCAAGAACCTCTAGCCTCCCCCACTTTGTCTAGGGGACTCTGATCATGGCAGACACCACCATATTCCAACAGCAGCCTCGATTCTGGCCAGTGCCTTTTCCTTTACAAGAGCCTGTCATTGGAATCTCTGGGATAATTCCTTGCACAAAATCCATGGATTTTCTCTTGACCTGGTGTCTCTCATCACCCCACCTACTGACTGCTGGCTTCCTTGCTCGACAAGGTTTCTATTTAAAAGATCTCCCTTTCTCCTAGGTAACAAAAGCATCTTGGCATATGGGAACTCTGGAGACCTGCCACTGCATGGAGTCTCAGCCATACACCTGGTCCCCCAGGTGAGCAGGAAAGAGGACCTTGGGCAAGTCACGTTCCCTTTTCAATATCTCGGTTTGGTTGTGTACTGGGTTGAATGGTATCTCTTCAGAAGTTTATGACCACCCAGGGTCTTGAGAGGTGACCTTCTGTGGTTCCACTCTTTATGGCCTCTGAAGGAGATCTTAAGACAAATCATAGCTTTGGGGAAACTCCCTAACTTTTTAAGGTAATTTTTAATTTGGCCTTTACCTCAGAATTCTATTGTGACTCTTTTTTTGGGGGGAGGGGGGAGTAACCAGGGATTGAACTCAGGGGCACTCGATCATTGAACCACACCCCAGCCCTATTTTGTACTTTATTTAGAGACAGGGTTTCACTGAGTTGCGTAGCACCTCACTTTTGCTGAGGCTGGTTTTGAACTTGCAATCCTCCTGCCTCAGCCTCCCGAGCTGCTGGGATTATAGAAGTGTACCACCATGCCCGGCCATTGCGACTCTAAATCAAGACACCGTATGATGAAGTTTGGGAGTATCTCTTCACTGGGGATTTAAAAAATGAAACAGCAAGGCAGCCTGCGTTTTGATAGCTTTATTGGAACATGATGGTAACACAGAATGCTAACTCAGGTCCACCACATATGCTGCCTCTGGGCAGCAGGTACCCCACTTTGCAGCCAGCGGAGTCTCCAGGAGGTCCCCAAAGGGGCCAGGACAGCCCAGATGCAGGCTGGAAGGAGTCCTCTGCAGTGGCAGGTGGCTAATGGGCTCCTGGGGTGGAGCCCTGACCGGCCGTGCCTGTGATCAGGCTGCAGTTTGCTTGCACTGTAGATCTTATGCCTCAAAATACTTGGCATGACTTGGAGACCCAGCTGTCTCAGACTCCTGGGGGAATTTTCAAAAGAGGGGTTTCTGGGACTTCCAGAAGAAACAGCCCAGAAATTAAGCATCTCTGGGGCTTACCAGGACAAACCAAGTCTCTGAGTTTATTGGCAGGTAGGCCATTGACCACACTCTGCACTTTTCATGTTCTCTGCTCGCCAATCTAACAAACATTCATGAAGCTCCTACTGTGTGCCAAACACTCTTCTAGGGGCTAGACAGACAACTGTCACCAGAACTCATGAGCAGGGGAGGCAGATGATGTTCCGGGAGTCAGCCAAGTGGCAGTATCGTTACCGCCATGCCAGTGAAGAGACAAGGAAGACTTCCTCAAGGAAGGGCAGTTGTGCCTGAGATCTGCAGGAAGTCAACTGACCCAAGGGCAAGAGCATGTCGTCATGGAAACAGCACTGAGCATGCCTGGCTGCCAGAAAGAGCAGCGAGATACAGAAACCAGGAGGCAAAGGCCGGGCCGAGGACAGGAGGGAGGGCTGGGCATGCGGGGCATATACAGCACCTGTGGGCCATCAGCTTTGGCCACCATGTGTGGAGAGGGGCTGGAGGAAGGGGGTGGGGACATGGAGAGAGGCATCAGAAGCTGTTCCATTTGTCTTACTGGAGACAGGGCCCTGGGCTGAGTGACAGCAGGGCAGACAGAATCAGCTGGAGGGCGGGCCCCGTGGGGCCTAGGACCAGAGAGCTTGGACACTGGAAGCAGGCAAACGAGGCCTCCTCAGCTATGGAAGCCCCAGTGGGGTTTTTGCATGAGAAGTGGAACCTGGGGGAGCAGGTACAGGGACACCGTGCAGTGTGGTTACGGACACTCAGAGGTGGGGTGTCTTGGGAACATCCCGCTGGAGGGGGCACATAGGCAGAGGGGTCGCAGCCTCGAGGAGCCTGGCTACACCTGGTATCTGTGTGAAGGCTCCTGGTGCCTCGTAGCTGAGGCCTTGGGTGTAGGTGAAGTCACGGAGGGAGACACCCTGAGTGAGGGGAGGGTGCTGGACAGAGCGATAGAGAATGGCTGCCGCTCACTCGTGGCTGGACAGTGATGAGCTCAGAGAGGACTGAAAAGTCCTGGGTGGACAGTGAGGGAGGGAACCAGACAGGGTCTTGGAAGCCTAGGAAGGGTGTCGTGGAGGGGCAGGGCCAGTAAAGAGAGATGTTGCTGAGAAGTCTGCCCACACTCTCATGCCCCTGGGGCTCTCACCTCCCCGTCTCCAGGGGTCTCTCCCACAACCCTACAGATAGGGAGGAGGAACTTGCCCCCTTGAACAGAGGAGTAAAGAGCTGCTCAGGGGGGTCAGGAGATGTGTCCAAAGAAACACAGCCAGCGAAAGGCACCCCTGGGCCAGCACCACCTTGATCACCTCTACCAGTCAGCACACGGTGCCCGGGAAGTCCATGCACACCAACAAGCAGCAGAGAGGGTCGGACTTTTAGCCCAAAAGGATCCCAAGGCTCCAGGGCTCTAGGCTTTGCCAGGAGAGGGTAGGCTGAGGCAAGGAAATTGCTTCACCTCTTTACTACAGTGCAGTGCAGGGTCGAGAGCATGGCTTTCCACCCATCCACCCACTCATCCATCCATCCACCCACCCATCCATTCCAAAATCTGCTGAGTGCCTCTTCCAGTCTGGCTGAGTGGCCCCAGGGGGGCCCTGTAGTTTTCTGACTCTCAGTTTCTACCTCAGTGAGGTTAGGATGGTGACCCTTTCCCTGAGGACATGCTAAAGGGTTATGAAAGCTCACACAGGTGAGGTAAGGTGCCTGCACATAGTAGGTGCTCATGGAAGACAGTCCCCTCCCCTTCCCCCTCCTCCATTCCCTTTGTCCTGCTGATCCATGAGAGGGCGAAAGGCCTGTTTATGCAGCACCCTCTGCCCTGCTTAGAGGACAAGCGGGTTCCCACACATATGTGTTCAGGCTCCCGCATGCACACACCTCTGTACGTCCCACTGTCTTCACTCATGACACTTAGGGCCAGCACCAACGTGTGCTCTGAACCCCTGGATTCAGCCCAGAGGAGTCCTGAGCACGAGGGTGGGGTGCCGAGCACAGAGCCAATGTCTAGCCCGAGTCTAGGCACCATGGCACCCACTGTGTGTGCTGGGAGCCCCCAGTTCTCCGTGGCTTTGGAGGCTGGGTCCTCGGGGGCTCCAGAGGTCAAACTTGGGTGAGCAGAATCTTCAGGGTCCTGGAGCAGGGTTTAGACAGCCTCCTGGGACAGTGTCGTCGGGGTGTCCTCAGGCAGTGGCTCCCCCGACAGCTCCTCTGAGGGGCATCGCTGCTGCCTGTGGAGGAACCGAAGCCCCCACAGGCTCTTGCAGCAGTTCAGGAGGCTGTTGGCGCACGTGGTGCAGGACAGCGCCGGCTTCCTGAGGAGACATAAGCACAGGTCGGAGCTGCTCTGCTTTGTTACTATTGAGCTGGTCTTTGGGAAGGGGTGAAGGGCAGGACGGGGACCCCTCTTGGCTGCCCAGGGCGGCACAGGCAACATATGCTTTTTTCCTCCACATATGAGGTGACTTGTTCCAAACCCCAGCTCTGTTTCTAATATGCTGGACACCTTAGTCAAGTTTCTTAGCTTCTCTGAACTTCAAGTGGATGTAAATAGTCAACCTTCTCAACTCTCTTTCTCTGTTTTTTTGTTTGTTTGGTACTGGGTACTGGGGATTGAACCCAGGGTGCTTAACCATTGAGCCACATCCCTAGTCCTTTTTCAGGGTCTCACTAAGTTGCTTAGGGCTTCACTAGTTGCTGAGTCTGGCTTTGAACTTGAGACTCTTCTGCCTCAGCCTCTCAAGCAACACTTTTTCCCCCTCCTTTTTTCAGTACTGGGGATTGAACCCAGGAAATCTTTACCACTGAACTACATCTCTACAGCCCTTTTTATTGTTTGTTTGTTTGTTTTGAGGCAGGGTCTCACTAAGTTGCTAAGACTGGCCTCAAACTTGTGATCCTCCTGCCTCAGCCTCCCCAGGCTCTGGGATTACAGGTGGGTGCCATCATGCCCAGCAATCTCCCCAATTCTTGAAGGAATTTGGTGTCGTAAAATATGTATAAAAGTACACACAGGTTGGCTCACAGTAGGAGCTCAGTTAAGGTTTGCTATTTTTGAATCTGCTCTTTTTCCAGTGCCATGGATGAAACTCAGGGTCTCTTACATGCTAACAAGTGCTCTCCCACTGGGCCACTCTCCAACCCTGATTCCAAGTCTGAATGAAAGGGTTCCTGGGCCTCTGCAACTTGTTTTGTATGCACTGGGAAGGTGGCATTAATACCAGCTGTGAGCACTCAGGCCACCAGAGGACTCCAGCACCTTTTCCTTTCAGACAGAGACAGGGAGCTCTGTGCTTCCCTTGGAGTCTATGAGAAGGTGGCTGTGGACTTGGAGGCCTGACTGTAGGCTAGGAGCAAGGACACAGCCAGCCCCACCCTGCCTTCTTTGTGTGGCTGGAAGCTCCCGTGGCCTGGGCTCTCCCTGCCGGCCCAGCCCCAGGACGCCCTTCCTGCCTGGACCTGAATGTCACACCTCTGGCATTTTGGGAGCACCCTTTTCTGTGTTAGCAGTATACAGGTCTGAGCAGGCAGGCAGGAATCTGCCCTTAGACTCACATTCCAGTGGGGCCATGGCTTTGGGGAAATCACTCTCACTGAAATTAGTAGAGTTGTCAAAGAAAAGCCTCATAGAGGCTGGGAAATAGCCACCTCTTCTAGCAGCTCAAGAGTCGCTTGAGAGAACACAGCCTTAGAAATACCCCACGCTCACAGTAAAATGTCAGAACACAGAGAAGGATAGAAAGAAGAAAGCCAGGATTGGCTCCTCCAATCCCACGTCTTTTGTTACACGGCGATTCAGTCATCAGGTATTCTTAAATGAGACAACTTGTCATCCAGAGACTCTATAAAGCACATGTACGTGGTTTAAAGAATATTAAAATACTCCAGTGGACCACTGTGCAGGGTGAGAAACGGAACGTCACCAGCACCTGACCTGCTCTAGCACACGCGTCTGCATCCCTAGACAACATATTGGGCTATTCTGCCAGCCCAGTGCTATCGTGATATGGGAATTTTTTTCCTGCAGCTAACTTTCTGTTCTTGTTCAACATGATATTTTTCAGATTAAACGGGAGCACCCACTGTTGATTCTCAGTGCTTGGGTCCATGGTATGAATGCATTTCAACTGGTCCATCCACTCATCTCCTGATGACCACCCAGACTGTTCCCAGTCTTGACCATTTCAACAACACCGCCCGGCGCGCCCTGGACCTTGGTCCTGATGCACGCTTTCCAGTTCCTCCTGTTATGCCTGGCATCGAGGCTCATGGAAGTTGGCCAAATTGCTCTCCAGAGGCGCAGGACCCTTCCCGTCCCACAGGTCCCACAGCCGTGCAGCGGCTCTGGGTGACATCCTCACCAGCACGGGATCCTGTCAAGCTCAGACCTTATTGATCTAGTGAGTGTGAAATGGAGCCCTCTTTTTAAATTCATGCTTCTCTGATTACTGAAGAGGCTGCTCAGGTCTCTGCCCAGGCCCTCACCCCCACCGCCTCCCTCGTCTTCTTCCCATCTCTCCTCTCCTCCCCTCCTCCCTCTCCGGGTCTGCCTGTCACAGAGCTCTTTATTTATGTCTGAATACTAATACTTGGATTGTGTTGCAAGTCTTTACCCACTTCTGGCTTGTCTTTTATAAAGGTTTTTATAGATCCTTTTAATAGATCCATTAGGGAGACAGATCTTATATCCATATAGAGTCTCTTTGGATGATTAATGTATTTCAATTGAAAAACATCTAATGATGGAATCAACATGTAACAAAAAGACGTGGAGTGGAGGAACAATGAGATGTTGGTCTGCTTCTTTGTTCATCTCTGTGTTCTAACATTTTACTTTGAACACGTGATTTTCCAAGACTTTATTATCTTAAGTGATTTGTCTTTTGGAAAGCAGAAATTCCTTAATTTTAATAGTCAAATTCATCTCTCGGTTGGGTTTTCACATCTTGGTTCTTATTTTAAAAATTCCTTCCTACCCCAAGGTCAGAAAGATATTCCACATTTTCTTCTAAAAGTTAAATATTTGGCTTTGATATTTAACCCATCAGCCTATCTGGAATTGACTTTGTGTATCACGTGAAACTCAGGGCTATTTTATTTTCCTACTTGCTCCCTCCAGGCTCCCAACCCCAATTTTAATATCCAAAGACCACCGGTGGATTTCCCTGCTGATTGATAATGCTAACTCAACCTTTCACTTCATGTTTATTTTCTTTTGCCATGGGCAGAGCATTGATCCCAATGTTCTTATTACTGGTCTCCAGCTCTGCAACATCTAAGATAATATCCCTCTCATTATTGTATTTCTTGTATCACTTACACTTTCAGTACGTTTTGCCAGATTTTTTTTTTTTTTTGATCTTTTGATATTGCTGCTCTTCGCTGGTAAATCTCAGTCTTCTGTTCCATGGGCTTCTGCTGATAATTTGCCTTCACTTTTTCCTTTACTATCTTTGAATTCTTTGAGATTTACTATCTTGGTTGTTTCTTTAACTCTCTAAATTGGATGTTTAGATCATCACATTTCAGCTTTATTTTTAAATTATAAGCATCTCAAGCTACACATTTTTCTTTAAGTATAGCTTTCGGAGGTGTACTCTAAGTTTTATGTGCAGTGTTTTTGTTGTTGCTTACCTGACAATATTTTCTAATGACCATAGGGAATCTTCTTCATCCCATGATTTACTAAGAAATGTGTCTGCAAATAAGTAAAGGTTTGTTGTTGTTTAGTTGTAGTCAGTGACTTATTATATATGCATACAGTTCTTTGAAATAGGTTGATTCTTGCTTCTTGGTCTAGTACATAGTCAACCTTTTAAGTGTTTATGCATGCTTGAGAGGAATATGGATTCTCTAGCTGTTGGAAGTAGTGTTTTATTCAATAATATTGATTTATAAGCTTTTCATTTGTGTTTTCAAAATATTACATATCCTGATTAATTTTTTTATATATTTGATCTTCAAATATTGATAGAAGTATGTTATACATTTTGTACTACTATGATTTGTTTCTTTGTAGTTTTGTCAACTTTATTTTTAGAGGTAGATTATTTGGCACATACAAGTTTAGAATATTATATTTCTGGTGGATTTTGGATTATCTCTTTTATCAAAATATGGTGGCCATTTTTATCTCTAGTAATGCTTTTTTGCTTAAAGTTCACTTTGGTATTAATATAGCTACTAGATTTCTTCTGATTAATATTTGTGTGTAGTATCTAGTATACATTTTTTTATTCCTCACACTTTCAAGTTTTTATTTCCTTAAGTCTGTGCTTATTAAGATACTTGCTTGGATTTCAAAAATCAAATCTGATGATCTTGGTATTTTTTCATTGGCCAGATTATTCGGTTTACATTCAATAAAATTACTGATGCATTTTCACTTATTTCTTCTACCTGTTTTTGTGCTTTACATTTGCACCCCCTTCTACATTCCCCTCCTCTTTTCTTTCTTGATTAAAATTGACTTTATTCTCTTTTCTCTACATCATATGAAATATCTACCTTCTATTAAGAAAAAAAAAAAAAGAAATGTTTATCCAAAGCAGCATTGTAGCAGGAGTAGTTAACCTTAAAGACCTGGAGGCAGGCAGTGCCCCCCTCTGCTGACCTTCCAGCCATGCAAGGTGAGCTGAAGGAACACAGAGCACAGCTTACCCTCACACACTTGAGAGGCGTGATCTGCATCCCCTCAGGGTCCTGTGCCCTTCTGTCCTGAGCCCTAGCCTGGGTTTGAGGGGATGCTGGAGAGCGCAGGAGAGGAGCCCTGGGTGCTGCTAGGTGCTTCCCACAGCCCCTGCACCTTTCCACCCACTTCCCCTTCTCTCAGCTGCAGCACCTGATTCTTCTGTGAGAGGCAACCTTCCCCATCTTCCCCGTGTGGGCCAGGCTAACGTGACCTCTTGCCCTTTGCCCTGGCTTCAAAGTTGCCTGTGACAGTCGGCTCAGAGGGATCCATATCCCGGGCCAGACAATGAAACGTGAATCTGAAACTTCTGCATGACAGAAGGACAGCCTGGCCACCTGGTGGCTTCCTGGGGAGAGTCTGACCCTGGGAAGCCGAGTCCAAAACTGGAGAAAAACAAATGCCTGTGACATTTGAGCTCCAGGACCCAGGCAGGCTTGCGGCCCCTCGGTCTCTTCAACTCCGAGTCGATCACCTGTCCCTCCCGTCCCACGCGTCTGTAACTAGACTTCTGCTACCTCAGCAGCGTCCAGGATATTTCCCATTAAATGTTGCTAGAATCTCACTGCACGAGGGTGTTATAACACGGCCGGCCGCCAGGAGTCAGGGCACAGCACCCGCCGCCTGCGAGGGCCGGCTCCGGGTGGCTGGGACCCGGCAGGAGCAGCGCCACTGCCCTTTGGGTTTCCCTCCTCTCAGACAGAACCGCCCAGTACTTCCTATCCTGCGGTGACTGGCGTCGGTGTCCTTGCATGACAGTCCTTTACCTCCTCAGATGGCCAGCTCCTCTCCTGATTCCGGCTGTCCGGCATTACCTCTGGGCAGCTGCCTCAGGTGGCCCAGGTTACTGTGTCCTCCTAGCACCTGCAGCCCCTCTGCCAAGGCTCTTACCACGGGGCGAGTTGACCCTGCCCTTGTCTGTCTCCCAGACTCAAATCAGTGTCTTATCGCTGGCATCGCTCTCCTCCCCCGCGGTCCACCCTGGAGTGAAGGGGCCTGGGTGGCTGGATGAGTGGAAGCGCAGCAAGTCTCCGCAGACCTGACGCTTCTGGAGCGCTTCCTGCGCGACCAGAGGGCGGGGGCAACAGCGCAGCCGACCCACTGTGGCTTCCTCTCTTCCTTCCCCGCGGGCGGGTGTTGGGCTGCACACACCCTCTCACCTCTGGAGAGACAGAGGGGGACACTGCCATTTAGCCAACATCTGGGCAGCAGCTGCGCGCGCGGGAGACCGGTGAAGGGATGTGATTCGGAAACAGGCACCCTGTGTTGGGTTGGACCCAAGCTCATTCCCCTGCTGTTGGGTCTCAGACAGCTCCGCCTCCTGCCTAGGCCCAGGATAGACCTGGGAAAAGGGAGGTTGGAGCCCTGAGAAATACGGGAAAAGTGAAATGTTTTGAAAATTTTCCTGCAATGCACACGTCATTAGGTGCTTTGCCTTGGGGTCATCAAAAACTCACAGCTGCCTGGAGCAGGTGGCATTTGTGTTGGGCCTGTGCGGTGGGGGGAATTTCCACAGCAGTGTTGGGGGCTGTTGGGGTTCTCCAGGCAGAGGGAGCGGCATGCGCTGGGAGCTGTGCTCTGAGGACTGAGAGGAATGTGGGATGCAGAGGGAGGGGAGGCGCAGGATTCTGCAGCCAGCGGGGGAAGCCTGCCTGAAGAGGCTGGTGAGATCTGACAGGCACTGGGTGCTACTGAAGGCTGTGGAGCAGAGGAGTTAGGAATTGACCAGGTAGGGCCTCAGTCTGTGGCCTGGACAGGAAATTCTCTGAGATTTTACAACTGTGTGGGGCAGTGAATGTCCAGGGGCAGAAGGGAGTTTGTTCCTCTGTTGTAGTTTGGATCTGCAATGTCCCTAAAGACCCCGTGCTAAAGGCTGGGTCACCTGTCTGTGGTGCTATTAGGAGGTGGTGGGTCCTTCAGGAGTGGGACCCAGGTTGGATCACTGGGGCATTCCTTGAGGGGGACACTGGGACCCTGGCCCCTTCCTGGCTCACTCTTGCTTCCAGCTGCCATGAGGTGACAACCCTGCTCCACCATGTGCCAGGACGCACTGAGCCTGCACAGGCCCAGGAGCAACGTGGCCAGCTGACCATGAAACCTCTGACACCACAAGCCAAAGTCAATCTCTCCCACTTCTAAGGTGATGATCTCGGCTATTCTGTGAAGTGACAGACGCTGCCCAGCACTCTCTGTCCAGGAGTGTGCCCTACCACTGAGAGGCTACAGGTGGTGGCTACTCAGCCTGGTGGAGTCCTCTCTGGAGCTTTAGGTAAAGCGTGGGGCTCAGCATGCATGTTGAGCATGTCCTCTGCTTGGATGGGCCCCTCCCAGCAGCCCTGCCAGGTGAGCACTACCCCCCACATCTTCACAGAGGAGGAACTGGCCCTCCACGGGGTAAGTGACCTGACCGAGGACACATGCTGACTCCATGCCCCGTATGCTGGGTCCAAACCCTGTGCACTGAGTCCCAAGAGCAGCCACAGAAAAACCACCACCCTCAGAGCAGCGTGCATGCAGGCCTGGCTCTCAGGACTCCTGACATACTAACCCACGGGGCAGGTATTATCAATTTCCTCATCACAGAGGGGAGGTGACAAAGGCCCAGAGAAGTTAGAAAACTTGCCTAAGGTCACCCAGCTGGTAAGCCAGTGCTGGGTATGTCACAGCTTGTTGGGCACATAACTTGGAGGAGAATGAAGGCTTGGGGAGCGTGGCTTCCTGGTCGGCCCTCCCCTGCCTCCCTGCCATCCAGTTCCTGCTGTGGACTTGGATTGCTGAGTAACCCACAATGAGAGTGCCCAAGGCTGCGGCATTTAACATGCCAGGTCTCATGTAACTTCCAACACACATGTGACATACATGACACATTATTATGTCACCTCTGACAGAGGAGGAACTTGGGTCATTTTCCCAGAACTTGCAGCAAATAAAGGGTACAGCGCAGCCTCTGGAGGGCCCAGGCTGGCCCTGCTGCCGAGCTGGAAGCTCCTGCCCACCCTCCTCCAGAGCATGAGGAGCATGCTCAGAGAAGCCCTCACCCCACTCCTCCTCCCTGGTATTTGTGTCACACTCAGCTCCCCAGTCCTGGCCTGGGCTCACCCTGCCCAGTTGCTCAAACTCTCCAACGGCCTCCATTTGAGGCTGGCTGGCTTGACCAACCCTGTCTTGAATCACATTTCTTTTTTAAAATTGGAGGACATATGGAAGCTCGGGCCACTCATGCCAGTGGGAGCTGATGGAGAAAGACCCCAAGGGCCAAGACATTTCCAGTAGGTTTCCATCACTCACTACCTCCCATTCCTGTGAGGCCCAGTTCAAGACAGGGAAACAGGTCTGCCATGCGTTGCCACCTAGCGGTGACAGTAGAGCGGGAATCACCCCAGGCCTGCTGGGCGCTGCATCCTGGCTGGGCTCCCTGCCTGGGCATGCTGGGCCCACAGTCTCTGATGGCCCACGCCTTGGGTGTAGGACAGGGCTCCCCTCAGAGCCTCCTCCTGGGCTCCTTCAGTCTCCCTGCCCCTTTCGAAACCTGCACCTGCCCACCCTCACACCCCAGGGCCTCTCCTCGTGGTCTGTCCTTCTGCCCCAGTCATCCTCCATGGCACTTCCAGCACCCACTTGCAGGTGGCTTTGTGGAAGTTGGAGAGGGAAGCCATGTGGCTGGTCCTGGGAACAGGCAGGGTGAATAGAGGCTTAAAATATCCCTTCCTGTCAGCCAGTGACTCTGTTTCCAGAAACCCAGTTTCTAGGAAAACAAGCTCAACAAATCAGAGTCTCTCTGCACCAAGATGGTGGCCACAGAGTTTCCTCTATACTCTCAGTTTCCTATCACAGCAAAAACAGTGCAAAGAGGACGTAAGGCAGAGACCGAGAAGTGCTTTGCCCAGGCAGGAACTCCCCACCCCACCCCACGCTGGCCTGAACCAGTGGTCTCTGGACCCCTCCATGCTGGTATTAATCTCTGCCCTTCCATCCTTCCAATGGGTGCTAGCCACACCTTTTACAGATAAAGAGCGTGGGGGCGGTGCCCAAGGTCAGTTGGCTCCTGGGCAAGCTGACTCCATTGGCTCATCTGGCCAGGGCAGTGGTGCTCACTCCATTTCAACAATCAAGTCTTCTAAACACTCCATCTCCTGATTCAGTGTGGGAAGGGACTGCCACCGACCGACCGTCAGCCCCCCTGTAATGATGGCAGACCTTGGACGAGGGAGAACCTTCTCATCCATGGACCCAGGACACCAAGTCTGCAGGGCCTTCCCTACGCTTGGCAGCTGTCTGCAGGATCAGCCTCAGGGGAAGTGGACATGCTGATGGTGTGGTGGCCCTGCCTGCCATTCTGGATCTCAGGCACACTGCAGCACCCCAATACTCTGTCACAAAGAGCCACTGTGAGTTCAGTAAACACCAGTGTCACCCCAAAGCAGAGAGCCCTGAGATTCATTGCTGTTTCTTAGGGGTAGGCACAGTTGTCAGAATCTCTTATTTACACATGAGAGAATTAGAATTCAGAAAGGGATGCAACCTTCTCAAGGTCATACAGCCATAAACCCCATGCAGAGGCTTGGAGAAACCCAGGTCCCCCACCCCTGAGGCTGGGCTCTCTGCAGAGCTTTCCTATGCCTGGCCTGCCACAGCTCCAGCACCTGCAACTCAAATTGTGACAAGGACACATTCCACTGGATTTGCCTCCATACTCTGAGCAATTCATTAGCATAAGAAACAGGCTCTCCTGCCCCTTGCCAGGAGATTCTTGACATAGCAGGGTCGAGGGTGTGGGCATAATTTTGTCCCTTGTTAAGCATTTATATATAGTTATGTTGGAATGGTCCTTGAAGCTAATCCAAGTCCCCTGTTTTCAGATGAGGGACATGAGTCTTGGGGTCAGGACCCAGCTTCAGTAGCACAGCTGGGACACAGTTCACAGAGCCTGCCCCAGACTTTCCAGCTGCTTCTCTGCAAAGAGGCCACGGGAAGAACAATGATCAAAGCTGCTGCTCACTATGCACTTACGCTGTGCCAGGCACCTTGCAAAAATTGCAGCTAAAGTCTCACCACAGTCTTCCCAGGGTGGCATTTTAATCCCCGTTTTGCAGATGAGCAAACTGAGGCTCAGAGAAGGCAAGGCACTTCCCTGTCACAGAGCAAGGGGCTGAATTGGTACTTATTTCTTTCTCCTATGCCAGGGTTGGCCAATGACAGCCCAGAGACCAAATCTAGCCTACCACCTGGTTATTAAGAAATAGAGTAACATTTCATGACTCATGATGAAGCTATGCAACTTAACTCTTAGTGTCCATAAGTAAAGTTTTATCAGAACACAGCCACCAATCAGTTTATGTGTTGTCTACAGTGGCAGAGTTGGTATGGCCCTGTGCTGTATGGTGACAGTCATGTCCTGAGAACTATATCATCAGGCACCCTCGGCCTCTGTGAGTCTCAGAGTGTGAGGTACACCCAGCCGGGTGGATTCTGCCACATGGGGGCTGCCGGCCTGGGCAGCTTGTTCAGCCCACCCCCACGGGATCATCGTCCTGCATGCAGTCGGTGAGGATGGAGGGCCTGTGGGGCAGTGGCTGAAACAGACTGTGGGCTTAGGGTGTGAGATTCACTATCTGATCCTTTGCAGAAGAAGTTTGGGGACCCTGCCCTGGGCCACGCACACTCTCCCGTGTGACCCGCAGGGACGGACTCTCCCATGCCAGCAGGACTGCACTGGCTGCTCTGGTCAAGAGGAGCTGAGTCCGGCCTTCCCTGTGACTGCCAAGCTTGTGTCCTAGGGCTGGGTCCCCGAGGGAAGGGCCCTGGGGGAAAGGAGGTGCTCTTTTTCTTGGGGTCAAAGATACCTGCGGTGGCCTGGAGATTCAGCTCTCTTCCTTCAATCACAGCCCTGCAGCTCCAGCCAGATTGTCCTGGAAGGAGCCAGGAGCCAGGAGGTGACTGGGCAGGGGCAGTCTGGGAGACAGAGGGACCAGCCAGGCCATGCCAGGGCCTCTAGCTGGCAAAGCCACCACAGACGGTGAGCGCAAGTTCTCTACCTTTCCAGACTCCTGGGGGCCACGGCGTGTTCTCCTTGACCTCTGAGGCTGCGAAGGGCTCCCCTCCTCCTCTCTGCTCTCCTCTCCCTCACCTCCTGGGGCTGGAGGGTCTCACTTCCCAAACTCTCTGAAGAGACAGAAGACGTGGATTAACTGGCTGTAGCTGTCTGCTCTGCTGGCCCGCATGCAGAAGGCAGGCTCTGGGGAGGGTCACCCTAAGTCCTCCTGGCAGGGAGTTGGGGATTTGGGCAACTGGGTGGTTGTGACAGAAACTCACACCTAGAGTCCTCCACCCAGGCCTAGAAAGTGCCAAGAAGTGCCAATGGAGCCTGAGCACTTGTGAAGGAGAAGTGGGATGGTGATGGGAGAGGATGGGGAGAAAGGAGAGGACGGGGAGGATGGGGGGATGGGAAGAATGAAGGGATAGGGAGGACAGGGAGGAGGGGGAGGAGGGGGAGGAGGGGGGGAGGAGGATGGGGAGGACACAGAGGATGTAGAAGAGGAGGAGGAGGACAGGGAGGACAGAGAGGAGGAGGAGGATGGGGAGGACATGGAGGATGGGAGCACGGCAAACATAAAAAGGAGCAGAAGAAGGAAAAGGTGGTGAGGACAAGCCTCGGAAACTGAGTGGGACACAAAAGACCACGTCGGATGTGAATCCTCCAGAACAAGAAAATCTACAGAAAGAAAGCGGGTCAGGCTCCTGGGCAGGGCGGGGGGGCACAGGGAATGGAATGTGGGAATCAGAGGTGACAGTTAAAGGGCACAGGGTTTCTTCTGTGGTGATGGAATGTTCCAAACTTGATTGTAAGGATGGCTACCCAATTCTGAGCATACTGAGTGTGGAGCATACCTTCAGTGGGTGAGCTGTAGAGTGTTGGACTACTGCATGCAGGAGTCAGAGAAAGGAGGAAAGGGCCGTGGGAGGGAGGCAGGAGGAGAGGTGGCTGGGGGCGAAGGGACTGTGTTACTGCCTGCTCTCCTTACTCTTGTCCCACCAGCCTGCCGAGGTAGACCCCTGCCACCATTCTGTAGGTCAGGACAGGCCCCTCGGATGGTGAATGGCTCCTCCAGCCAGCAGGGGCCATGACCCACAGGGCTCTGCCCGACCCCGCTCCAGGAGAAACCCCGGGAAGCCTGAACCAGAGGCAGAGCTGAAAACCCCCTATTTGAGGCAGGTAGCCAGCTGCGGTCCAGATGCAGGAGGGGCAGCCTTCATCCCTTAGTCTGAGGGCAGCTGCTGAGGCTCATGTGCCAAAGGCACTTATAGGAACTCCTCAGAAATGTCAATATCAACGTGCCGAGAAGCCATACCAGTTGGTGAGCGGGACTGCACAAGTTGACACGTTTGGGTTTTGAAGGAGTCAACAAACTTGGGCCCCGGGAGGAAACTTCCTTTCCGAGAAGCAGCTCTTTTGCAGAAGTGTGTCACACACGGGCTCCGCTGCCCATGGAAGCTGCAGGCGCATCCCCGGGCTGGGTTTGGAGCAGAAGACAGCCAGCCCCACCCTCCCTGTGCCCTCCACCTTTGGTCAAACAGGACATGCCTTGTGGCGCAGGGGACCCAGTCCAGGTGTGTCACCAACTCTGAGCCACTTCCTATGCTTGTGGCACACAGCCTCACTTTTTTGGCCTGTCTGTGACAGGGCTGGGGAGGCAGGCAGTCGCCACCCTGAGGTGCAGTGATTTCCAGCGGTCCCTGGAGGCTGCTGTGTGGGAATGCCATGGTGGCAAAGGAGCCAGTCATCTCTGAGCTCTCCCTGGCTTCCTGCTGCTTCCCTCTTTGAGACCCAGTTTCTGATCTCTACAGTGCAGGTGGCTTTATTCATTTCTCAGGGCCCTCTGGGACCAGGATAAGACATTCACTCACTCATTCATTCATTATCTGTTTGAAAAACGTCCCTGGGCCTGCTTCAGGCTGAGCACAGAACGAGGTGTCAGGACTCAACAGCCAAGAGCACAGGCATGCACCTCCCAGGGAGGCAGGCTGAATGGGGACAAGGTGTGGCCTGGGAGGCTGTCCCCCCGGGGTGTGAGAGGGCTGGGGCAAGGGCAGCAGCTCGGGAGCAGAGCCTTGGAGGCTGGGATGGACTTTGCATTTTAGTCCAAGTGCAACAGAAGAGGTGGAGCCGGCTTTGATGGACTTTTGGAAATGTCCTCTCTGACTGCAGAGGATGGGCAGGCAGGTGGGAGGGCAGGTGGGAAGTGGTTCCCTGGCAGGGGGCGGCGGCTGAAGGAGGGAGCAGAGCACCACAGCAGCCTGCCAGGCATCTGGGGGTCTGGGTGCATCCCCGCCCATGGGGAGCAAGTACAGGGGCACTGAGGAATGAGGAAGTGCCCAAGGGCTGCTGATAGGCCAGGTGCTCATGAATCATATCTCTGAATTGGGAGATTATAGGGACCAGTGAGGTGGGGGGGCACAAAGAGCACTGGGCAGGGCCCAGCCTCTCAGCCTGTTCCGCACTGCAAACAGGTCACTTGCCTCCCTGTGCCTGGGCTGCCCTTTCTGGTGTCTAGAGGACGAGTTGAAGTGTCAGTCAAGAGCAGGCCAAGTTCAAGTCCAGGTGTGTTACTGTGGAAAGGGCCCAAGCTCTGAGTGTGACAGGCTGTGCTGAAATCCGAGCTCTGCCACATCTGAGACTGTGGGACACCAGCCACTTTGTGTCTGGGAGACCACGCTGTCCAACTTGGAGAGACCTGTTCCCTAGGACAGGAGGGCTGCCTTGTCACTGTTGTCCCGAGCAGTGCTGCAGCCGGCAGGCCTTGGTAAATGCCCTGGCTGAAGGAGTGCAGGGCACTTTGCTTTGGCTGGGGAGGGTGGGAGAGGGACCTGGCCTGGGGATGCTGTCAGGAAATGGAGCAGGAGGGTAAGGTGCTCAGGGACCCAGGCATCAAGAGCCTCTGGTGCTGGGGCTCATGGCAGGCTGAGGAATGGGCGCAGGTAGGCCTATGTCCCAATCGCCAGAGAATGTTACCTTATGTGGTATCAGGGCCTCTGCAGATTGATGGATTAAGGAATTCAAGATAGGCCTCCATCCTGGACTGCTTAGGTGGCCCTTCCATGGGTCCTTCTAAGAGGTCGGGCTGCAGAAGAGGGGAGGGAGGGTGGAATGAGAGGTGGAGTGGGGGCAGTGGGTGGGCATGGGCCCTGGGGCACAGGTGGCGTCCAGTGCTGGGGACAGCAGGGGATGCTGCCTGGGATTCTCCAGAAAAGACTGCCCTGCCCACACCTTGACTGCAGAGTTCTGAATGTGTGTTGTTTTTCAGTTTAAAAAAAAAATGGTAGTTATTTTTAATATCAGCGACAAGAAGAAAACCAGAGATGTGCTGTACGCAGCAGGAGACAGGTTCAGTGGGAACCTGGGGACAACAGGGGATCCGTGCTCTGGGAAGCTCACCAGGAGTGGCCGAGCAGGCCATGTAGGGGATCTGTGTGCCGGAAAGCTCACTAGGAAAGACGGAGCAGAGAGACCCTAGGAGGCGAGGAGTGTCCAGGGGAGTGGGGGTGAGGAAGGGGCAGACAGAGGTCCATGTTGGGGCATGGGCTGCTGGCTGGCCACAGGGAAGGAGCAGCAGCCAGTTTGGCCCCCTGTCTCTGGATACCCCCTGGGCTGACCATGCCCCCACTCTGCCCAGGCAGGCTGAATCGGTCCCCTTTAGCACCCTTGGCTCAGGCAGACAGCCCAGCCCTGGCATTGATAAGGGCCGCGGGTTGGCGCTGGCTCTTGACCCCAGTAGAGAGCAGGAAGGACCTGCTATCAGTCAGCAGGGAGCCCGGAGCCAGCCTCAGGGAGCCCCATGGCCCTGGCAGCCTCAGTGTGAAGATCGACCTCTGGCTGCTCTTGGCCTCCTGCAACTTCCATGCCTTTGACCTTGGTGTGAGGTCCTCTGACTGCCCCCACCCTGCCCTTGTCTGCCCAGCCCCTCTGCCCCCTGCCCTAGGGACTGTGGCCTCCAGGAGGCCCTGCTCTGTCCCCGGCTCTGCACTGCTGTGTCAGCCAGGTGGGCAGTGATTCTTAGCTAGCCTTGGCCCTTCACCAAGGGTGGGCGTGAAGATGAGAGAAGGCAGATGGGCAAACCCGTGGGGTGCCTGGAGCAGAGGGCACCGGGAGCTGGTGCTGCTGTCTGCGGTTGCTCAGACCTCAGCTTGGGAGCTTCTTCCCAGTTGTGCCACTTGGAGCGACTTACTGGAACTCCCCAGCCCCAGTTTCCTAACTGTAAAGTAGAGTGGATACGGACCCTCCTTCCCAGAGAACAGAATGAGGTCCAGCCCCTCCTGGGTGAGAAAGGCTTTCTGTTTGCATTTAAAGGCTCAACTCAGAAGGCAGTTCTCTGGGACAAGCTCCCAGGGACATGTACTGTCCCTCATGGCTGGGGACACTGAGTCTCAAACTTTGGCACCTGCTGCTGTGAGCAATTGCCCGTCTATTCCATAATTGGATGATTAGTGATTCCAGGAGGCCAGAGCAGAAGTGTGGGCAGGGCTCACTCTGGCTCCCTGTGCACCTTGGCCTCTGGGATGGAGTGGGAACGGGGCAGTGCAAAGGCAGCTTATGAGCCTGGGAGTGCAACAGGGCTGAGTGACCCAAAGCAACACATAAAAAGTGCCACCTGCCTGCTCTCTGGCCCTCTGCCCTGGTGTGTGCTCATCTGTTTTGTTTCTTTTTTGCACTGTGAGCTAAACCAGCTTTGCCTTTGAGGCTGCCTTCTGGATGAGGGACTGGAAGGGACATGGAAGAATGGGATCAGATGGGCATTAGGTCCACCATGACGGGGCAGGGATATACCCTGGTGGGGGGTGGGTGTTGGAGGATGGACTTGAGAGGGACAGTCTAGAGACCAAGAGGCCAGAGGGGAGGGGAGGCTGCAAAATAGCTCAGAGGCAGAAGCAATAGCACAGGAGCGGGGAGGGCCCAGGTCCCAAATCGGTAGGGACACTCCATGCCTTCAGGGGTGAAGCAGCTGCAAGGGGACCTGGGGCCCAGCGAGGCAGGTTTGCCCACAGCTGTCCATCAGAAGGAGAGCCCTGGTGTGGGTCTGCAGCATCTGTCCACATTCTCATAGTGTGTGCGATGCTTAGAACCCAACAGCAGACCCCAGTTCTGCTGGGTCCACATTCCCTAGCTCAGGGGGACTTCAGGCAACTCCAGGAAACAGCTAGAAGGCCCCATGGGAGGAAATTGAGACCCAAGAGCACAATGACTTGCTCAAGCCACAGGGTGAGTGAGGCAGAGATCAGAGCAGAGCTTGCAGCTCACCTTCCATAACTCTCATCAGTGTCAACACACAGAATGTCATTTCCACATCCCTGGCCCTCAGCATAGGCCCTGGCATGTGATGGAAATCTGACAAGTGTTTGCAGATAAATGAATGAGCAATGAATGGATGAATGGTTGGATGGGTGGATGGATGGATGGGTAAGTGAAGAGATGAATGGGTAGATGAATAGGTGAATGGATAGATGGGTGGGTGGGTGGATGGATGGGTGGATGGATGGATGAATGGAGGGATGGATGAATGAATGGATGAATGAATGGATGGTTGAGTAGATCGATGGATGGGCAGATGGATGGGTAGATGGATAGGTGGATGAAGGGATGGAGAAGGGATGGGTGGATGGGTGGATGGATGGAAGGAGGTATGGATGGATAGGTGGATGGATGGATGAATGGCTGGAGGGATGGAGGGAGGGATGGGTAGATGGGTGGGTAGATGGATGAACGGAGGATGCGAGGGATGGATGGGTGGATGAAGGGATGGTTGAGTGGATGCATGGATGGGTAGATGGATGGATGGGTAGATGGATGGGTAGATAAAGAGATAATTGAGTAGATGGATGGATGGATGGCACAGTCTACAGGAAGAGAAAGAAAATGACATTTACTGAGCAACTTGTACGTGCTAGGTATTCTACCAACACTCTTTCCTGCACTGCTATCAACAGATGACATGGGACCAGGAGCTGTCTTTCACACAATGAGCTTCCTCAGTGTCACTCAGCTCATGGGTGCAGTGTCCCCTAATGCCCTCCCTGGCTTGTCCCAGTGGCTTTATCTAAATCTCACTCTGTCTCTTTACCTTTTGTGCAAGTGTCTTCTTTCTTTTAATAGCCCTGCAATTTGGCTTTCTTCTCTTTCCCCTCCTGGACCAATGCCCAGCCTCCTCCCTGAGCCTCTGTGGTTTCACCCAACTCATTCACATCAAAAGAGTCCTCTTCCCAAAGCAAAGTTCTGTTTAGGTTACCCCAGCCCTTTTGTCTAACCCTTGCATCTTCCCCAAACAGCTACACTCTTGGTCTGGCCTTTGAGGACGCCCTCCTGACTCTGCTGTCCTCTCTTCCCACTGACTTGAGCAACCCTATGGTAAGAGCTGGTGCACAGTAAGAGCTCAATCAATGCTGAATACAATAAGTTTCTCCTTTAGCCCAGCAGTCCCATCAGGTGACAGATCAGCACCTGACTATCTGAGTGTTTCACTGCAGCGATAAGTTATGGGGCTGGCCCTAAATTGGAGGCCCAGCTCCACCACGACACCTAAGTGGCAGAGCTGAGCCTCCTATTTAAGTCTCCAGAATAGAAAGACAACATAATTAGAGAGACAGGCCCATGCGTTCTGGAGCAAGGGCCCTCTGTCCATGTCCTAGCCGGGTGGCCTTTGACAAGTTCCCTGAGACCTTCTTTGGGATCCTTTTGAAATGGAGGCAAAATATTCTACTTTAGGGAGTCCTTGGAGGAATTAAATGAGATATCATTTGGGAAATGCTTCTGGAGGGTCTTGGCCACCATGTAGCAGAACCCTGGCTGCTGTTCACAAGACCCCTCCAGGGTCCCCTCCTGTGTGTGAAGGCTGCCTTACCTGTCTGTGGCTCCCTGGGGTGCAGTGACTTCGGTCCCACTCCACACCTGCAGCTTGAGAGGTTTCTCCTCCTGCCACCTGGGTCCTCGGCTGTGGCTCCGTGACAGCTGAGAGTTGTTCAGCCTTAGGGACCTCAGGGAAGCCTCATGGGAGCCACGGTGCCCATGCCTGCAGCAGAAGAGCTGCTGGTAAGCTGTGCGGAAGTCCCTGTTGAGCGCAGCATACAGGATGGGGTTCAGGGCCGAGTTGGCGTAGCCCAGCCACAGCACAACGGCTTCAAAAACCTCATTGACGGCATCGTCCCCTTTCAGCCCACGGTAGACGAACACGGTGAAGTAGGGAAACCAGCAGATGATGAATGCACCCAGCACGACAGCCAGCGCCACAGTGGCTTTGTGCTCCCTGATGGTGGCCGCCCTGCAGGAGCTCATGTGGTTGATCCTCCTGGCCTGCTCCCGGGCGATCTTGAAGATGCGATAGTAGGTGACACACATGACCAGCAGAGGCAGGTAGAAGGTGACCAGCCCGTCCACCAGCCCGTACACCTCGTTGACCTGCACATGGCACCTGCGGGTAGTGTCGTTGCCCTTGCTGGCCTCACCCCTGCTGTTCCAGCCCAGGTGAATAGACAGGAAGGACAGGGTGATGGAGATGACCCAGATGAAGACCAGGGAGATGGCCACACGAGCTGGAGTGACCATCACAGGGTACCGCAGTGGGTCCGTGACGGCGCAGTAGCGGTCGAGGCTGATCATGAAGAGGTTGAGGATGGAGGCCGTGCAGAGCATCACGTCTAGGCTGGTGTAGACGTCGCAGAAGACCCTGCCGAAGGTCCACCTGCAGGACAGCTGGTAGATGGCAGAGAAGGGCAGCACCAGGAGGCCGAGGAGCAGGTCAGTGACCGCCAAGGACACGATGAAGCAGTTGGTGAGGCTGCGGAGTCGGCGGTTCAGGCCCACAGCCAGGCAGACGACCACGTTGCCAGCGACAGTGACGAGGATGAGGACCGCGAGCACCATGCTGAGGGTGACCTTGAACACGGTGGACTCCAGGCCACAGGAAGGGGCTGTGCCATTGGACGCCATTCTGGCTCCCAAAGCTCCTGCCCTGCCCTTGGCCTTTTGGTTCCAGCCACTGGGCTCCAGACTCCCAAAAGAGCCCAAGGCAAGGGTCCATGTGGGGGAAGGCTTCAGTGACTGACCCAACGCTATTTTCTAGAAATAAACCAAGCAGTCCCATAGGTGTGGGGCATGGATATGAATAACGAAGAGCCAAGGGCGGGGACGGGAAGCCAGGCTGGACGCTCCAGCTCCAGAGGTTCCCGAGGAGCCAGCTTCCTCCCAGGGCTGCGGTAGCTCTCCACTCTTCAGGCTCTGCACGGGGACAGAGGCACCAGAGTGCGGCACTGAGGTGGCCTTGATTCTATGTGGGAGGGATCTCACATAGACGCAGCCATATCCTTCTCCATAGCTGGCACCCTCTTCTGTCCATGTTATTGGGCTGAGGACGGGTGGTCTCCCTCTCTGGGGCGACTGGAGCAGGAGCTGAAAAAGTGAAGGGCAAGTGTTGAGCTTCTGAAATGAGACTGGGAGCCCAAGGGCATTCAAGGTGAGTTTCTAGCCCTGCGCCCCCTGGAAGGACTCCGGGGCATGGGGCCCACCTGGATGCCTCTCCTTGCAGAGACTGGGGCAATCAGGGTACAGGGCGGGGAGGGCAGGAGCAGGATGCACCACATCCTGGGGGAAACTGCGGGAAGGGCTAGGAATGTCTATACAGAAGAGGAAGGACCTGGGCACCGGCTCTGGGCTTTGGGAGAACAGGGACTGCACCAGTCTGTCTCGTTCCAGGTTCCGGAGCCCACAGGTAGGTAGCATCCCATGAATGAATGACAGGCTGAATGGATGAATGACAGAAGCACTCTTTGCTCCTGACAAGTGCTGAGAGCCATGCCTGGTGCTGCTGTTGTGACAAAACATCATCACACGCTAGCTAGGGGCCAACAAACTTTCAGGAAAAGGGCAGGTGGTATATTTCCTGCTTGGTGGCCAGTAAGGCATCTGTCACAAGGATTCAACCATGCCACATTCAAGAGAGCATGGCTGTGCTCTGATAAAACCTCAAGGAGGATGCGGCCATGTGCGTTTCAAGTGTTGCAAAATCTTCTCTCGGCTGTTTCCGATGATTTAAAAATCTGGAACCTTCTTTCCCTCCCTCCTATAAAGATCACTTCAATCAAACAGCTGCACACACAATGCCCCTTGGTTAAATGAGAGTCCCTGGTCACCAGGGAATCTCCAAGACTCCTTCTGGTGGCCACATTCTGCTTCTAGCCGAACAAGCCCAGGCTGTGCTAGTTCCTGGGCTCCTCAGGCACATCCATGCTCCAGAGCAGCCAGCAGGGGATGTCCCCAGGTCGGACAGTGCCAGAATGGAGTGGCCGGCAGAAGCCCTGCCAGAAGCAAGCTAGTCTCTGGAAGGCAGGAGCTGGCCTCCCTCAGCCTCCCGTCTGGAGTGGCTTTGCATCCTGACACGAGAAGCACCATTGAATGAGAAGGACTGGGAGGGGCAGGAATCACGTTCCTGATCACCTTCTGCTGCCCTCCTGGCCACCCGGCCCTGTGAGCTGGCCTCTGGGCACTAGTTTTAGAAGGTCTGTTCAGTACAAAAGTGGCCCAAATAGCAGGAGTCCCACTGCCACACTTAGTTAACTTTGGAGGGGGTAGCAATAGGATTTTTTTTTTTCTAAGAATCCCTGTTTCTGATCAGATTTCTCTCAGTTTCAAAAAGCTGAGTATAGATCGCCATTTTGGCATTGGGCTGGCATTTCAGTGTTCAGGGAAAGCGTCAGACCTGAGTGAACCAGCCTCTCCAAGGAATCAGAAATTCTCCCTGCCTCTCCTCTCCTGGCCCCTCCTTTCCTGGCCTCTCCTGGCCTCTCCTGGAGTCTCCTGGCCTCTCCTCTCCTCTCCCTGCCTCTCCTCCTTCCTTTCCCCCTCCCCCCTTCTTTCTTCCTTTCCCTTCCTCCCTCTCTTCACTCCCTTGATACGCTTCAACAGGTATTTCCTGGAGACTCTCACCACACCAGGTGCTGCTCTGGGTGCTGCTCCTGGTGCCAGGGGTACCAGGTGCTGGGGGGACCGGGTGCCATAGGGACCAGGTCCCATGGACAAGAGCTGTGCTTCTTTCCTTCATGGAGTTTCCAAGGAGTCGCTCCCAGCCATTGCTGTGTTAAGCCCAGTGCCCTAGCAGTCTGGGGAGACCTCCGGTGAAGGCAGGGGTCTTCAGGCAGGGCTCATTCCCCTTGCACCTGTGGGAGGATGACCACCTTAGAGGGTCACGTTGCCAACTTGCACATCAGCTTCCAATGGCTCCCTTTTGCCCACAAGAAGGAATCGTCACTGTCACCATCACAGCCTAAGTGAAAGGCACTCTCCCCAACGTTTTCTCAAACATCCAGTGTTCAGTGCAGTAAACCAAGCATCCTTGATACAGGCAGCAAAGACTGGCCCTTGGGCCATGACACACCCAGGCACTTACATTGCCAGGTGACGGGCGCTGGCCATCTGGTGTGAGGGGGCCCCTAGACTATGTCTGTGCCTCTGTTGTAAGCAAGCAGGGGTCCAAACACACCTGTGCATTACTCCATGGACGTCTCTCAGGTCACTAGATTCAGCCCACTCTTTCTGGAGCCAGTATGTGGCAATGCAAGCCAACACAGGAGTCCCTGGGCAAGGACATCTGTGCTGGCAGGTTTGCAAGTGGCAAGAAATGGAAATACTGGGAGCATCAGTGCAGGGATAGTGCACAAGTACACATGCATATTAAACATGACTGACCTGCACAGCAGCCTCACAGGGGAGGGGGGGGGAGTCATCCACTCCACACAACGTCCAAGAGAGCAAGGCTCACAGGGACCAGGTGACGTCACACTCCCAATTAGCAGCACAGCCTGGGTTTAATCTCATGGCTAAGGTTTGGACAAGTGTCCCCCAAAGGCCATGTTATGGAAGGCGGGGTCTCCGGCGTGGTCCTATTAGGAAGTACAGGATCCTTCGAGGTGGGGCTCAGTGGGAGAAACTGGGTCTTGAGAGTGTGCCCTTGAAAGGGATATTGGGACGCCACAACAGGGCCAAGGGACCCTGGAACAAAACCTCTGAAACTGTGAGCCAACATAAACCCTTTTCCCCTTGAAGTTGATTATCTCAGGTACTTTGTCATCGCAATGGAAACCTGCTCAGCACACTCAGTTCAGTTCCTTTGACCTGTTTTTAATGCCAGTTCTTGGATCAGAGCAGACGTCCAGCTCTTTCCAATTGCCTCTCACCAAACACTCCTGCACTGTCCCAGCTTCACCATTAAGGCAACTGAGCACCCCTGGGCACAGCAGCCTCTCTCTCCTGCCTCTGCCTTGGCCGTCCCCACACCTGGGGCCCCTTTGCCTACACTCAGTTCAGCTCCTGGCCTTCTATGGTTCAGCACAGTCTCCTAGACGCTGGAGGAAGAAGCAATGTCCCCTGCACTTAGATTCTGAGCACCTGCCATTCTGTACTGTTACCATGGCTTTGTCTTGTCCCCACACTGGAGAGGGAACCATCTAGGGCAGGGGCTGGATCCTTTCCACATTATACCCCCATCCCTGTGTCTTCCTTGTCACCCATTCCTCAGTCCTTCCTTCCTGCACCCATCCTCCCCTCCCTCCCTCCATCCCTCCCCCGTTCCCTCTGGTCTCTGTCACAGGAGGAGTATAGGGACAGGTAGTGTGTATACATATGCATGCTGTTTCCCTACGCTGGGATCCTCTAAGTGGAGCTCATCCTGGGATCTTGGGCACTGGAGGTCCGTCTGAGTGGTAGGTGAGAGGTGTCTCTAATGTCCCCAGTGTTTTACATCAGACATTTCCAAGCATTCTGGAGAGCTGACAGAAATAACCCAGCGTGCATGGCATCTCGTCCTCCTGTCACACAGATTTGGCAATGGCCTTCTCCACTCTTTTGGGTGTGTGTGTGTGTGTGTGTGTGTGTATGAGAAAAGACACTCACTCGCCCAGCCCCTTCCTGTTGGCGCAGCCCGCAGTTGTGTGGGTGTGCGATTCACTACTTCCTCTTGCATCTTCCCATCTTGCCTTAGCGCCCTCAGAAAGGCACTTTCTGGAGAATTTCTCAAGAGCAGGTCCTCCTCTCCATTACCCGCGAGGGAGATTTCCTATCTCCATTGAAAGGCGTCATCAGCCACTGCAGCCTCAGTAGTGACGAGGCGGCTCGCTCTGCATCTCACCTGGGGTGGCCTCCATGAGCTGCACTTAGGGGCAGTCACAGCAGGGCCTCCGTGCATCTTGCAGACATGAGCTGATCCCCTCTGGCCATGCCAGCTCTGTGTGCCGAAGTCTGCTGGACTCTTCCCATCCTAGCTGGCTTGTCCTTGGCCTGGTATGTGGTGACCTGGTCTTGCTGCTTTGGCCTCGCTTCTGCCTGTGGGCCTGGGGTACTTTCTGTGCCCTGAAACAACGCTTCCAGAAATAGCTAAATGACCCAGTGAGAGGGTCCTGGTCCTGAGAATGGCAGGCCCATCCTGCTCCACCTTGGCGTCCCGTGCCCATCATCAGAAACACCCTCCTCCCTCCTGCTTCTCTGGCAAGCCTGGCCTCTGGTGGCCTCGGGTGGTCTCCTCTAGTCTTCCAGAGGTGGCTTCTCCATCCTTCTCCTTCCAGCTCTCACCTGCCCCACCGCCAGCAGGGGCTAGGAAGGGGGTTCCTCGACTGCACTGGCACAGTGCTGAGTTTTCAGGGCCTCAGGGGACCCTCCTCCTGGTGGGTCCTTGTGATTCGCTATCAGAACCTGTGCTGCCTGGAGCTGAGCCAGGGTGAGCCAGGAAGGCCTCTGTCCTATCCTGCCTCCAGTGACAGTATGGGGACTGGAGGGCAGGGGGCCACCCAGGCCTGCCCCATGGCCCGCTGCCCCCACTGCTCCTCCAGGACACCCCAGGAGAGGGCTGCTCTCTGCACCCAGACAGCACGAACACAGAAACAGCAACCACCAGGGGCTGGTGTCTCCCCATTTGGTCAGACTGTGTCCAGGGCTCCTTTTTTCAGGGGGAAGTAAAATGGAGTTTCTCTTCTGTGGATGACACTTCACTTCCAGGCACAGCCCACACGGGGAAGCGGCACCATACATGAGCCACCGCCGGGCAGGCTGGTGAAGGCTGAGCTGATGGGGTTTCTCCCTCAGCCTCCAAGACACGCAGCTGCTCCAGGGGGGTCACGTGCAGCAGGAATGCAGGCTGGCCTTCCCTGAGGGCACCTTTAGCCGGGCCACCTGGCCAACCTGTGAAGCAGGTGGTCTGTTCCTAACCCTCCAATAACAGACACTGAGCCACAAAGGGGAGCCCGGGGCTGAGGACAAAGGCTGTGACAGTGGACAGTCTCTGTGCTTTGTGACCTTGGCTGACAGGTGTCAGGGTGACAAGTCCTCCTTTACTTTCTATTTATGAACATGAAGACAGTAGAGGAAGAGAAACCCCAGGACCAGGCCCGTGGTTCACTCTCTCCAAATGTGACTTTTTTAGTGTCCAAATCCTTGAACTCAGAACAGCACCTGTGTGTGCTGCAGGCATGTGCGGCGCTGTGCTGGGGCTGGGGGAGGCAGCAGTGGGCTTGGCAGACACACTGTGCAGCGCCTCCTGCAGGGGTAGGGACAGACGCAGAAGGCCACCTGAAAAGTGCTTCTTTACTGCAGCTGAGTTCTGCGCAGGGGCAGTAGATGTATGTGACGGCGTGGAGGCGGTTTGAGTGGAGGTCCAGCACGCGTTCACCCCCACTGACTGTCAGGCTTGCACACCATAGCCCACACATCCCAGGCAGCCACACATGTCCACCTGAGGGCTGGGGAGGAAAGGACGTGTACGATGGCTGTCTCCACGGGTGGGTGGCGGGACAGGGGCTGGGGGACCACATTCCCTTTGGGAAATTTCCCATCTTTTAATCCTGTGGAAGTGGCTTTCACTCGAACCCTAAGAGCCGCACAGCTGGCCAGGAGAAGGGAAGGGGCAGTGTGCAGGACAGAGGACGGAAGGTGGGTCCCCGGGCTGCCCTAGGATGCGGTTGGAAGGGGCTCCAGCTGGGGCTGGCCCCTGGTCCTCACCTGCAAGAGCCCTTTACAGGAGGTCTTCTGCCCCAAGCTCACAGTCCTCCAGGGCCACGCCTCTCCCCCGTCCCTGCAGAGGTTTGCCGTCAGACTGTCCTGGTCTCCGACCGTGCCATGCCCCTCCAGAGCCTGCTCTGTTGTTAGGTACAGAGGGCAATGCCTGCCATTCCCCGGTGACCTGGCTTCTGCTGAGCTCTCAGCTGGTTCTCAGGAGGAACATGGATCTGGGGATGGATCTGGAAACTCTGAACTTGGCTCCAAGGCAGCAGGGACTCAATCAGCTGACCCTGGTCACCCAGGGAACTGGCAACAGAAAGGGAAGCCCGCCTTTTGATTCCTGCCAGCCAGCTCTCAGCAAGGACAAGCTGTTAGGAACTGGCACAGACGGGAACGCTGACTTCGAGTCAGGCAGGCCTGGGTGCTAAGCGTCCCGCCTCATTTAACCTCTGCCACCGCACTGGCAGGCAAGGGACTTTCATCTCCCCCATTTGAAAAACACAGAACCCCAAGACTCAAGAGCAGGAGGAGGAAAACTCAGGACCCAGGCCTGCCTGCCTCAGCCTTGTGTAGTTAGCAACCCCTGTGAACGGACACAGGCTGCCTTTGCATCCACAGCACAGGATACTTCCTCCTTCACCACCACACTCCAGGGCGTCTTTAATCTTTGTGGCTGCAGATTTCTAACCTCTTCCTCATACACAGTGGGCTGAACACTTGGTCAAAGTCCTGGAGGCAGGAACAGCCTCTGGTGAAGGCTACTCTATACAAGAAAGGGCCAGCCTCCCAGCAGGGTGGTCCCACTCTTCCTTCCCCGACCCTCCGCGCAGGCCCAAAGCCAGGCCTGGGTATTACTTCTGTCCTCAAGCGCGTCTTGTGCCCACACTGCAGCCCCCTTGGTGGGACCCCTCTGCCCAGCAAGGTCCGGGCGCTTGCTGCCCCACAGGTATGGACTCTCCAGCCCAGAGTTAGGTGGTGAGATCTTTTACAGTACAAGTACCAGTGAGAAAGAAGGGCCTTGCACCAGAAGTCCTCTGGGGAGAAGTCAGTCACATGGTCCCTCGTATTCAAGAGTCTCTTCTGCAGTGTCCCACAGAGACAGGCATCTGGCTGTCCTTGCACAATGCCATGGACAGGGAGCTGACTTTCTTACAAAGTCTTTGCCCAGCACCACATCATTTAAAGACACGTACAGCACCCCACCCCATGCTCTTTCTCTTGGAAGCCATACCCCTCTGCAAGGCGAATACATCGCAACTCATGCCCAGCCCACACAAAGCACGATTGGCACAGGACAGGCTGCCATGGATAAGCTGGTCCAGGGCTGCCTTTGTGGATGTGCAGCTGGATGCTTACTGCTTGCTGCAATTTTGTGGTTTTCTTTTTATATTTAAGGTCTGGTTGTAAACACTCGCGCAGGTCTGTGAACAAGCCTGGAGGCCTGGAGAACAGGCCCTAATCCCTCGCCAGTGCTGCAGAACTCAGCACACACCTTGCTGCAATCCAGTCCCCTCAGCCATGCTGCCATCCTGTCCCTAGGTCACCTCCACCACTGTGATCTTCACAGGCCTGGGCCCTGGAGCTGTCCCACAGCATGGTTCCTTTCTCCTGTCTGTTCTCTCTCTCTCTCTCAGCCTCATTCCTTAAGGGTCCCCCTTGCAGTTAGGCACAGCTTGCTCCACGGGCCAAAGTCCTGCTACCCTGGCCAGCTGGGACACCTTGAAGGTTATCAGCAGCAAACAGCCACCTCTTGCCAGGGCCATTTGCACCTAGGGTTATCTTAGCCATCGCTCCTCCCCCACCTTCCCAGCCCCTTCTTGTCACGGCGGCACCTGGAGACCTGGACAATCTATAGCAGGCAGCATGAATGTACTGCCCACTTTGCAAGTGTGGCCCGCAGAGCCCACACAGCTGGTGGAGTTGAGGAGAACCCAGTGCCCACAGCTTCCGATTCCTGACATCTCACCTTGTCCCACTCCTCATGCTCCCCAAACCCTAAAATCTCCCAGTTCTTCAAATTCACCTAACACCAGTCCTGTTTTGTTTTTAACTTAGTGATTTTTTTCTTCTAGTGGTTGCAGTTGTGGTAAAAGGACTTTGATCATTACAATGAACACCAGGATCACTTTCCCTTAAGTAGGTCACCCTAAAAATAAATACAGTTGAAGCACAACCAATGTAGTCACAGTCTCCCTAGGGACTGCTGCCTGCAGGGCCCAGCCCCACCCTCTCCTCATTAGAATGGGAGACTGGCCTGCCCTCCAGGGCTGGAGGACCCATGATCATTCGCTTACACATTCTCGGTGCCCCACTGGGTAGCTTAAGTGGAGAAGGAAACGGGGGCTTCTGTGTGATTGGACCCTTACTGACATCTGTGTCACTGACCCCCAGATCCATCCAGGGACCCCCAGGGCTGCTCACACTGGAAGAAGCACTTGGGAACCCCAGCACTGCAGTGGGAGAGGAGCCAGCCCGGCCAGGCCCAGATGCCCGCTTAGCAGCCTCTTGCTGTGCTGCTGGGCAACCTCTGCACCTCTCTGAGGCTGTTCTGCCAGATGTCCACAGGCGCCACCTGCAGCCTGCCATGCTGCAGATGAAATGTGGGGGGAACAGGCAGGGCGGGGAGCGTGGCGGCTCCTTAATAGATGGCCCTCTTCTCCCAGGCCATGCTCTGGTCTCCTCTGGGAAATGCAGGTGTAGGTCCCACCTTTCCTGTTGAGGAGAGGCAAGGAACAGGCCAAGGAAACATAGGTCCCCGTCTGACACAGTCTGAGCTCCAGGTGCTGTGTCAGGGTGAGCCTGGCGGCTGGACGGTCCCGTGACAAGGTGAGAAGGGGAGGAATGGCGGCTCCTTGCGGAAGGGCAAGACCATTAAGGAACGCAGCCGGGGAGAGAATGGGAGGAAGGAATGGTGTAGGGGCCGCTCTGCTGGAGGAGGAGTCGGTGAGGAAGCAGGGTAATGGAGGTGGCAGGTGGTCACAGAGCTGGGCCTGAGAGGGGAACAGAGAGAGGACTGTGAAGGCCAGGAGGGCCTGAGGTCGCAGGCAGGAAGAGCCTTTGCAAACTCCCTTGAGTAAGCCCTTCCTCAGCTCTGCTGAGAAAGCTGCACAGCGGCCCCCAAAGCCTCAGGGGATCAGTTCCCAAACTTCTCTTCCCCTGCTCAGGGGTCTCTGCCACACCAGCCCCTCAGTTGCCCAGGCATCGCCTCATGCCCACCAGCCCTCTCAACAGAGGCCACAGCCCACGGATAACTCCCGTCCTCCCCGAGCTTCCTGCGTGACACTTGGGTGTCCGTCACCAGCACCACAGATGCAGTTCTTCACTTCTCTGTCGGCCACTGCCAGGCAAGTGTGAGTTTACAGGCAGAGGGTCCAAGTCGGCTTGCCTACCGCCTCACAGAGGGGGCTCCAAAGCACTGCGTCCCCCCCCCCCCCCGAGTCCAGGCAGGGTTTAGCAGAGTGAGTTGCAGGCCAGGCCAGGCAGCTGTCCACCTGGAAGTGGCTTTTGCCTTCCTGATGTGGCAGGTCTGGGGCTACTGATGGGGTGGGGTGAAGCTGTCACCTGAAAGATGCAGAATCTCCATGGGTTCCAGGCACTGGGGGCTCTGCTGCAGGTAGGTGGTTATATCTGCAGCCTGGCTGTTACAGTATTGCAGGCACCTGCTGGTCCCAGAGGAGTGTGGGGGGGAGAAAGTGTGTGTGTGTGAGTGTAAGAGGCAGGGGGTGGGGTTGTGGGACCTCTGGATCACCTACTAGTGTGACTGAGGACAGGAAGGAACCCAGTGATTGTTCATGTACAGAATTCCCTTCCAGCATTCCAGATGGATGGCCCACGGCCTCCCGGGTCACCTGCAAGGACATTTCCCTTAGTTGTTAAGTATCTGGATGCAACAATGAAGCCACAGGCGGAGCTCAACCTGCTGAAGAGCCTTGCTGGGTCCCACCCTGCTCAGGACCTCTGAAGATAGCAACAGCATTTAGTCATCAGGAGATTTCATGGAAACATCTAGGTTTCCAGTTACAGATGGCCCCAATTTATGATGGTCCATTAGGATCTTCAGCTGGACAGTGTGCGAAGGCTGGACCCTTACAAGCATTCTGTCTTCATGTTCAGATGATATTCAGCACCTTATTATGAGATAGGCTTTGAGTTAGATATTTTTGCCCAACTACAGGCTAACGTAAGTGTTCTGGGTATGTTTACTCAGGCTGGCAAGGTCCAGCTGAGTCCCTGGACAGGCTTTGGTGGCATTGGTACCACTGTGTGAAAGGATGGAAAGGATCCTTTCAGAGTCCCAGCACCCAAATAGGACACCTGAACCTGTGTGGCTCCTGATTTGAACCCAGCCACCAGGCCATCTTGAGACAATCGCGAAACCTTGAGCCTAGACTGGACTTTCTATTACACTGAGGAGTGAGTGGTCCCCCTGTAATTCTGCTAGCCACCAAGTAGAAAGGGAGTCATGAAACGAACCCTGAGATGATTCAATGCCACAGATTCCGCTGAGCTTCTGCTGTGCTGGGAATGGAACCCAGCACTTGGTGCAGGCTAGGTGGGTGCCCTGAGCTACAACCCCTGATGTCACAGATCAACTCTAGACGCTCAAAGAGAACGAACACACACCCAGATGACGTGGAGGTAGGAATGGGTGAAAGCGAATTGGCCAAGCTGTTGAGCCTGAGAAGGGGACGGGAGGGCTCCTCTCTATCTGTGCCCAGCGCCATGTACCCAGGGAACGTCCATAATGAACAGATTTTGCAGAGCGGTTCTCCCCCAGAAGCACCTGCACAAGCTGTTCTGCCCCTATATGCTGCCCTGGGGTGAGCCCTGCCCTCGCTGTCCCTCCTGCTCTGGGGACATCTGGACTTCCTGCTTCTCCTACCCCACTCTCTACGTGGGGACAACTCTGCCCCAGGCCTGGCTGTTTCCCCCCACGCTGCCTTTCACCTTCACCCTCGGCCAGCACAGGACTCCGACCTTGGAGTGGCAGAGTCTTAGCTCTTCCCCTGCCTTGGCCCCACCCTCAGCTCAGCCTCCAGGCTGCGTGGAAGAAGCACCTTTTCCAGCAGCTGCTGTGGGTCCAACCCTTGCCCTGCTACTTACAATTGGGCAATTTGGGTCAGTGGCTTTGCCTCCAGTCTCACTCCTCCTCCTGCAAATGGGGATGACAGTCCCAACCTCCCAGGGAAGTGAGAGGCCCAGAGGGGTAAGAGCAAGGTTCTCCTGGAACCAGCCTCCAGGTTATGCTGGGGGCCCGCCCCCTTTCCATGATGAGCAATGGCTTGGGGTCTCTCTGCCTCAGACCTGTCCCCTGGATGAATGAAAGTCAGGGTCGTCCCCAGGTTATGTCGCCTGACTGATGGGAGGAGTCACCAGGAACACCTGTCAGGCACTCAGTGATTGCTGGGGTGGCACAAGCACTCACGGGCGCCTGCTCTCCTCCAGCTGCCCGCTGGGCGTCCTGGCCTGCTGCTTGTCCTTCCAGGACCTCATGCACACCCCCTGCCTCAGCTGTGCCCCCAGCAGCCACCTATCCCTGTGCACACCCAGGCTACCCAGTCCCTGGCCAGAGTGGCTTCTCTGCTGCTGGCCCAGACGTCTGGCTTCCTGGACCCGCTCACTCAGCCCAGCTCTAGTTAGCCATGTGAGAAAGGCAAGCTCCTCTGTGCTCAGGACAAGAGCTGCGGGCTGCTAAGGCCCCCATGTTCCAAACCAGGAGGATGGCGGAGTGAGTTATGTCTTAGTGGAAACAGTAGACAGCTGGCACCACCAATCTTGGAAACTATGATATAATAAATGGAAATGCTTATATTCAGGTTAAAAAAAAATAGCAGGACTCAAATTGTACATAGAAAATGACTGTAACTATGAACTTCTAGCTTGGAAACCTTCAGCAGGGAGAAAAACAGCCACTAAAATTTATGCCTAGAAAGACTGGATGGCAATAATAATTTTCTTTGGATACTGATACCCGTTGTTATTATCGTCTTTGCACATTTCCTTATTTGAAATTTTGTACATTGACAGTTAATTCTACTGTGACTAAAAATCAACACATAAGAATTGAACAGTGTGCAGAATATTCTTTTCTTTGGGGCAAAAATAATACACAGACATACACATATAATACGAATCAAGTAATATAAATAAAATACAGTAGTCCCCCTTACCCACAGTGTTGTGTCCCCGGTTGCCAACCACGGCCTGTAAATATTAAATGGAAATTTTGAGAACTAAACAATTCTTAATTTTTAAATTGCATGCCATGGCAGGATGAAATCTCATCTATCCTATACTGAAAATGAATAATCCCTTTATCCAGTGTGTCCTCTACATACCTGTTAATAGATGTCCTTGACTATCAGAACCACCATCTGGGTACCACCGTGGTTGTGCTTATTTAATAATGGTTCCAAAGCACGAGAGCAGTGATGATGGCCATCTGATTAAATCTGTATTGTTGTAGTCAGGTGCGGTGGCACATGCCTGTAATCCCAGAAGCTTGGGCGGCTGAGGCAGGAGGATCACAAGTTCAAAGCCAACCTCAGCAAAAGTGAAATGCTCAGCAACTCATGAGACCCTGTCTCTAAATAAAATAGGGCTGGGGATGTGGCTCAAGGGTCGAGTGCCCCTGGGTTCAACCCCCAGTACCAAAAGAAAAAACTGTATAAAAAATGTAATTGCTGTTTCTTGTTATTAACAATCTCTTACTGTGCCTACTTTATAAATTAAACTTCATCATAGGTATGTAGCTTAGCATACATGGGGCTCGGTGCTATTGCCAGTTTCAGGCCCTGGCTGGGGTCTGGGGTGTACCCCTGTGGATGGGGAGAACTACCATACATTTTCTGCTTGTATTTTCATAAAGAAAATCTGGGAGGATTCTCCCCAATGAGATAACAAAAGCTATTTCCTTCTGGGGAGAGGTGGGGACCTGGGCAGGTGGGGGCCTAGGTAAGTGAGCCCTTTCTGGGTGGCCTCTGCATATTGCACTTCTGAACCACACAAAGGTCTGACCCACTTGAAACCTGGGAAGACACAACTGACCATCTCATGAAGATTCAGGAGCAGGCAGCATTTTTCTGAAAGGGCTCCTTTTGTTAAAGGTGCTACCTCAAAACAAGGGGCCCTGTACTGGAGCTCTGGGTTGAATCACGACAACTGGGGTCTCTACTGTGGACCTGACCGACCCTGTTGGTGTGCGCTGTGACCAAGGGGGCTATGGATGGAAGGACTTCCAAAGAGCCACACAAGGCTCTAGAACCCGACCCTCTGCACAGAGCCTCTGTGACTGACACTCTCTGGAATAGTTTGAGGACAACAGGGTAAGGGGTCCCTCTGGCCCAGGTCTGGGTACCAGGGTGGTAGAAAGGAGGAGGATGGTGCTAGGGTCCTGGGTCCCAGGGTCCCAAGGTCAGAGGTCTGGCAGGCAGAAAAAATGAAGCAGGCTGTGCAGAGACTGTGTCATCTGCACTATGGCGTGGGTGCAGGGCGCATCCGGAGGGGTGGCCACTACACAGCTGTGCTCACTGTGGGCCCAGAGCCCTCAGTGGCCACGTTTTCCAAGAGAAGCTGGAAATCTGCATATGAAATGATATCTTTTGGCTTTAAAATATAATGTCCCAACTTTTCAACGAAATCTCATTTAAAATGTTGGCTTTTTTTTTTTTTTTAAATATCTTAGAGGCTTTGTAAAATTCTCTGCTAGCTGCTTGTCTGATCTTTGCCCGTTTCTGCAGAGCCAGATCAGCTCCCAGGATTCAGTCTTCCTTTTCTAACCCCTCTCTGCAGTTTCATTATTGCTTTGAGAATTTTGCATCTGATTGGTATTAAACGCACTGGCCCATTGCCTGGGGGAGACTGACTTCCCTCTGCTTGAACCCAGGCTAGATGTGATTATCTGTGACCTGGGGGCGTGGTAAGGGCACAGCTGCCAGATTCTAGCTATGGGTTCTTATGGGCTCTTGAATGTTCTGCATCTAAAAGCGAGAGGTAGTGGCCTTGCAGTTGCTCTGGGCTCTAACAGCCAAACTCCACTGAGTGTCCACCCTCTTTCCACTCTCCTGCCTCAGTTTCCCCTCCCCTCTTCACTCATGCTCTGTCCCCTAGGTATCCAGAAGTCTCCCTCTTCCTTTAACTGCAGATTCTTGCCCATTTTCTTGCACGGCTAGATCCCAGCATCTGGACCACCCTCCCCTGCTGCCTCTGTCTCATCTCCAGCCACTTGGAAAATGCCGAGCTCAAATGCCAGCTCCCACGGCTCGGCTCCGAGGAAGCCTCTGCAGTCGTGGAGCCCGACGGCAGCTGTGCCTCTCCTTTACTACTTACACGCCTTCCCTGCATGCAACCCACACCGCTGGAGATAGTCGGGCCTCTCCAAGCAGCTCTTGACTTTGTCCCTCTCTCCAGCTGCAATATTCTGGTCTTGAACCCTGCTCCAAGTGAAGGGCAAGAGCCAGGGCTCTGCCCTCTCCTCCCCTGTCATGTGTGGAGAAAGGGCATTTTAAAACCTGCAAACCTGATGATCTCTATGTGGGGCTAGAATCCTTCTGTGGCTCCCACAGCCTCCCGGACAACATCCAAACTTCAACTTGGCAGTGAGGGCTCTTGGAGATCTCTGCCCGGTGGACTTCTCTATTACCCCTCCCACTGCCCGGGGTCTCAGATAAAACCTACTTGTTCCGAATGCCCCAAGCACACCTGGAGGTTTTCAGCTCTGTGTCTCTGCACAGGCTCCTTCACCTGGGTCACCCAGCCACTCTGCCCACCAGTGGAACTCCCAAACCCAGCTCGGTAGAGCTCTGGATGGTGACTCCCCCAGGACAGTGGGCACTCGGGTCTCCAAGGACAGAAGGGCTGCACTATTCCAGGCAGCACGTGCTGCTCACTGCTGTCTCCCCCCGCCACAGGGTCCTTGGCAGGTGTCAGGTGGATCCTCCCCCATGTCTTCTGTGTACTGCTCAGGACTGGCTGCAAGCAGAGCCTCGGTGAGTGCTGGTTGAATGACTGAATGTGTGAATGGATAGCTCTGCGGCTCAGAGGGTCTGGAGGTCAAACAATTATTCTCTACAAGAGGACAATCCTGGAGCGGGAAGTGACCAAGGTGTCCAGTTTTTGCTGGCGTGGGTGTTTGCAATCCTCCCTGCTGTTCCTGGAGGCTGGGAATCAGGTCAAACCTGCCACGTCCTCTTAGAGACTGTCCCCTGGGGCTGGCAACAATTGGCCATGCTGCCTGGTCCAATGCGTGACCAACTTCGTGCCAGCCACCCTCTTCTCACTGTGGCAGTCCAGGCCTGTGCCCTCCTGGCTGGGCTGTCATGAAGCGTCAAACCAGGCAGAGTTGGAAAGTCCCTTTAGGATCAGCCATCATGGCCCCTGTGGTTTTCAGATGGGACAGTTGAGGTCCAGAGAGGGGAAGCAGCTTGCCCATGGTCCCACAGGGAAAGGAAGGGATGGCCATGCCTGGAAACCAGTACTTCAAGGTCTTATCAGGTAGGAAAAAGGATCAAAGGATACTTTGACACATGCTAGAGAGGATCTGAGGGGAGGCCCTTGAGATTGGAAGGCCAGAGGGGCCTCCAAGAGGCCGAGCCTGGAGCTGCTGTGTGAAAGGAGTGCTGGACAGAGGAAACAGAAAGCAAAGGACTGGACAGGGATGAGCTTGGGAAGGCTGGTAGCCAGCACAGACTCGGAGCCACCATCACGGGCAGTGCCTGACGGGGCAGGGCCTTCTAGACTTCTGTGGAGTTCGCATTTCAGTTTAAGTTAGGGAACGACACCAGGGAGTTTAGAAGGTGACTCTGAACAGACAGTTCTCCAGAGAAGGGACTGAACAATGAACACACCAAACAACACTGAAATTTACCGGCCACCAGGGAAATGCAAACCAAAGCCACAAAAGTACCACTTCCCACATGCCAGGATGGCCGTCACACGGGAGACAGTGCCAAGGCAGGGCAAGGAGGCAGAGAAGGGCCCCACGCAGGGCTGCTGGGAATGCAAAAGGTGCGGCCACTGTGGAAGCAAGTCCAGCAGCTGCTCAGAGCAGGAAATGGATTCACCATGTGGGTACTTCTACCCCTGGGTATGAGCCCAAGAAAAATGAATGTATACATCCCCCCAAAGTCCTGTGCACAAGTGTTTGCAGCAAAATCAAAAGTGAAAACACCCCCAAAGCCCGACAGCCGATGAAAGGATAATAAGGTGTGGACTGAGTGACCCCTGCAATGTAATACAGTCAGCCACAGGAAGCATGCAGGGCTATGTACCCTGTCGCAGATGTGCCTCGAAAACATCATTCTGGGGTAAGAGGCCACTAACAAAAGGCCATATGTCATATGAGTCCATCAGCACAAAATATCTAGAAGAGATGAATCTACAGAGATAGATCAGTGGCTGGGTGGGAGTGGGGACCGGGAGGGTGGCTCCTCACAGTCACAGGAAAATGTTCGGAAATCAGATGGCAGTGATGGTTGCCCACCTCTGTGAAGATGCTAAAACACTGACCTGCACAGTTTAAAAGGGTGGATTTTACAGTAGAGCATCTCTATAAACCTATTATGATTAAAAAAAGAGATCACCCTGGTTGCTGATGGGGACAGAGATTCTGGAAGCAGGGAGGCCTGGTGGCCCACAGGGCAGTCACAGGACCAAAGTGCCCAGCATAGGAAGCACTTAGTGAATACCTGTGGCTTCCTGGTACATGCCGACCCCAGGCCAGGAAGGTCCCTCTCTTCTAACCCAGGCTCAGAAGCTAAGCACCAGGACCATCTTGGACAGGGCTCCTTCTTTGATGTGCCTGTGGAATGCCTAGCAGCCTCCCTACCTCCACGATGCCAGCACATTCCTCCCCATCATGACAATCCAAAATACCTCCAGGTGTTGACAAGTGGCCCCCACTTGAGAACCCTTGTTCTAGCTTCCCCCTTGGGGAGCCCCTGCTCTTCCCTGCAGAACCACTCCAGCTATCACTCTGGGACTGTCTGCAGCCCCTGAGGTCTCTCAGTTTTGTAAACACCCTGAGCCAAGATCTAAGGACCCTGTCCATGTCACTCTCCATCAACCTGTCAGCACCTTAGGGACCTTTGGGCCCCAGTACCCAGCACAGAGCTGAGCTCTTCAAGGTCACCATGGAGCCCTTTCTTCACCTCCACAGCACAGAGATGTTTCTGCTGTAAACTGTCACCTGTGGGGACCCTGGGGAGCAGATCTGAACAGGATGTTGAAGGAGGAGGAGGAAGACCACTGAGCAAAGAAGGGCGCTGTGGGTGAGAGGAGCTGCCTGGGGGAGCCTGGGAGGTGCGTACGAGCACAGCTGGGTACAGACCTCTGCAGATAGACCAGCCAAGGGCAGGCAGACAGAGGTTCAATCCCACAGCTGGTAGCTGGAGGGAACAAGGGCAGAGACTGGACCATGGTGGCCATGTATGCTATAAGGACTTTGCACCTGACCCACTGGGGAATGGGGAGCCTCGGACTAGTTTTGAGCAGCGGAGCAACAGTCTCAGATCCCTATTATCAAACTGACAATGGGATAAAATATGCATCAGAATTAGAGGAAACCAGACAAGAGATAAGAGGAAGGTGAATATTTCAATCTGGCAAACACCCTAGGGACAATTTGGTCTCCACGATGGACCTGGAGGCCCTCAGAAAATGGGTGCCCATTTTATAGAACCATACAGCAACTTCATTTGTGCAAGCCCCCCCTTCCTTCTCCCATCAAGACCTCAGCACTAGCAGCAGACAGGTCTATGTCTGCTAATCATTAAAGCGCATGCTCATTGAATCCAACCTGCAAAGCCCAGGGAACAAATCTCCCATAATCCTAACGCGTACAGGCAAACACCATTAACCTTCAGCCGATTTCCTTCCTGTCTTTTGTCTAAACTCTTGCCACAGTATGGGGTGACCATGTTATATATATGCCAATGCATAAGCATTGAAAACTCTCCAGTTTTAGTAGCCCATGGCTGTCCCTATTGTCGGGCATTACAGTCACTCTGTGATTGTGGATGAGTAGCTTGGCAACTGAAAGAGCCTTTGTTTGTATCCCCATCACTTCATCTGGATGTACTCTTCTTTTAAAACATTTTTGGCAAAGGAACCTCCCTGGCTTGCTGAGATAGCCTTTCTCCCATCATCGGGGAACTTCTTTCCCAAGAATAAGCTAAATTCTTGGGACTGGACCTTAATCCTGCTTTTCCTTCCTTGGGGTGTTGGTGGAGAAGGACCACAGCTGGCCCTTTTTCCCCATGGACATGTCGGCTGGGAGGGCCACTTCCTTAGTCATCAGCCTAGGTCAGGGAGCAGAAAGTGCATGCTAGTGACCCCAGGGAAACCAATCTAGGCTGAGACTAATGGACCCATGTTACCTGGAACAAGGACAAGGGAGGAAGGAAAAACACGGCCCGTCAGCCTGACATCAGCTTCCTACGTAGTACTGAATAGCAGCCTTCCTTCCTTCCAGACCCCTAAAGAAATCCCTGGGCAGATGAACCTGCGGCCCACTGCCAGCCTTCAGGCTCACCTTTGCCAGTGACCACATATGTGGCAGCTCTTCCTCCTACACATGCAAAAGAAACCAACGCTGATCAGGTGCACGCAGGGGCCAGGCCCTGTGCTATGCATTTTACTAGTCGTCTTTGGAGGCCAGCATGGTAACATGAGAAACACCCCAGAGGCAGGCAGACAGGGGTCCAATCCCACAGCGGGAATTTTCTAGCAATGAAACCATGTGGAAGTCACTTACTTCCAGGAGCCTCAGTTTCTTCATCTGTAAGTTGGGGTTCAACGTCACTGGTTTCCCAGGGTTGCTGTGATGATTATAGCCAACACCATACACATAACACACCTTGCACCAAGCTGCACAGAGCAGGTGCTTCAGAAAAGTTATTTTCTCATGATTTCCAATTCCTCTTTTACCCCAGCAACATGTATGTCAAGAAATGTAACATATTCAATTGCCTTTGATAAACTCCAGGGATGAGGAGCTCATTAATAGACAGGAATTCATGACTTCCTCTTAGAATAAGGCAACTATGAGCTGGGGGTGTAGCTCAGTGGTAGAGCGCTTGCCTAGCATGCATGAGGCACTGGGTTCAATCCTTAGCACCACATAAAAACAAATAAATAAAATAAAGGTTTGTGTCCATCTACAACTAAAAAAAAAAAAATTAAAAAAAAGAAGGCAACTATTGACAAAAACTGTCATCTGAGAGATGTCCTGCCTTACAGAAGCATGAGCCTCTGGAAAATAATGGGGTGGGAGTGAGGTCCTGGGACCCCATTCCCTGGTCCTGCTTCAGGCTTAACTGGGTGACCCCTAGCTCTACCCCTTTATTATTTCTGGCAAGGGAGACAAAGAGGACCTGGTGCATACAAATGAGTTCCCTGGAGACGTGAGGACTCTAGGGTCACTTAAGTTTGGTGACAGATGCCACCCGGGGACACCACAGCTCACAAGCACTTTCCAGCCCCACCTCCTTATCCTCACAACCACCTCAAACGGGGCGTTAACACGGAGCTTGTCACTAGGGAGGAAACTGAGGCTCACAGGCTCAAGGTCATTGGGATTCTTAAGGGGCCCAGAAGAATCGAAGGGGAAGCCACTTGCCCGCCTCTTCTCACAGGGGAATCCCTCTCCAGATGCCCTGGGAGGAGTCCCGCCCAGCTGAACGCTGTCCCACTGGCTACCAGGCTTTGGCTAAGCAGCCCGGGAGGACCAAGGCCAGTGTTCTGATTCCTGAGAAACTAGGAGGTCCCCTCCCGCCAGCCGGGGGCCCTCCGCTGGCATTTCTAGAGCAGAGTCCATCCGTGCTCCCACAGACACATCGCCCCGGGAAAATGCCACCCACCGCCCAGACCCGGGGACAAAACAGAGACTTTCCACGCAAGTGGACTTTCCAAATCTACCCTTGGGCGGGCGGTAGCAAGGCAGAACTGACCCGCATCCCCTGCTGTGCCGGATCCCAGGCTGTGCCCCTGGCTCGCGACGACCGGGTGCGGCCACGATCCCCGAGGGTCAGAGAAGGAAACTGAGACTCCCGGGCGCAGGAGGCACTTGCCCAAGGTCGGGCGCTGCTAGAGATGGGGCCACGACAGCCGCGGGGACCGGGAGCCGCAGCCCAAGGTGGCCCCAGCGCCCGCCGCGCCCAGCGCCACCCCGCCCCCCGCGACCCTCGGCGAGCCAGGCCCGCGGGCAGCGTCGCCACCTTACCTGGGGCTGCGCGGGGCGGATCGGCACGGCCTGGGCCCCGCACCGCCGCTGCGCTCGGGGCAAGGAGGGAGCGGGCGACGCGCACAGCCCGCGCCCCGCGCCTCGCACCCACTTCCTCGTCCCGCCCCCAGCGCGCCTCCCGCGGGCGCGCCTCCCCCTCCCGCTCGCTCCCGCCGCCGCGCACACGCACGCACGTGCTCCTCTGCCCGCTTCCAGCGCGCCCACCTGGGCTTCGCTCCTTTCTCCTGGACTTCCTTCCGTGCGCCCTGCGTGTCGCTCCCTTCTTGGTTCCTGCCGTCACACCGCCTTGAAAGCTCTCGCTTTTTCTCTTGGCTCCTGCCCACTCCCCACCACTGCACTGGGACATGCCCCGCACCCAGGGCCACACCCTGGCCTGAGACCTGCGTCCACCTGTGCAGACACTGGTCTGGTGGACAGGGACTGGGCCCTAGGCCCAGAGATCAGTTGCACCCCTTACCTTAGTTGCCCGGGTCCCAGCTGCTGGAATCAGGCAAGGAGGGAGAAAAGCACTAGTTTGATGGAAAGGCCAGGGTAATTCTGAGGTTTAAAATATAAAGGGCAAGAGGATGGTGGGCACATAAAAGTCAATGAGTCCAGGTGTTATTAAAGGAAACTCCATGAAAACTCCAAAAACTCTCCCGTGGATTTGTTCTGATGGAAGGGTGCATGGGAAAGTAGGGAGGTGAGTCTTGGGAAGAGGGAATTTGGGGGTAGGGAAAATAACACCCACTTTCCAGGTGAGAAAGTGGGAGGTTTGGGTGGGGGCACCCATGACCTACATGTCAGGATGTGAAGGCCATGGTGCTAACACAGACCTCAGTGAGGGGAGCCTGTCAGCAGGACAGCCAGGGTGCTGTGCCAGGCTCAGGGCAGCAGCCTACTGTAGGGGTGGCAGGTGGTCAGATGGGCAGCCCCTAGTTGCTTGGCGAATCTGATATGTGGGTGGGGAGTTTCTGCAGAAGCTTGGCGAAGAAAAGCAAACCAAGAAGCTTCAGCTGGATATAAATTGTAGACTTGCATCTGCAGCTTGGTGTGCCACCTGTAGCCACTCAGTCACCATGTGACCCAGCACTGTGCAGGATTGAAATGCATAGACTAAGGGCCACACACAGTCCCCTAGAGCTCTGAGCCCACAGTGTCCAGGGAGGGAGGCTCTTGTTGCAGCACGTCCAAGTCACACGTCATGGAATGAATGAAGAGCCTCCAAGTGGGTCTTTCGGTCTCTTCTCTTGCCCACCTGCAGTTCACAAGCAGGCGAGGCCTCTGCACAGTGTAAATCAGATTCTGTCTCTACTGCTTGGCTTCCACCCCTCCCGTCACTTCCTGTTGTAATCTGAATGAAATCTAGCTCCTTCCAGTTGCCAGGAGAGCCCCTCCCCAAGATTACCAGACCCTCCTTTGGTCCTCTTGTCTCTGCACTCACTGCCTCTCTCCATGTGTTATAATTTACATCAGGAATGTCTCCCCAAAGGCTCATGTGTTGAAGATTTGTCCCCCAACCAGTGGCACTACTGGGAGGTAGTAAACACCTTAGGTGTAGTTGGAGGAAGTAGGTCCTTGGGGACATGCCCTTGAGGAATTTTTCTTGTCCTTGGCCTCTCCCGGCTTCTTGTTCTCACTCTTTCTCCCTCTGCTCCCAGCTTTTTTTTGCCATGAGGTGAGCTTCTCTGCCCCACCATGCCCTCTCCACCATGATGTTCTGCCTCCTTCACTGGCTCAAAAACAAGCCAGCGGACCATGGACTGAAACCCTGAGCCAAAACAAGCCTCCTCTCCTTTGAAGTTTTTCCTCTGGTATTTGCTACACCATCAGAAAGCTGATTGCACAGTCGGCCTCAACTGCAATGGCGTCCTCTGTGTTCCTGGGACAGCCCATACTGGACAGACCACAGGCCATGTGCCAGCTGGTCTTTCTGCCTGGAGTGCTCTTCCTGCTTCCCGTGGCTGTTTGAATGCTGCCTTCTCCGAGTGGTCACCTCTGGCCACCTTATCTAACGCAGTCACACTTTGCTGGTGGTTTTTATGGCACCCTTTTTCATTCTAATGGACAGATCTGTCACTGTCTAAAATTATTGTCTCTTCACTTATCTACATGCTTACTGTCTGATTTACCTCACCAGGACCTCGCTGGTGAAGGATCAGGGGCCTTGTCAGCGTGGTTCCTATGTCTCCCCACAGCCAGACAGTGTTCCCTGGATGAGTGATATGGCCTGGATCCGGAACATCTCCCAGAGGCTCCTGTGTTGACGGCTTGTCCACCATGCAGCCATGTTCAGAGTGGGGCTGTGGGAAGTGACTGGACTGTGAGGGCTCTGCCCTCACCAGTGGACTGATCCATTGATGGATGTTGGAGTGGACAATAGGGAGATGGGGGAAGATGTTGGAGGTGGGACCTAGTTGAAGTGTGTGGCTCTGCAGGGGCATTCCCTTGGGTACTGTCCCTGGCCTGCCTCCCTGACCTCTCTCTCTGCTTCCCAGCTGCTGTGAGCTGAGCGGCTCTTCTCTGCTGCATCTGCCACCATGATGTCTCTGCCTTGGCGCCAGCCCACCGTGGACAGAAACCTTTTAGACTGTGAGCCAAAATCAACCTTTCCTCCTCTTTTGGAGATTTTCTTGGGTATTTGTCACAGCAATGGAAAGCTGACTAACAATGAGTGAATGAATAAATGCTATAATTAAGGGTTTTAGAAAAAGGAAAGATTGGTTGACCCTGCGAGGGGAAAAGAAAATTGTCTTCAGAGAAGAGCTTATAGTTGGGTCTCCTCATTTGCAGTTTCTGCAACTGACAGTTTGATCAACTGCAGGGTAATATTAGGAGGAAAAAATTACATCTGTTCTGAGCAAATAAAGACCTTTCCTTGTCATTATTCCACAAACAGTATGGCATGACTGTTATTCCCATAGCACTGTCATAGTATCAGGTATCACAGCCATGTAGCATGACTTCACATACACAGGAGGGTTGTGTGGGTTCTGTGTGAACACCAGGGCATGTTGGAGAAGGGATTCGGGCATCCCTGGATTGGGGCGTGGGGAAGGGTCCCGGAACCAATCCCCTGCTGATACGGAGGGACCACTGTATTTCATAGCCAGATCATAACAGAACACAGCATTTCACAAGATGGAGAGAGAAGAAGGCCCTAGAGGCCGAGGAAACAGCACAGGAAAAGCACCCAGGGGCAGAAGGCCTGGGTACTCGGGGCGCTCATCTATCTGGCACAGTTGCACACTGAGGTACCAAGAGCAGAAGGTATAAGTCGATGCAGAGGAGGGGCCTCAAGGAAGCAGATGGGGGGAGGTTCTGAGGATACGGGTGGGGCTGGGCTTGATCCTGAGGCCAGGGGCAGGGCTCCGGCCAGCCCCAGCAGATGTGTGCTGTGAGCTTGGTTGTGGTCATGAGAGTTCCTGGAGTCATCTGGTCCTGCTGGATGGTCCTGGTCCCTGGGTCTGCCTCACCTAGCAGCAGGCTCAGGCTGCTTCCAGCACTCCCTGACTGTCAGATTTCCCAAGACGACTGTGACAGTTCAGCTCAGGCTCCTTTGCAATGGGACAGCTGCCCCCTGCCCAAAGGTGGAGACTAAGTGATGCCTCTGGGATCTGGCTGGGCCCTGTGGCTTGCTTTGACCCAAAGCAGCAACACTGTGCAGCTTCTGAGGTCAGGCCCCAAGAGACCATCATGTTCCAGTTGCCCCTCTCGGACCAGTGTCCATGGAGACGATGGACAGGAAAACCTCCAGGAGACAGATGCTCGGCTGTTCCAACTGTCTTAGCAGACCTTCCCAATGACTGTACCGACCCAACCTGTGGGTACAGCCACTTGAGTGGACATAGGCGAGACCAACTCCAGACCTGAGGGATAGGATGTGTCCTTTGAGGAGGTTTGTGACATAGCACTGAATAACTAGATGAGTGGCCTTGGGGTACCAGGGCCTGTCTCTGAGCCCACTGCCTTCATCATGAAGCAGGCACACAGTAATGTCTGCTGTGCAGAGTTTGGATGAGACTCAGGTGTTAAAAGGAGGATCTTAAGTTCGTTCACTCATTCATTCATCCGTGCTTTCACTGGTAGGTGTGTACGGAGTGCCTGCTGTGTGTGTGGCCACCTGGTCTGCTCTGGGATTCAGTGATGAACAAGGCAAACGTGGACCTGTGGTGCTAGAGGGGCGTGAAACAGACCAGATAGTGTCCACTAAAGATAATTGTCACGAGGAATTAAAACAGTCATGTAATGGAGAGCGGCTGAGTACTTGGGGAAGGTTGTTCTGAGCTGAGCCAGGCACAGGAGGGCAGAGGGAGCAGCATCCCCATGGGTGGGGGTAAGTGCAGGTGATGGGGCAGGGAGGAGCTCGGGCTCCCCAGGAGTGTGGGAAGTCAGCACGCTGTGACTGAGAGACAGGGACGGTGGCCAGCCAAGGCTGGTGCAGGGCCTTTAGGCCACAGCGAGGTGTGTGGATTTCATCCTAAAGGAGTGGAGCCACTGGAGGGCGACCGGGTGGTGACAGCTGGGTTCCCACTGGAGCACTTCAGGAGTGGCCACTCAGCTGATCAGGATGGCACTGATCACTCTAAAAACCCCCAGTTCTGCACTAGATCTGAAAACCTTCAAATCTCCTAGGAGCCCTTCATCATCCTGGTTAGCAGTATTCAGAACTGAGGCTCCCCACTTTGCCAGGGGGCTTTGGGATACGAAGCCCCAGTGCCCAGCTCTGAGTGGGTACTGAGAGCCACTTTGCAAGGGAGTAGGAGGAAGCTTCTCATTCTGAGGAAACCCAAGCCACGATTTGACCAAAATAGAAAAAAAAAAAAAAGTTCTTTCTTTGAATGAGTAATCTCTGCAAATCCCACTGCTTGAAATCGAACAAAACAAAATCAAAAACAAAAAACAACACCCCAAACCCAATAATAAAGTAAGGAATGACACAGTACGGTGGTGACATTTGGTGAAGTGGCCTGTGGACAATACCAGTGAAAACCCACTGTTTTGTCATGGGCTGTCTCCACCCCGAGTTCTGAGAGAATCTAGGCTTGGGGCAGAACCCCTGAGCTGTGGTGAGGATGTGTGGGTTCCAGGTTCCACAGCCACAATGCCGGGAAGGCCTCAGGGCTGGGAGTCCCCAGGGGTGGAGGTGGGGGCTGCCTACCTGCTGCCGTGCGGAGCCCAGGCCTGGCCGTTTCCCCAGCGCCTCTGAAATCGCACAGTGCCGGGTGCTAACAAGACCAGAGCATTTACCATCTTCTGCACCCTGGCTGGGCTGTCCACATACATAGTTCACCTGAGAGATTCTCACCTCAGCCCTGGGTGGTCGGTGCTGTTTCCTCTGGGTTGCAGAAGAGGTCGCTGAGGCTTCCAAAATCAGAGGCATCTCCCACTTCCTTCCCAGGACCTGCTTAGCGCTCTCCGCCCTCCTGCTCCACTCTGTTAGCAAACAGACCCTTCCGTGGGAGTGGCTCCGCCTGGAGCAGAGAGGTGCCAGAGAGGACCTTGACAGCAGGCGGGGAGCATAACCAGAACTGTTCCTGGGTGGTGGGAGGATACCCACGCAGGCACAAAGCATAAAAGGTGCTAAGGTTTGATGTGGCTCATCCTCCATGGGTTTCTGTGTTGGAAGAGTGGTCCTCAGTGTGGCTGTGAGAGGCAGCGGGACGAGTGGGAGGTCCCTAGAGCCCCTTGGAAGGGGCTGTAGACCTCCACCTAGGTCTGGCTCCCTCAGGCAACATGCTTGTTCCCTTGGCGTGTGTCCTGCTGTCTGCTTTGAGGTCCCCACGAGGGCCAGGAAAATGCTGGTGCTGTGCCCTGAATCTACAGAATTGTGAGCTAAATAAACCTCTTTTCTTATCAAGTTAGTCTGCCTCAGGTGTCACATTATGGTAACAAAGATGAATGAGTATGGAAGGGAATTAGGAGGTATTGATAAGGAAAGAAGGCCGGGGACGTTGCTCAGTGGTAGAGCACATGCTTGGCATGCAGCAGGCCCCAGCTTCCATCCCCAGAAGAAAAAGCAAAACACAACAAAACAAAGAAACGGAGGAAACAGTTTGGCTGGAGAGCGTGGAGCTGTCCAGTGAGGCCGTGGAGGGCCAGCTGAGTGGGATTGTGAATGTGTCAGGCTGAGGGGCCTGGACTGCGCCCTGGTGGTGACATGGAGAAGCTGTGCACTGGGGGATGGTGAGTGGGAGGACCTTCTCCCTGGGAACTGCAGGAAGTGGACCAAGGCATCTTGGGACCACAGGAAGCAGAAGTGCCCCAACCAGCTCAAGTCGGCAGGACCTTGGAGAAACAAGCTGGGAGTGACAGTGGGACCCATCAGGGGTCTTCAGTGCTTCTGTGGCTCCCCAGCTGGTCTGTTTTCTTGAGCAGGTGCAGGTCCCTGGTTCCTGGTCCTCATTTGCACTTCTGTGGCATTGCTGCTTGGCTCCTGCTGGGCCTCAGCTGACCTAACTTACCCCTCTGGGGCCCAGCACCACATTTCCGGTCTTTTGATTCAGATCCCAAGAAGAAACAGCCTGTGGAAGGGCCAGGAGAGGGGAGTGCAGGGGTGGCACTTCTCCAGGCTTCCACGCACCAGGCAGGCACCTGCAGGAGCTCACCATTGCAGAGACGGGGAGCAGCCCATCCAGGTGCCCGGGGGAGTCACAGAGTGTGGGGTTCATTTCATGTGTCAGCTTGGTTGGGCTTGGAGCTGGGATATTTGGTCAAACATTATTCTAAATGTTTCTGTGAAGGTGTTTTTGCATGAGATTTGCATTTAAATCATTGGATTTTGAAGAAAGCAGTTGCTCTCCATATTGTGGGTGGACCTATCCAATCAGCTGAAAACCGGAATAGAACAAAGGGAATTCTGCCAGCAGGATTTGGACTTGAATTACACCATTAGCTCTTTCCTGGGTTCCCAGCCTACAGCCACCTCCTTACAGATTTTGGACTTGCCAGCCTCCATAGTTGCATGAGTCAATTCCTTAAATAAATCTTTGTCTCTGTCTCTCTCTGTCTCTGTCTCTCTCCTTCTCTCCAGACATACACACACACACACACACACACACACACACACACACTCCTAGCTCTATATCTCTGGAGAACCCAGATTAAGACACAGAGTAAGAACTATTAGCCATCTCCTAAATCAAGTATGGGAGAGTACCTCTAGGACAGGCGGGGTGACTCAGACAGTCCTGGGATTCATGAATAGTAGCCCAGCAGAAAGGGAAAGCCAGGTCCAGGAATTGCTCTGGACTGAGCCCCTGGGAGTCTGGCTGGGTCATGAATCAGACTCTGGTGAAGCGAGAGCTTGGAGGTGAGCCCAGGACCCAGCCAAAGAAGTCGAGGGCAGCTTGTCCCTGGTCCAGGCAGGCAGGGAGAGCACCGATGAGATCCAGCTCATGACTCCAGACCCCCTCTGCCCTGCCCTTTACTCATCTCAAAGGCTGAAAGATAGTGCTCTGGGCTCCCCCTGCAGCTAGGGGCTGCCATGTGACCCAGTCTGGCCAATGAGATGAGGGTTGGAGAGTCCTTCTGGACCGAGGAGGAGCAGATGGGAGGTGCCCCATCTCTGCCTGCTGCTGGTCCCACAGCTTCCTTCCTTTGATCCCGTGGTGGCGGGCAGCCACGTAGTGACCAGGAGGGAGAGACCATGAGAACTGAAGTGGACTCAGGGTGCAGGTAGTGTGGGGCGCCAGGACCAACCCCAAGAGCACCCGTGTCTGGCATTTCTGCTTGTGAACTAGTGAAGCACTCCACGAGGAAGCCACAGGGAACTACGTCTGTCTGACAGCTCACCCACCCCAGCTCAAGGAGCCAGGGTCTGAATGAGCAGGGGGTACCATCTCCTCCCCAGTTTGCTCCCCTTCAAGGGTACAGTGATCCAATTTGCCTCTGTTGGGACATTCTTCTCTGTCCTCCACCTGCTCCCCTGCCAGGCTTAGATGCTGCCTTCTCTGCAAGGTCGAGGTCAAGTTTGCAGGAGGGCTCCTAAACCCCCTAGGCCTCTTAGCCCTGGGCACATTTGCTTTCAAAGCATGCGCCAAAGGTCTTTTCATGACACCTTCCCCACAGATGCATGCTCTGTGAGGCAGGAAGGAAGGAGGAGGAGTAGGAGCCTGTGAGGTTCAACCCCATCAGCATACTTCCACCTACGCGCGGTGCCCCATCTACCAGGTCACTGCCTAGCTGCCAGGACACCAAGAGCCCATTCACCCTTCCTGCCTGTGTGGTGGAAGGCAGGCAAGGGACAAGAGGGCCAGAATGAAAGCGTCTGCCTGGCCACCAGGAGCATCTGTTGCTATTGATGCAATGTTTTATCAGATTATTTGGAGCTTTAACTACATGACTCTTATTTTTTCTAAAAATGAAATACTTATATCATTTTTTAATCAAAAAGCAATAAAGCTCGTAAAAAATTAAACTGTATGGGCTACAAAGTGAGTTTTCTGAAATCATCTCCCTTCAGAGATAATCTTATGAACAATTTATATATCATGCAAGATTTTGATCTATGCATGAAAATAGTTTTAGTCACTTGTTTGTAAAAAAAATGACACCCACTCAGTGTGGAGGGGTCCTATTGTCTAAAGCAAGTTGTGGGTCCTGCCCACATGAATGGCTGAGCTCCAGGGGCCAGGGTCACAGGGACCATGGTCTGTTTGTGTCCTCTCTGGTCAGCTCATTCCCCTGGTGAACCTAGGTGGACTGCAGTTTTTCCACCAATGTAGACAATGTCACCATCCTGCCACTCATGTTGTCATGAGCTGGTTCAAGATTGTCTTGGAAAAATTCTTCAAGGTGGGGTTTCTCGTTCTGAGGGTGTAATGCCAGATTCGCGGGACCCCAATAGACCTCCAGGAGCCGAATCCGATGCAAGCACACAGGAGTCTTTATTGCAAGCTCGAGCCTGGACTCACAACCGTTTCTGACGCAGCGGTCCCAGGGAGTGAGTCCTGGTCCTTTGTTCAGTGAGGATTTATAGGTTTTGGGGGATACTCTGTGTGTCACACATCACACAGCAAATCATTTCACACTGCAGGGAAAATCAAACAACAATTAACATCGATTAGCACATTCACTGGCGGGAACAAGTTGGGTAGGGGTGATTGGTTAGTACTGATTAGTTTGTTTGAACTGATTGGTTTAATCTGTGAGGGGAGTACGTGCTGAACTACATGGTTTCCCAACATGTTAACAACCACTATAAACTACTGGGGGGGTCATCTGGCATCCCAGGTATTTTCCCTGATTGGTGGTTGCTAGGGGGTTGCTATGGTTCCTCATCTAGCCTAACTGAGTCAGGGACACCTGGCACCCGAGATCTCTCCTGTTATTTGTAGACAAATAACTCAGCAGGGTGGCTATGTGCCTAGGAGTGCTCTATGGGTTTTTCCAAGGACAAGGGTCATGCCTGCCCTTTGGACAGGCCTTGAGGTAGAAGCTGGGTTTTCAAAAATGGAGTCACATCAGTTTCTCAAGGGCAGACGGATTCATGGGTGTTTTGTAAAGGTTGGCAAATGCGTGGGTTCCGTAGCACCGTGAGTGAGGGCCCTCCTGTACCCCTCATACCAAGCACTCAATCATTTGTTCACAAGTTTTCAATATGGCAGGCGAGAACAGGCACCCTGTGTTTTAGTTTGCAGGTCTTTGTTTCTCGGTATTTTTGTATGAATGTTATCAGCTGCTTGTTTTGGCCAGGATTTTTTGGTATCAAGCACTAAAAACCATTTGAACTAGGTTAAGTATTACAAAAGCACAAAAAGCAAAGAGCAGAAGACAGTGCTCCCTGTAGGAACACAGAGCCGCTCCACGCGCCAGCAAACAACATCTTGCAACTCCTGGGAGTCGCTCCCTCCATTGTTAACTCCCTGGCGCTCCAGGGGGCCCTCTGCTCTGCTCCTTCCTTACCTGCTGATCAGCTCTTCCAGTCACTCTGAGGAGTCGGCTTCCTCCGAGCTTTCTTTCAGCTTCCAATACAAAACCCATGCTTGATAAAAGCTACAATTGATGTAGATGCGTATAAAGCCAAATGCCACCACATAACCTCCACCCCAGTACTGTCTCTCAGAGGTACTGGTGATTAACAGTTCAATGGGTATTCTGATGTTTTCTTTTTGCCCTGGGGATCATGATGATAATGACAGTGATGATGATGGTGGTGGTGGCGATGGTATTGATGATGATGATGGTGGTGATGATGGTAAAGATGCTGATGATGGTTACTAGTTACTGGGTATTTAATATATTCCCAGCATTATTCTTTTTTTGGGGGGGGCATTGAGGGTTAAACCCAGGGGATGTGGCTTAACCACTGAGCCACTGAGTTGCTGAGGCTGGCTCTCCTGCCTCAGCCCCCCTAGCAGCTGGGATGACAGGTGTGTGCCACCGGGCCCAGCTTGTTCCTAGCATTATTCTAAGAGTGTTACATGTTGTGATATTTCTTAGAATGATGATTTGAAGAAGACACAATTATTCCCCATTTTATGAACAAGGAAACTGAGGCATAGAGAGGTTAAGTAATTTTCCTAACGTCAATAACACTCTAATCCAGGATTAGAAACCAGGCGACTTGTCTTAAATGCACACTATAAATGTGAATTTTTAGAAGCAGATTTTTTTAAAGATAAAAAATAGTATCACACTTTTAATTTTCTGCATTTTACTCTCAGTAAAGCTTCCCCTTGTGGTTTTGAATCATGGGATGGCATTTCATTGCAGGGGTGAACTGTAATTTCCTTTCAGCCACTTTCCTATCGAGGGACGTTTTAGTTGCTCCCAATGTGTCATTTCACAGCATCCCTCATGAGCACATCTTAGTTGATGGAGGAGACTCCAGCCTTGTCCTAAAATGACCTTCCAGCTGGACTCCCCGTACGCTGGCAGCTAGTGGCTCATGTCTTGATTCAGGTGTTCAAGAGAGGATCGGTGGGCCCCAGGCCAGCCGAGCACCTATGAGTGTCCCTCCCAGTGGCTGCAGAGAACCGGAGCTTCCCAGGGAAGGGCAGGCAGGCAGCCCATCCAACGTTGGAGCTCTGCTTCCAGTGTAGCCTGCACCGTCCTCGGTGGTGGCTCTGCGAGGTGCCCCCTTTTCCTCAATGACTTAGGAAACTCCTTGAGCCGGAAGCTTCGTCTCTCACGTATTTTGCAAGTTGCGTGTTGTCATTTGTCTCTGTGCCTCAACCGCGAGTCTTAACTTTCAATGCGGTTAGGTTTATTGGCCTTTTTGTCATCATTACTGACCCTTGTGGTGTGCTGAGAATGGCCTTTCTCAGTCCAAATCATGAACCTCTTCTCCTTTTATTTCTTCTATTAATTTTATGGTTTTTGTCTTACACTGAAATATTGAATCCTTTTCAAATTTGTTTTGTCATCAAATTAGTAGCCTCTCAGAGTGACCCCAATGCAGTGGCTTGGGACCATTCCCTTCCTTTACCACTGATCTGAGCCTTGGTGTCCCACCGCGCTCCTGTCTGCCATGGTCACCAGCATCGACGTTCTAGCTGGACACACCTGGGGCTGGGCCCTGCTCTGCACTTCCTGGCTGTGTGACCTCGGGCAGTTGCTTCATGCTTTGGGGCTTATGTTTCCTCATTTTTAATGTGGAGATGGCTAGGGTTCCTGATTCGTGGGATTGGTATGAAATGAAGCCATGTGGCACCTGCAAGTGACTCCATAAACAGCCTGGGGACCGCGACCTCCTCCTCTCCCCTCCGCCATCTTCAGAGCCTGTGCCTGGGCTTGCACTCTTCCCCTGCCTTTCTGTCCCCTCTCTGTCCTCCTCTTCTCCCGCATCCTCTGCACTGAAAGCTTCTAGGGTCAAGGATGCTTCTGTCATGTGAACCTGGCATCTGGCAGCTGCTCATAAACCACCCACTGGAAGACGAATGGGAAACGTGAGCTCCCCTGTGTTTCATTTCTTGGTCATTTTCTTAGTTACTCTTGAGCAATTTTTCTCCCAAATTAATTGTAATTAATCTGTGAAAATATTCTCCCGAGGACTACTGGGATTTTTATTGGCATTACAACAATGAGGGGGTTGATTTGAGGAGAATCAGACTTACAGCCCCAAGTACATGATCTGCCTGGGGAGTCCCCAGCCCCTGCTCGGTGGCTTTGCAAAGCCACGTTCTCTCCTGCCTCTTGGCCGCATCTGCCCACCCGGCATGTTTGTTTCTCCTGCTGTCTTGAAAGATGTCTCCTCTACATCACCGTGGTTGAGCTCTGGGCTGGGCTGGGGCTTCCTCCTCCTGGGATATACCCAGAAACAACACTTTACTGGGGTGATCAGCGCTTGGATTTAGAGTCCAGCAGACCTGGGTGTGAATCTACTTAGTACATGTGTGACCTTCGGCTATCTCCAGGTCTCAGCGTTCTACTCCATGACAGAGCAGAGGTGACATCCCTCCACCGTCTTGCTGCAATATTCCCTGACACATGTAGGCAAACCCTTAGGGTGCTGCCTGCCCCGGTGGAGGTAGAGTGTCTTCTAGGAGGATTACTCAGTAACGTTACTGACATGAATATTTTATAGCCCTGAGCAATGGACTATCATATTGGGTGTCTTCATGGTGACTAAATATGAAGATGCTGCCCCCCATCTCTTTGGTGCTTAGGGGCATTGCTGTTTGCTGACCAGGCCATGCACTCCATCCAGGGACCTTGCATCTCTGGCAGATGTTGATGAGTGTGGAGACCCGGGGAGGGGGGGGAGAGTGGAGATGGGGCGTGGGGCGGGACGTCTTAGGAGGGACCAGTAGGGATTTAGGAAGAGAAGGCACGGGGCAGAGCAGAAGAGAGGGTCAAGGTCATGGAGATTTGGGCGGGAAGCCCCACTCTCCCCACAGGGTGCCCTGCTCACTTTCATGGCCAAGCAAAGGGGTGCTGAGCACCCTGCCTCACTAGTCCTCTGGACCTCTCTCCCAGGGCCTTTGAGCTTCCGGGCAGAGCAGCTGGCTGACCTCTGAGCAGCAGCTGCCGACAGCACGTCCTCACTTGGAGGCAGCAGGTCCCTTTTGGGGCCCCAGATTCCCAGGCCCTGCAGAGCCCTGAGCACACTAGGAAGCCATGTCCTCCCTAACACTCCCAGGGGAGGTTGGCTTCTCAGCATGGGACCTGGGCTGGTCCCAGGGTCCTTTCTTGAGGGAACAGAACTGAAGGGCTGCAGGGTGTGCAGAGAGGGAGGTGGGAGCTGGCTCCCACCCCAGCCACCCAGCCGCCCCAGCCGCCCCAGCCACCCCAGCCACCCAGCCGACTTCGCTAGCTGTCCCAGTGCCCTTTCTCCAAAGGCAGTGGGATGCCTATGGCTGGAAGGATCCGCACAGCCTTCTCCGGAGCTCCTGGGAGTTTCCTGCCAACACTGTGTGGTGGCTACTCTGTCACTGTGGCCCCTGGAGAGCTCCGGACACAGCCCTAAGGGAAACTGTGCTGGAAAGTGTCCCTGTGGGAGGACTTGGCACACTCCAGTCAGGTCCTTTGAGCAGTGAAGGGAGGAGCCTTTTCCAAAGCCACAGGCAGGCGGAAGGGCGCCACAGGAGAGGGAGAGCTATGCCATGGCTGGAGCAGCAGCCACCTGCCTGGTGGCCCCCAGTGTGAAGGACAAGGGGGGGGCGCAGCCTGGCCCCCCTTTCCCTGGCTCTCCTGGTGGTGCAGGGCTCCCCAAGTCTGGCACAACAGAAGCCAGGCACAAGGGAGCTCTTGACTAGTAAGGCTTTGGGGTAGAGAGAGGCTCCGGAGGAGCAGCCAGAGGCTGTCCACCACGTGAGGGAAGCCACGCATCAGGCCACGCTCCGTTGGAAGCTCTTGATTCGTGCTGACTTATTTAACCCACCACTACCCTCTGAGCTAGTTGCTATTCTTGATAGCATCCCTGTTTTGCTTGTAGGGACACCAAGGCTCAGAGAGATTAGGCACCTGCCCCAGGTTGCCCAGCCACAGAGTGACAGCCTGCTCAGAGTCTGAGGCCCAAGATGCTCCACCTCCTGCCTGCCTGCATTCGGGCCTCCGGGGAGCAGCTTCCTGTGCCTCGGGGAGATGCCTTCCTCAGCAGCTCTGCACTATGAAGTGCTAAGGTTGGGGTGCATCCAAATCCTAATGGCCTGGACCCCGAGTAGGCCTGGACCCTACCCAGGAACTGACTCAGGACTGAACCAATGAGAGGTACGGAGCCTGCAGTAGATGGTGTGGATGCCAGTTGCCTGTGTCTGCTGTGGCCACCTGTGTGCTTGTGTCTCCTGTGTGCTGAAGCCAGCCTTCCACCTCCCAGTCCATGACAGCCTTGGTCCCAGCCGGCCCTCTTCCCAGGGCAGGGCAGGCAGTGGAACTCCCTGGTTGGATCCTGACACTGTCGCTTCCCAGCTGGGTGACCTGTCAGTTACCTGCCCCCTCCTCTCCCCGGCCCATGGATGCTGTGAGGCCCAGAGCTGCACCTGAGCACGGTTGGCCCTGAAGAAGCTCTTCAGGGGAGGAAGGTGTCAGTGAGCTGAGAACCTCTCTTGCCAGGTGTCGCAGCAGAGGCAAGGTTCCTGCCACTGGCTGATGCGGGTGTGAACACTCCCAGGGCACCTCCTGGCTCTGGGGGGAGAGCGTGGCGCCCCATGTGCCCACGAGCGCTGTGTCACCGCGGTCGCCTGCACTGCCGTTTTCCTCGTCATTTCAGAGTGTGCTTCTGCTTATGAAGACATCACTTGCTGCAGGACAGGTGGCCGTGTTTGGCCTGCAGTTGCCTCTCACGTCTCAAGTTCACCGAGTCTTGCTGCACAGAGAGGCTGCATCTAGCCTGCTCCTGGGTCACCCAGGCCTGGCAGGAGCGTCACGCAGGCAATGCGATTCTCAGAGCCAGTCGCTGTCACGGAGCAGTGCCACTTTAATCTCAGTGGAGTGTCGTAAACACCTAAATGTCCACTGTAGATCCCGGTATCACTCTTAGCTGGAAATCAGCCCTCCAGTCCAGGGCTTCCTCCATTCCGACTGTGTGGGAAGTTCTAAGCATACCCAGCCTGGCTCCAGCAGACGGCTTGATCAGGATCCCTGGGAGGGGACACAGGCTTTGGTAAGGGGCGGCTCCTGCTTCCGGGAGTTTAAATCTAGCAGGACAGAATGTAGGCAGTGCAGGGCTGGCTTGGTCTCCTCCTTTGAGTGTGAGTGTGGAAATCAAGGGCCGGTTTCGGGAGGGAAGGGGGTGAGATTGGAAGGGTCAGAGGACTCCTCTTGCAGGACCGAAAAGAAGTGAGCAAACACTAGATGGCTGCAGGAGCCCTGGCCAGGAGCACGGCCTGGACAGGCTGGGCACGCGGACGCGCCCAGGGAGTGTTGTTTAATGGAAGAACGGAGCACTTGCCCATGTTTCCTTTGGCGCTGCATCTGTAACTTGAGATTTGGGGCATTCCGTGCACACTGGTTTCCTAGAGCTGCACAGCAAGACAACGTGGGTGGCCTCCGCAAGAGACTCTTGCCCACCCTGTGGAGGCTGGAGGCCAAGGTTGGGTGTTGAAGGGGCCGTGCCTCTGCGAGGCCAGGAGGCTCTGCCTTGGTCCTCCCCACCTCTGCCAGCCGCGGCTGAAGATGGATTCTTACTGTCTTCTCGCCTCTTCCTCTGTCCAGGCTTCTGTGTCCAATGCCCCCTGCTAACAAGGACGTAGTCAGAGTGGCCTTGTCTTGGTCACTGGTTTGGATATGACTGGTGTGTCATCCAGAGCTCTTGTGCAGGAAACCTGGTCCCCAGTGTGGTGGTGCTGAGAAGTGGGGGGGTCTCTGGGAGGCGGGGCCCGATGGAGGTGAGGTGCTTAGGTCATGAGGTTTCTCAGAAGGGATCAGCACATGTCTGTGGTGTGAGTTCAGTTGTTAGACCACAAAGACACCCACAATCTTGGTCTCTTTTGCACATGGCTATTCCCATTTCCTTCTTGGCCATGTTGTGATGAAGCCAGAGAGATCCTTGCCAGAACACCACAAATGCTCTATGAGCTAAATAAACCTTTTTCTTTACAAATCACCTAGCCTCAGGTATTTCATTATAGCCACACAAAATAGACTAAGACAAACAACCTTATTTCCAAGGAAGGTCACATTCGCACGTACTAGGGGTTAGGTTTCAGTACCTCAAGGGGGACACAATCCAACCCACAACTTGTTCAGTTAAGGGCTAAGAGACCGATTTCTTTCCTCCATGCTTCTGCTGAACACCTAACGTGGGCCATGCCTTAGAACTTGAGACTGGTTCTGGTGCCAAGGAGCTCACAGCCTGGAAGCAAACCCTTCTGAGGAAGCAGGCGGCTGGCACATGAGGGAGCAGGGGACTGTGGTGTGTGGGGAGCTGAGGCTGCTGGGAATAGCCCGGCCTCTTTTCAGGGCATGCTCTGCTTCCTGTATAAAAAGCTCTTGATGAATACATTTGCATATATTATCCACGTTTGCTGGCTTCAAGTTCCCAGGCATTTGGGGAGGCGCTTCCTTTTCTTTAGTGAGCAGGAGGCTGTAAAAAAAAAAAAATAACAGACTTCCAAATGCATCCCAGCTCATTCTCTTTATTAGGAGAATCACATCTTTTCTGTGCTCCAAATCTGAACCTTAGGTTCAGGTGTCTTGAAATTTCTCTTCCCAGGGTCTAATTCTGGGTAATGCCTTGACATGGGAGAAGCACACCTTGCTCCATTTGATTGGACCCCATTCCAGCTCCAGAGATCAAGGACTCCCCTTCTACCCTGAGGCCTGAGGGCCAGCAGGTCCAGCTCCCGTCAGCGCCTGCTGAGCATCCGCGGACATTCCTCCTGAGCTCTGTTTCTTAGCAGGTCAGGGAGCTTCTCTGGCTTTCCAGAGTGTCCAGTGGCACATTGGGCTGGGAAAGCAAAGGTGGCCTGTGTAAGCAGATGGACTGACTCCCCAGTCCACTCTAGAGCTGTTGACAGGACAGGACGGTGGAGGGCAGGCTTGTTCCTGGCTGAATGTCACGTGGCTGACCTCCTAAGTGAATGGGGCTTTGGCCCAGGACCCCAGCTGCTGGCCATCCCGCTGTGCAGGCTATTCATAGATCCCAGAGGGCCAGGCCCCAGGCGCTCATCCTAGTTCACACAGGCTGTGATTTATTTCCAAGTTCCTACGACACATCACCTTTTCCAATGATCAGAATGATGTTCCAGATTGCGATCACTTCTAGTTTGGGTGACCCTCATTACACTCTTGGGCCATGTGGGCTTTGTGGAATGGGGTCCCTGTCTGATGATCCCATGGGGAAGGCAGAAAGCAAGCAGCTGGTTCCAGTAAAGTATGCAAATAATTCACATAAATACAATAAAGACAGGTTGCAGGGTGTGGTGAGATGCTGGGATCAGGGCCTAGGTGACCCGGAAAACTGAGCAGGCGGAAGGGACACAGAGTTGTCCTCCCAACAACGGGGCACTTCTAACATGGTATGCAGGGGCAGAGAGTGCTGCCAAAGCCCATCGGGTACCTCAGGAGGGCTGTACCCTGCAGCCAGGGGTGCGGCTTGCTGGAGGAGGAGCAGGCACTCAGAGGACCCCGAGAGCAGGTGGTGGGCACACAGTTCCTTAGAGAATTTGGGCTTGACTTCGGTGAGTGTAGGGGAGAACGGGAAGCGGGTTCTGGATTGAAAGTTGCCAGAGAGCAGGACTGGTTCACGATCGGTCTTACTACATCTTATCTTCATGCATTTTCTCTCTTAAAAAAAAAAAAAAAAGCACTAGTTACTCACATCAGTCAAGGGAGGGTTGTGGAGTAATTTATGGGGGCACAGAGTGGCTTTGTCTATGCCATGTTTGGAACTCAGATGCAGCAGGCTGCCTGAGTCGTTCAACGAGCCCCATGTCGTTGAAGCTCAGTTTCTACTCTGTGAACACGGAGCAGTATTAATTTTCAGATGGAAACATCATGGGCTGGACAGCTTTACTTTCTCATCGATAATAGGGAAGAAATGGTTTCAAATGTTGGTAGAGACCACCACTATACACACACACACACAAATATGATGTGTGTAAGGCAGATTAGGAAATGATTTGTTCGTGGTGTTTTCCTATAGAGAGACTTTGTGGTATTTTTAAGATCTGGAAATTTCACACACATAAAAATTAGTATTTTTGGCTTCTACTGGCAAAAGCGGGAAGATTTATCAAGTTTGGCCTTAGATCAATTGTTTATTTCTGAAACAAAATATTCCAGGGTTTTCTGGCAAGGAAGCTCTTCGAAGTTCCTGGTGCATGCCCTCTGATGTCTAAATTTGCAGAGCCTTATTGAGCGCTCAACTCTGGAACCCCTCGCAGTCCCAAAGGAGACCTCACAGTAAGGCCAAGGGAGTCCACGTTCACAGGAGAGGCTACATTTGGGAGGCTAAAAGCCCTTCTGGACCCAGGCACCTGGTCTGGCTGGTGCTTAAACAGAAAGAGCTGCGTCTGGGATGTGGCTCAGGACAGCTGGAACTGGGCGCCTACCTTGGAGTAGGGCTGTGCACCAACAGGGAAAGGAACCTTCGCAGGGTCCTGAACTGAGAAGTCCCATGGCACAAGTCACAGAGGATTAGAGACAGAAGGAGTCAGAGAAGCCCACCCTAGTGGGACCAGCAGGCGAAGGCGAGCCCGGCCTGCAGGGAGGAGCCGGGCCCTGGAGCAGGCTTTGTCAGCAGACCCAGGCGGTCCACCTGGGGGCCAAGGAGCCATTGGAGAGTGTCGGCTGATTTAGGCCCCAGAGAGAAGCCTCTGGACTTAGATGTGGTTGGACACAAGGAGGCTGCTCCAGAGAACCACAGCAGTGCCAGATACGAGGGAGGGGGGCGCCTGGACTGGGTGGTGGCTATCGGTTGGGGAGATGAGGGGACTTTTGGGCAAAGAGAGGGACCTTGGGAAGCCTGGGACAGCAGTGGGAAATGACCAGGCATCTCAGGGACAGCTGGGCAGGCTTCTTCTGTGTGGACTCCCTGGGCCTCCGCCTCTCAATTGTACAATGGGGATGTACACACCTCAGGATTATTGGGAGAGGAAAGGAGAGCCAGATGCTGCTCCGTTCCTGCCGTCTGACCTCGGGTAGATCTGCTGCCCAAGTCTAGAGCCTGCCGTGGGTCTGAGCTGAGACCCTAAGGCTGCTAGAAGGTAGCTGCCTGCCGGGAGGCCACTGGAGGCCCCCTGCTGATCTCCCTGCTCCTCAGGTCTTGCCTACCCAGAAGCCTTTGCCTAGGCCCATCCTGCCACCAGCACCTCCTCCTCTCCAGTTCCCCAGGGCCATTCAGTCCTTATTTCTCACGTGCTGACCCTGGGTCTGTGGGGGGCACTGTCCAAGGGGGGGGGAATAATTGCAAATGAGAGAGACCACGCCCTTTTTCTCATGCAGCCTGTGTTTGAATTGAGAGGGAAATGAAGACATTAGAATAAGGAGACTTGGGAAGGTGGGCAGCAGGGCTTTGGGGGGTTGACAGGCAGGACAGAGCAGGGCAGGCTGCTTCAGGAAGGGAGGTGAGAGCTGAGTCCCAGGCCTACAAACAGCACGTAAGGAACAGTGAACAGGAAGGAGCAGGGGCTGCTGGCAGATCTACAAGGCGCTGAGCACGAGGCTCGGGATACAAGCTGGAAAGAAAGAAATGCCTCAGACAGCAGGAACGGAGCAGCATCTGGCTCTCCTTTCCTCTCCCAATAATCCCGAGGTGCATGCCGACATCCTCATCGTACAGATGAGAAGCGGAGGCCCAGGGAGTCCACAGAGAAGGAATCTGCCCGGCTGTCCCTGAGACCCCTGGTCTTTACCCACTGCTGTCCCAGGCTTCCCAAAGTCCCTTTGATTTGAGGACTAACTGATAAAGAACCAGTCGTGCAAGAGTTGGGTGCAGATTCCAGACAACAACGGCAGCAACTGCAAAGGCTCTGGGGCAGAAACAGCTTAGAAATCTCCGGGAACAGAAAGCAAGCCACATGGTGGGTGTGCAGTGAGAGGGAGGACAGCAGAACTGGGGCTGGAGCTGCCTTGTTCTGTGATGCTGCTGCTGCTGCTACTCAAAGCCTCTCCCCTCACCCCACCTCCCCAACTCAAAAGTGGCTGCTCAGAATTCCCCTGCATCTGAGTTGTGCCCTTTTCTGGGCACCACATCCTTTCTCCCTGATCTGGCAGCTGTTTTGAGCATGTTTGACTCCACGAGGAGCAGAGGGTAAGCACGGACCGTGTTTTCCTTCCTATGTCTGGGAGTCTGGGCAGCACGGCAGGGGGAAGCTCTCAGTCAGCAGAACGGCCCCGTCAGCCTCCCACCGCCGGGCAGAGCAGGTTGATCAAGAAGGAACCAGAGTTGGGCCCTCGGCCATCTCCAGCTCCAACTGCGCACCACAGGCTCGCAAGGCCTGGGAAAGCTGAGCTGGGTGGTCAGGTTGCCCATCTCCTGGCCTATCCCTCGGTAATTGCCACTTCTATGCTTCCCAAGGTCACCTTGTCTCTCCACTCGCATGGCCACCACCTAGTCCACCCCCTCCACCTCCCCCGTATCTGGCACTGCTGTCTCTGGAGCGGCCTTCTGTGTCCAACCACATCCCAAGTCCACAGGCTTCTCTCTGGGGCCTAAATCAGCCGACACCCTCCAGTGGCTCCTTGGCCGCCAGGTAGGCAGCCTGGGCCCACTGAGCCTGAGGCCCTCCTGCTGCGGCAGAGCCTGCTCCAGGGCCCTGGCCTCTCCCTGCAGGCTGGGCTGGCCCTCACCTGCTGGTCCCACTAGTGTGGTTTCTGTGATTCCTTCTGTCCTTGGTCCTCTGTGACTTTTGCCACAGAACTTCTCAGTTCTGAACCCTACAAAGGTTTCTTTTTATGTTCTTATTTATACATAATTGCATGTATTTCCAGGACACCGTGTGACAATTCCACATGTGTCATTACATAACTATCCAGTTGGAGGAATCGGCACCCCCGTCGGCCACTGAGGCACCATTTCTTCATGGTGAGAGCGTTCAGAAACCTGTGCCCTGGCACTTCAGGACCATGCCAACACCACTGTTAGCGACTGTCACCTGTCTCTGCGTATCTCCCTGCTACTTCCCTCTCTGAAGCACTGGGGAGGCCCTGTTCTCCCTCCAGGCCGTGAGCCCGTGTGCACAGGCAGGAGGTGCAGCAGGACCCAGCGTTGGCCAGAGGTGATCAACTACAGGGAGAAAAGGCCTGCTTAGTCCAGAGCGTGTGGGTTCAAGGTCCAAAGCCAGGCGTGCAGAGGACAAGGAGGGCACTGGCCAGGCCTCTGCTGAGAGCGTATGATGGAGAGAGTGGTCACAACTCAAGCCAGGAAGGAGAGGCAGAGAGGGGGGCACTGCCCAGAGTGGGGGCAGCCTGCCTGAGGGCCATAGAAAGTCTGGGCCAGAAACAGGAGTCCGCGGAAGGTCACAGCTACAGAGTCCCAGCTGAGCCCTGGCTACCAGTCAGGGATGGACGAGGCCCTGCTGAGCCCTCAGCCTGTCAGTGGCCAAGCACAGTCTCTGTGTCCTCCATCAGGGCCAATGCCAGCAGCTTTTATGCTTATTAAGATGTCCTTCTCCCAGGTTCTGCCTGGGCACAAGGCCAGCCTGGAGACATCTACCCTGGCTGCAGCTGTCCTTGGGGCCACTGGCCTGCAGAGGGAGGGTCCAGCCCTAGAGAGGGAGTCCCTCCACATGGGTCCAGGTTGTGTTGTTATGGGAGAACCCCTGGCCTGCCCAGCCTGTGGCTCCAGCTGCCCTCAGGCCTCCTCCTCTGCCTGGGATGACCCTGAAGTACAGACCAGCCTCCGTATCTCCTCCCCGTCCTTCCGGGTTCTCCAGCACTCACCTCCAGGGCCTGGCCTTCGAGGCCTGCGCCCTTACCCACGTCCTCATGTGCCCCAAGCGCTCTTCCTTCCTTATCCACCACTGCTTGTCCATAGCCACCTCCCTCTTCTGCACCCTTGACTCTGTGTCTTGGAGACAGCTGCATCCACAGCGCCCTCCTCAGTGCCGGGAGACCTCGGGGGCTCGAGGATGCTTACTGAACCCAAGAGTGAGCCCTCTGGTCCCTGGCTGCCTTTCCAAGTGCTCCCCTGAGATTGTCCTCACTTATCTTGGGGTTTGTGTCCCTGCAGTGCCTGTCTCCACCTGTGCCCACCTGTGCCAAGCCTCTGCCGGTGCTGCTCTCTGTCTGCAGGACCTCCCTTTCTTGACCACGGTCTCTCCTGTTCATCTCCAGGGCCCATCTCACTCTGGACCTTTCCTCACCCTGCCTGCCCTGACCTCCAGGTCGTTCCTCGTGGCCCCTGCCACTGTTGCTGAGCGCGTCCTGCCTCCATCCTGAGCCTTGGAGGAGCCCGCGCCTGCTCCCTCTGCTGATCTGGTGTTGCCCAACCGGCTGCCAGTTAGCAAGAAGCCCCTCCTCCACTGCAAATGGCACAGGGAGAATCACCCTCTCACCAAGACCGAAGGGTGTAGCTGGCAGTCAGAGGGCCTCGGGGTGGGTTGGGGGACAAAGCTCTGGTGTCACAGCCTGGATCATTACTACCCCATCCCTGGAGGCCCGCATTTGGAGCCGTGATCCAAACCCACACCTCCACTGGGCAGTAGAGGACCTTCAGGCGGCTGGCCAGTGGGAGCCTCTCACTCTGTCCCACATGCATTAACTGAGCCACCTCCTCCACCCCGTGCTCCTGCCAGGGTGAGCTGGGGTGCCACAGGCCCAGGGAAATGGGGCCAGGACTGCAACCTCCAAAGCTGAAGGCCAAAAATAACCTTTCCTCCTTACGAGGTGTCCATCTCAGATGTTTTGTCCCAGTGACAGAGTTGCCTGGCACACCTGGGATTATATCCCCATGGCTTAGTGGGGGTTTCCACACGGGCTTTCCTGATCTCCTCTGCTGAGGGCAGGCCACGAGGGCCAGGCAGCCCAGAGAGGGAGAAACCAAGACGACCTCCACTTCATAGGACGGGGACTGGGAAGTGCCTCTCAGGTCCCCCAGGGTGAAAGCCCGGGCTGCCTCCCTGCAGAATCCCTGCTCTGACTGCCCACATTCCCTCTGATGCAGGCTGTTATGGACTCGGCTGTGTCATCCCCAGAATTTACCCGCTGAAGCCCTAACTCCAGGTGGCTGTACTTGGTTAAGGGGACATAGGGAGGCCCTCGTCCTATGGGATAAGCTTCCTCATAAACAGCAGCACCCACGTGCCCCGCACGCCACACAGTGGGGGCTACCAGCAAAGGGAGAAGACAGATCTCACTAGAACCCACCATGCTGACCCCTGAGACTTCCGGCCTGCAGGGTGGGGAGAAGACACGCCTGGGTGTGGCACTTGGCTGTGGGAGCAGAGCAGATCCATGTGGTGCACCTGCACAGGGAGCGGCCGGAGGGAGCCCATTTCCTGGGCATCCGCCACATGAGAGTGCGGCCCACTGTCAATGGACTCGCAGGCACAGCGCCCAGACCGCACCAGCCCTTTAGGGACTCACAGAAATGTTTTGATTTCCTTTAAAACTCAAGATAAACAATTACATTTTTTTGCACCTGAAAAACATGCAATTTCGAGGGCCCATAAAAATCTATTGTAGGGAGAAAAGCTGGGAAGACTCAGCCACGCAACCAGCACGCTAGCTTCATACTAGAGGTTCGAAACATAAAAGTTAACTAATGAGTTCAAATTAAAGACACATGACTCTCAATTTACCTTTTGTTTGCCCAGCTCAGAGATGGCTCCTCCCAGCTCCTGCCTCTAGCCACCTGATGGGGTATCGAGGTTTACACAAGAGGCCAGCAAGAGAGAGAGAAACACTCCAGGGAGTGAGCTTTTATTGGGGAACAAAAAATTCAGGGGAAAATTCCATCCAATAAAGGTTGAGGGGGGCAGCATTCCAAGGTCAGGGTCAGTGATTGGTTTTCAGGTCAGTGGTCAGTCACACCCCCACACGGACAAGCCTTCGCACCTGGGGAAGGCTCTGACACAGCTTGTCTAAGCGCTCACACCCAGCCAGGGAGGTAGCTCAAATCACGTGCAAGAATGGCTTCCCACAGAAGACCACAGTGCCCAGGGTCACTAATGAACACCAGGACGGAGCCCTGTGTGTGCGGGCCCCGGTCGCCCTTAGGTCAGGCATCAGCACCTGAGGCCGTGGGCAGGGCAGCCTGCTGCCTGTCGAGGCAAATGCATATTGTCCAGGCCACTTCTGGGCTGCTGAGACAGAGCTGGGGACTGTAGCAGGACTGCAGGGCCCAGGCCAGCCATTGACCACCCTCTGCAGAGTACAGCAGCAGCCCCTGTCCACAGCCCCTGTCCACAGCCACTGGCTGGGCGAGCCCAGGCCCTGTGAGCGGGGCCCTCTGTCCTCCAGGATTCCTGGGTGAACAAACAGACGACCTGCCACGGGTGCCCTGATCTACGACAGGGTGGCTCTGAGCTCATGGACGGTGCGTGCTCTACCCTCTTCCGCCAGCACCAGCCCGGGACGGGCAGCCTGCTTCCATCCTGACGTGGCCTTTCCACTTGCCACGGGCACGGGCACGACGTCTAGGCGATTCTGCCACCACAATTAACTCCAGCTCAACCCATGTGTTCTGTGCTGAGCTTGATCCTGGGCTCGGTGCCATAGAGATGCCTCCTGGGGGCAAGAGCGCAGGCTGTGCCATGGCTGAGTGCGGGGACCCCAGGCATCCCAGGCTAGCCACTGCACCTTCCTGATCCTGGGCTCCAACAGGCCGCCTCTTGGAGTTGGCAGCCACGGCCTCAAGGAAGCAGAAGGGCTTCTGGCTGTGGGTAGTGGGCATTCTTCAAATCGCAGCGAGGGACATTTGGCATTTGCCCTCTTGACCTCTCTAAGTGGACCTTTCGGTGGCCTTAGGTGTGCTCACATCATGTGTCACCATCACCCCACCCGCCTCCAGAACCCTTTCATCTTGCAGAGCGGACTCGTTATCCTCTAAGCACTACCTCCCCGTCTGCCCTCCCAGCCCTACCACCGTCTCCTCCCTCCCTCTCTCCAAGCTTCCTGCTGCAGGAACCGCAGACAGGGAAAGCATAGTGTGTCCTTTGGTAACTGGTTTGTTCCTCTTAGCAGTGTCCCCAAGGGTCATCTATATTTCAGCAAGGGTCAGATTTCCTTTCTTTCAGGGGCTGAATGAGACTGCACAGTGGACAGCTCATTTTGCTTATACACTAATGGACGTTGGGCGGCTCCCACGTCTGGCTATTGTAAAGAGTGCTCCTGGGAATGCAGGTGTACAGACGTCTCTTTGGGACTCTGCTTTCAGCTCTTTTGAGTGTGCATTCACAAGTGGAATTGTGGGATCATTAGTAATTCTGAGTTTTTGAGTAAATGCTGAACTGTTTTCCACAGAGGTGACATGATTTTACATCCCACTGACAGTACACAAACATTCTGATTTGGCCATATCCTTGCTAACTCTGATTGATTTCTATTTTTTTTTTTTTAAATTAGGTGCCAGGGATTGAACCCAGGTCTCACACATGCTAGGTAAGCACTCTACCTCTGAGCTACATCCCCAGCCTGGTCAATTTTATTTTGAGACAGGACCTCGCTAAGCTGCTGAGGCTGACCTTGAACTTTCGATCCTCCTGCCTCAGCCGCCCAGGTCACTGGATTACAGGATTAGGGGTGTGCACCACTGCACCAGGCTTGACTTCCCAGTTTTTTTGTTTGTTTTTTTGTTTTAACGGTAGCCAATCAGTCATCCTGAGGCCATTGTACATTTTAGCACTCGGACACCAGAAAAACTGGGAGATAGAAGGAGTTTTGCCCGTGACACCAAAAGCACAGAGAACAAAATGAAAAGTGATCACCTGAAAACTTAAAATTTCTGTGTATCCAGAGACTCAGGCCACGATGAATAGGCTGCCTATGGGATGGGAGGGTGATACTGCAACTGCAGTGAGGAGTTGTTATCCAGAATACATGAAGACCCCACGGCTCAGCAACACCACGGAATCAACAACCTGTTTAAAAACTGGGCAAAGGACTTGGCTGCATATTTTTCCAAGGAAAATCTGTAAAGAGCCAATGAGCACATAAAGAAATGCTCACAGGAGTGTTCCGCCAGGGAATCACCAACCAAACCAGGATGACTGAGGTCCCTGAGGTCCAGAGCCTGAGCCTGGTGGCTGGGAGTATTCATGTCCAGTGTGTGGCCGGGACGGGGCAAGGCGGTAGCAAGCAAGCTTCCCAGAATTCCTTGCATCTTCATGGAAGAGCCTTGATTTTCTCATCCCTGAAATGGACTTCTCCATGGAGTCGTGGTGAGACTTGGGTGAGAAAGGGTAGGAGCGACTGGCCCCACTGAAGGCCTGATCCGAAGAGGGGACGGGGCCATGCCCCCAGCTCCCGTCACCCGAGCCCTACAGTGGCCTCTGCTGGGTTATCAGGAATACCCTCAGGGATTCCAGGCTGGCCCAGATGCTCCAGGCAAACAGAGGCAGACATGAGGAGCAATGGAAAGGAATCCCACACTCTGCAAGTGACAGTAGGAGACACGAAACAAGGTGAGATCCATGACCTAACCCTTGCTCGTCCCTGTCCTTCCATCCTCTCCCAGCCCCGGGCTTGGCCTCTGCCTGGCCACACTGCATCCCTGTGCCCCTCCATGATCTCAAGGGCAGCTTGGCCCAGGGCTCAGAGCTCCCTGCCTTCCTCCCACTCCCCAGGTACACTCCTCTCACTGCTGATGGACTCCTTTCTGAGTCCCATAAAATTCTCCAAGAGGGGATAGCTGCAAAGGCTAAACCAGTGGTCTCTGAGAGAGTGGGGTTGGGATGCAAAAAGAGATCATGCTTTAAAACTCCTTTCATGTGGCACAGATCACCTGGAAACCCTGCGCCAGGAGCGAAGCCAGGCTCAGGAGCCGTTTACCAGGAGGCCCGAGATGCGAGCCTAAGGACTCGGGTGAGGGTGTGGCTGCCCAGGCCTGGGGACTGGGTGGCGAGGGGCTGCAAGGTGCCTCCCGGGTGGTGGAAATGCCCTAAAAGAGCGCCCCTGAGCTGGGTGCTTTGTCACAGGGAGGTACAGTGCCCTCGTCCTTGCTCTGTGCTTAGCCCTGGTCAGCTACGGGCTAAGACTATGATTAGATTGGAAATTTGAGAAATCAGCAATGTGTGACTTTTAAATAAATTTTATTATAGTATATTATTACAGTTGCTCTAGTTTATTATTTTTTTTTTTGTTGTTAATCTCTTATCTTGCTTAATTTATAAGGTCAATGCCACCATGTGTCTGTATGGATAGGAAAACAGCCTAGGTCGGCTTGGTCCCAGCCACAGCTTCAGGCTTCCCCAGAACATATTGGGGGTGTCCACCCCTTTGGGTATTGGGGATACGATTATGGAATTACATCTCAATAAGGCCGTTTTTAAAAGGCCCTTCACATACCACGGATGAAGCAGGGCCTTTTAAAAAGGGCTCTCTGCCCAGGTACCTTGGAATTCAGGGTGACAGACATGCAAGTCCAGGAAGGCACCAGGGGCAGCGGTCACCTCTGCCCTGGGGTGGAGTCCCTGCTGTGATGGTGGAAGGGCTCCTCAGGCGAGGCAGGCTGGGCCAGCAGCTTCCCTGGTTTGGGGAGCACACCCTCTCTGCTTCCCTGCATTTCCACCTCCTGTTAAACGCATGCTCACAGCACGTTGCCCTCCCAGAATAGCAGTGGCAGGCAGCCGCTGCAGAGCCTTGCTCCCTGGAGCTCCCAGTGCTGAGATAAGGACCCCTGCCCCTCACGCTGCAGCCACACCTGTGCCCACAGGCTGGAGTTCAAAGCCCGACCTGGGCAGTGTGGGCTGTGACCTTGGGCAACTCATTCTCCTCTCTCAGGCTTGGTTTCCAAGATCTAAACGAGGGCTGCAGACCCGGACTCCTGCTGCTGCTGCCTCCTCAGGCCCGGCTTGCACTACCGCCCTGGGGTTTTGCCAGCGCAGGGGGAGGCAGCTTCTAATGGCCTTCTTGCTCCTGGGCTGCTGGTCTGAAGCACGAGGTCACTTGCCTCCTCCACCCAGGGACTAAAAGCCTCTAAGCAGGCATCGGTCAGCAGGCCTGTAAACACCCCTCCCGTCCTTGGATTTGAGGCGGCCTGTGGTCAGTCTCACAAGGTCTGTAGTCCCAGTTCCAGCAGAAGCACCCGGGTCCCCATTCCCCTAGCCCCTTTCCCCCCATGCAGAGCAGGGTGAAGCCATTTCTTCTCTGGCTCTGGTGACTCTGGAATGCCCCATCCCAGTTGTCACTCTGGGGAGGCTGAGCTGCGGGGGGCGAGTCCACCAACGACTTTAGCCTCATCTGCCGCCTCATTAAAATGGAGCAGACGATGTGGACCTTGGAGCATCATGATGAGGGTGACATTAAGTGAGATAATATATGCAAAGTGGCAGATGCTGAGTGGCGCTCAGGAATGGTGGCTATTTTTACCTCCATAAAAGCATCTTCAGACTGTGCTGGGTTTTTCCAAAATTCTCATCCACTGAGAATTCCGACTGGGATTCGAATGCTGCCTGGTGGTTTAGACCCTCGCCTGCCTCTAGGATGCCCTGTGGCTTGCTGGGTGTCGTTAGGCAGGAGACCGAGGCTTAGGGAGGTGAAGTGGCAGAGCCGGGCTCCTCTGCCGCCGCGGGTTGGGTTGGCTTTTGTTCACCCGGTCACTTTGCACTGTCAATCTGCTCCAGGGGCTCCAGGAAGGCTGCTAGTTTGGGGTGAGGGCAGCAAGGGTCCAGCAGAACCTGGGTAATGGCAAACTGAGCACAGGGGCCAGGAACAGGGTGTTCAAAGTTGGCTCCCCCAGCAAAGTAGTGGTGGGGGCCCTGTCTGAGGACTTCACAGTAATAACATCACTGACAGTCGGCTTGCTGCTCGTTATTGCCATGGCTGGTGGGGACATGGCTTTAGTGTGTCCCCAAGGGTTCACGTGCTGGAGACTTGGTCCCCAGTATGGATATGTGAGAGGGGTGAACCTTCAAGGGCTGGGGCCTGGAGGAGGTCTGAGGCCTTGCTGGGGTGCTGCCCTAGGAAGGCAGAAGGGAGCTTCCCCTGGGGCCCCTTGCTTAGCTCTTTCCAGAGGGTTCTTACGACAGCAGCAAGTCCGGCTCCTCTCCTCACTCTGTCTCCCTGCCAGGCATGATCCATCCCTTGCACCCAGGCTCCTGCCTTGATGCCGTCTGCCCTAGAGCCCTTCCCAGAGCCATGCCACCTGCCCATGCCCTGAATCTCCAGAACTGTGAGCTGAAAAAACCTTTGAGCTTCATAAACTACCCAGTCTCAGACATTTTGTTATAATAAAAGGAAATGAACTAATACAGCCTACAATTCTAAATAATGTCAGGGATGAAAATATTATACCTTGGGCTGGGGCTGGGGCTCAGTGGTAGAGCGCTTGCCTAGCATGTGTTGTGAGACCCTGGGTTTGATCCTCAGCACCACATAAAGATAAAAACAATAAAGTTAGCCTGTCCATCTACAACTAAAAATAAAAAAAAATATATCATACTTCCCTGAAAAAAATTTTCGTTGGTCTAAGTTCTAAAGAATTGCCGTGGTTACCGTTAAGATTTCAATGATGTGTGTTACTTTTAAATTAGCACATCGACATTACTTATCCTTTTAAAAATACTATTGTATATGGAGATGAGTTTTGAGAACCTGTGGTGGATTGCAATGCACACAGACCCAGCTAAATGACCTTGAGCAGAGAGGAAGTTCATGTCAGCTTGGAATGGTCAAGTTCACGCTGAGCGAGGTGGCCACCTCTGGTGCCTGTGACACCACCTATTCCCATTTGAACAGGAGACGTGAAGGGATCATAGCCGTGGTAAAGGGGAGGGAGCAACTGAGTTCTTTCAACCCTGTTCTACACTGCCACTTGGAGGTCTTATTTGTGTTTAGTCCTTAAAGCCCTGGAGCCCAGAGCCAACTATGAAGGTGTCCTATTTTAGTTTAATATTGCAAGTTTTGGTGTATGCATGAAATCTATCAGTTTCACTTTTGTAAAAAAATGTTAGTTCAGGTTATTATGATTCAATGTTCCCCTCACACGAAGGAGCAGATGCTAAAAATGCTACCTTCTGGTGTCCAGTATGGTCAGTTCAGCCCTGTCCAGGAACCAGCAGGACTGGACCAGGTCCCTGGGGAGGCTGGAACCATTTTCCCTCCCTCTCTCTCAGATCAGGACCACCCAAAGGACCACAGGACCTGGTCATATGTGTTGTCATATACAGGAGGAAACAACCACCATGATGTGAGAACACGGGCAAGACCAGGTTTAAATTCCAAATTACTGTGTAGCCTTGAGTGAGTCACCTGCCTTCCTGAGCCTCAGTGTCTACTATAAAACAGAGACTACAGCAACACCTACCCCTGGTGTGATTGGAGCACACAGTGAGATAATGTGGCCAACTGCTTGTAGCGCAGGGTTGGTGCACAGGACTGGCCCTGGTCAGTGATAAGAGTCTCCTTCACTCAAGGAGACAAGGGAGGAAAAGTGGAGAAGCAGAACAAAGAGCCATGTGATCCCACATCTTCTGTGGTGACCGGGAGAATAGAGGGCCTGCCAAGAGCTCAGAATTCCAGAAGAAAGTAGAAATGGCGGTGGGGCGGTTCAGGGAAATCTCATTTAAAATGTAGCTCAGATTCCTTGGAAACACTGTGGGCATCGAGCAGAACACATCTGCGTGAATCTGCAGTCCAGGCCACTGGTCAGCAACTGCTATCTGAGGAAAACACCATCCTGCTGGGTGCAGTGGCGCATGCTTGGAATCCCAGTGCTAGGGAGGCTGAGGCAGGAGGATTGCCAGTTCAAAGCCAGCCTCAGCAATGATGAGGCCCTAAGCAACTCAGCAAGACCCTGTCTCTAAATAAAATACAAAATAGCACTGAGACGTGACCCAGTGGTTGAGCACCCCTGGGTTCAATCCTCAGTACCCCCACCTAAAGAAAACAAAAACAGCACCCTGAAACCTGGAGGCGTTGGCTGCCTTGAGGAGACCCGCTGCCTCCCTCCCTCCACCTCTGTCTCTCCCTTACTCTATGTCAGTGGCTAATGCTGAAAGATAAGGACTCTTTAAAACCTAGCTGCAGTGACATTATCACACCAAATGTCAACGTGTTTCACCACATACCCAGATTTCAACACTCCCCAGCGGTCTGTCTTATGTATTTTACGGTTTGCATTTTAATTCTGTGCTTTCAAACCTTTCTTGAGATTTTGGCCACCCCAAGGAGATTTTCTTATGCCTTTCCCCAAATTACAATTTTGCTTCCCCTGTGTAATTTTGGTATCATGGATGTGCTGTAAAATCGGTCCTCTGTATCCATGGGTTCTGCATCCACAGACACCACCCCCAACTGTGGATTAAAAATATTCTTTTAAAATCCATCCATTGGAGCTGGGGCTGGGGCTGGGGCTGGGGCTGGGGCTCAGTGGTAGTGCACTTGCCTGGCATATGTGAGGCATTGGGTTTGTTTCTCAGCATCACATATAAATTAATAAAATAAAGGTCCATCAACAACTAAAAGAATTATTTTTTTTAAAAAAAGTCCATCTTTGGAGGGCTGGGGATGCAGCTCAGTTAGCTAGCCTAGCATGCACAAGGCCCTGGGTTCTATCCCCAGCAAGAAAAAAAAAATCCATTTATTGAGCATGTGTAGACTTTTCTTGTCATTATTTCCTAAAAAATACAGTACAGTGTCTACTCACATTGTATTTACATTGTATTAGGTGTCATAAGATGGTTTCCAGTCCCTGGGAGGGTGTGCGTAGGTTACAGGGAAACAGAACACCATTTTATGTCAGGGACTTGAGTGCCTATGGATTTTGGTGTCCTGGGTCCAGGTGAGGGAGGGTCTTGGAACCAAAGCCCTGCAGATACTGAGGGATGACTTGTATCTCTTTATATCCCGTGGTCCTTGGCAGGGCCACAGACAGTTAGACGAGCTCAGAATTCCCACTCCCAAGAAGCAGTGTTTGCTCGCTTGGGGTGATTGCACCCCCAGGTGTATTTTCGTGGGATCCAGATACGCTCCATATAACAACCACTGAGGTGTTTTCTCAGGGTTTTTGTTTGCTTTTTGTTTTGAACGTGCTCGGTACTGGTCTGGAATTCCCTGTCCGAGTTTTCCGGCCGTGTATCCCAGGAGCTGTTTGGCCTGCCCCTCTGTCTCCTGTGTTTCTGGAACCTGGTGCTGGATGCCGTCAGGACTTGATCTGGGTGAGGATCCCAAGGAGACCCCCGGATGGGAGCAGAACGGATGGTCCAGGCTGCATCCATCAATGCCTTAGGAATTTCTCCCCCTTAAAACTAGGTGGTTGCTACCAGCTAGTCAATTCCTCGGATGCTGGACATTTTGGCATTTCCTAAGGGCTGACTGAGGGCACTCCTTGCAGAGTCTATTTTAAAGCCCCTCCATCTAAACACGAAGATGAGAATGAAAAGTTCAGCACTGGTGGCTTTTGAGAGGCCAGCCGTTTACTAGGAGAAGTGACATCCATGCATCTCACAGCCTGTCTGTAGCATGGGGTGGGGGCATGACCCCTAGGAAGCTCTGTGCTGGGCCTTCCTTCTTATCAAGCACTCCAAGGCATCCTCGTGGCCTTCTGCCCCAGTGTTTGGGATGCAGGGTTGAGCCGGCAGGTGGGACTTACATTCCGGATGGACCTGCCCTTCCCTGCAGCTTTGACTTCTCTTCCTGCCTCCTTCTGTGGCATGACCAACAACAACATTGGGCTGTTGGTTAGCCTGGGACCCAGGGGCCTGTTTCACAGAGAGCCCTGGAGGACAGAGGCTGAATTCCTGCTGGGACCAGGAGCCTGCGCCTGGCTCATGCACAGAAGCCTGAACGAGGGGTTCCTGGGGCCAGCTTGTGGCTTTTCTGAACCCCCATGGGGCAGTTAAGCCATGCGGGCAGATTTGACCAGAGAGGAAGGGCCTGCTGCCCCTGCCTCGGGTCCACTTCTGTCCTTCAGAGTGACTGTCTTCCAGGGCTGTGAAGTGGCTGCTGGAGACGCTTCTGCACTCATTCCTGCCACTTCCAATGTCCTCCCTTTTCCTGCTGCAGATGCTGGGTCAGGGCCCAGCTTCCTGCCGTCTCCCTGCAGGGGTGGACACTGGGCCAGGGTAATCTCTCTGGGGATGGACATTGGAGAAGCAGCTTCAATGTAGTTCCAGGGGAGGGGAGAGGAATAACCTCTCTAAGAGCCAAGTCCATTGGAAGGGAATGAAGGCCATCTGAGCACACAGCAGGACTGCGGGGCTGGGCGTCCAAGGCTGGCCTCCAGTGCTGGAGGAGAGAGCTCCCGAAGGGGCCCGGCAGAGCCTGGGAATCCAAGTAGGGCTCAGAGCAGGGCTTCTCCTTCCCTGGTTGGCATCTCTGTCACCCAACTCCGCAGTGACAATGCACAGAGGAGCCTTTGGGTGCTCTTCAGAGGGCTGTGACCCAGTGAAACAAGGCTTTATTAGGGTGGCTTGTGTGGGGCAAAGGACGCAGGGAGGGCAGGGGACGGTTCTGTGCCAGGCACTTTTGAATCATGGCTCTCATTTGATTCCTGTAATACTTGCATGAAGTAGGAAGTCTTGTCTTACGATCTGCCAGATGCTGGGGATCCACTGCGGCTGACATCCCCACAAGCAGCCTATATTTGGTGCTGACACGAAGACAGCCTTCCAGACAGTTCTCCCAACCTGTTCTCTCTCCATGCACCCGTATGTTCACACATCTAACAGGTGTGCACTGAGGTCTCGCCTCAGTGATGGTTCACAAACGAGGATGTGGGAGGACGAGAGCCAAGCGTTCAGCAGCTGGGTGACCTTGGAGTCCCTGCAACCCTGAGATGGCAGCTTCTTTGTGTGTGAGATGGTGTCACTGCTATCTCCAGGACTAGCAAGAGCCTGGCACAAAGCAGGGGCTCAATAAAACCTTTCCCTTACGGCGGGGCTGCAGAATCTCATCTGGACGGTACCATGCCTTGGGGGCATTCTGAAAGTGGCAGGTGGCTTTTGTGTTCACAAGGATCATGAAGGCTAGAACTATTGTGGTCATAGGGAAGAACCACCTGCCCCCCAAGGACCTGAGAAGGTCCCAGCAGGCCAGAGGGCTGAAGTGCAAGTCAACAGCACTTCTACACGTTAGTTAATACGGAAAGTCTCAGACGCTCTGTGGAATCTCAGGAGTTGGTAGAGCTTTCAAATGGAGGGAGGGGTCTGAATGGAGGGAAAATCCTGTCTGGAGGTGACTGACCCGTTTCTCTTTATGTGCACCTGTGTAACTCATGGTAGACCACCATGTTCCTGTCCTGGATTTAGATGAACAGTGTTTCCAGATAGCAGTGCAGCTTCTGCAAAAGCAGCCCTTCAATATTTGTTATCAGAGACTGAGAAACAAACCGTGTTCCGATCCAGGAGATACAGGAAATGCAGACTCCAGCCAAACTGCATTAACAAAGATCGCAGAAATATTTGAAATGACTGCTGTTCGATAAAATTTTAATTTTCTTGGAGGTTAATGAAAAGAAAACCAAGTTCTGGAAATCATACATGAACATGATTGATTTCGGATCTTTCTGCTATTTCCCGAGTTCACCCTGATGGGAATTTCAGCTGGCCACAGCTGTTCTGCAATCTCCGGTTTGATTGCTCTTTTCCCTCCCCTGTGTCCTGTCTTCCCTCTAAGGGTCCAGATTCCCAGGGCTTCGGGACCGAATGTGTGCCTCTGCAAGGACTAAAGTGTCAGGTCGCAGGGCCGCTGCCCTGACGGTGTCACAACAGGGGGAACTGACCACTGACCGGACGTGATGCTTGTCATCAGGCGCTCTGATGGGGACAAGCCACCTCTCCTCATCTTTTCCACTTGTCTTGCAAGTTAGTGGAGCTTCCCCGACAGCCATTGCCTTTCTCTTACCATCTGCAGACAAGTCTGTCTGTCTATAGGGACCTGCCACAGTGTCGATGCTGTCATTGTTGACTTTGTGGAGCTGGGCATGGAACCAGGGCCTGGCCCCTGCTGGGGAAGCGCTGGCCCATTGGAGCCACCAGGGCCTCCGGACACTGGTGTAAAATCTCAGGTCCATCCGCCTCCGCCCCTCTATTTCCCCAAATTTCTTGTGCCTTGCGCACAGCATCTTATCCAGACTCACGTGTTAGGAAGCAGGATGGCAGTGGGCTCGTGGGCTGTGTCCCTGATGGGTGACGCTGAGCCCCCACGTATGGAAACACACATTATCCAATGTACTCGTCTAGTTCCCATTATTACTGTGAAACAGGTGTGGCCAAGGGACGAAAAAGAAGGGGGGTTCGTGCAGCTCCCAGTTGAAGACACTGACAGTCCAGGCAGCCCCGGGGCCATTCTGGTGAGTGCCCCTGGCCATGTCACCTCATGGCCCTGCCGTGGAGGCAGGTGGGCCAGTGAGCAGAGCTGGGAGACGGGAAGCCAGGGACCAGGCTGGCTCTTCTGTAGTAACTCACACTGTCCTATTCTGTTTAAGGGCTGCACCCAGTGTCCCAGTCCCCTGGCACTGGGCCTTCCTTAATGCCACCTCCCAACACCACCACGCTGAGAATCAGGCTCCCCGAGGAGACACCCTGACCATGGCCTCTGGGACAAGGGTCCACTGTGCTTCTCTTTTGCTAGCAAAGCAATAAACCCTCTTTTTTTTTCTTTTTCTCAAAACCATGTCCTTGGTGTTGGATTGGCAGGGACAGGGACTGAGCTTTCAGTAATACCATCAGGTCAGAAGGGCCGTCCGAGGTGATCAGCATGGACCTTTGGAGGGCCCTTGCCTACGTCACGGGGAGAGCGCTGAGATCATGGCTACCTGGGTTCACATCCTTCCTCTGCCACCTTCTGTGTGGCCTTGAGTAGGTGGCCCAGGATGGCACCTACCTTTAGGGGTTGCAGGCGCCTGGCCCCCGGGGAGCCTCGTGCCATGACTAGAAACCTGTTGTTTACCGGATGTTTTCTTGAGATCAATTGCGAGGTTCAAATCCTCCCTTCAGCCTTGTTCGTTGGTGACAGGGTTTCCTCATTCACTTTCACATAAATGCATGGCTATTGAGAAGGGACGGCCACACTGTCACACCTTGGGGGGAGGGGATGACTTCGGGACCTACCACCCAGTAAGGAAGCCCGTCTCAGTCCCCAGCATCCAGGGAACACAGGGCGTCGTCCTTAAGTACCTGAGCTCAAGGTTGAGGAAAGAGTCCTGGGACTGGGCTGCAGCCCCGTGTCACCTCCCAGGCCTCAGGGGTGAGGATGCCTCTGTATTCACTGGCACTGCTGCCAGCGCTGGAGTCTCTGCAGGGAGACTGCTCTTCTGTTTCTGCTGAAGTCGTGTGTTCCTGAGCTATTTGGTTTCTTTCACACCCGCCCTTGCTAGCGGGGGTGGCTGTGATTTTCAGGCTCTGGCGATAATTAAAATTTCAAGTGAGTAAGAGCTGAGGCCGCATCTTCTGGGAGGGGATGTGAAAGGGCTGGGGGGGCGGGCGGGGCGTCTGCAGCTGCAGGGGGGGGTCACGGAGCTGCCCCAACTGTCCCCACGGGGGCTGCAGTCGGGTCCCTCCTCCACGGGCTCTGTCTTTCCTGACAAAGCCCTTTGGTGGCCACCTGCTTCCTACACCAGTGGTTCTCAAAGTGAGGCCACCAGGTCAGGGTGCCTCCCTTGGGAGATTGTTAGAAAAGCAAATTTAAGCTCCATTCTAGACCTACTGAACCAGAAGCCCAGGAAGTGCCCAGAAATCTGTTGACAAGCCCCCTCAGGCCGTCCTGGTGCTAGCTCAAGGCCCAGAGCCTCTGCCCCCACATAAACTCCAACTTCATCAGCTGGCCAGCCTAGACCCTTGGGGTCTGGCCTGGACCTGCTTTGGGGTGGCAGCCTTTCTGCTCTGGACTTCAACCAGGATTGAGGCAGGCCTCTGTGCCCTGGACACGGTCCTGCACCCGTGCTGGCATGCTTTCAGTTTGTACATGGGGTCATTGAGACTGTAAATGAGATGGCTGTGTGGTGGCCAGCCCAGGGCCTGGTACGGAACAGGTCAGCAGTAACTATAATGACCATTTAGCAATTCCTCTGTGCCAGGCACTGTTGTGGACAATTAGGGCCTGACCTGGACTGGCCCTCAGAGGCTCCTATGTGGAAGTCTCCGTCCCCCATGCAGCAGTGTCCAGGTGGGGCTTTGGGCAGCAATCACAGTACTGGGCTGTTGGAGATCAGGAACGGGTCCTTGTTCCCCCAAGTGAAGATAAAACACTGGCAAGCGACCGAGGAAGTACAGAGAGCAAGTGCTCTTTAACAAAGGGACAGAAACCGACTTCTCCAAAGACAAGTGGGACCTGGGAGCCAAGACCGTGGGAGGGGGGGCGACTTGCTTTCCAATAGACCCAGCACCCCCTTTTTCCTTACCGTCTCTCTCTCTTCCCCACATGCATGACTAGGAGCCGGAGCGAGGAGGTTGACCGTTGGCGACCCAGAGTCGGAGGAGCACCATCAAGGAAGTCAGCCATTACTAACCCGTCGCTCCTTCTTTGGTAACCAGGGGTCCCCTCTCTCTGGACCCCGTCCTCCCTTACCTTCACTGACTGCCTGGCCTTTGCCCTGCCTCAGCTTGCTCAGGAACGGGACATGTCCTGTCCACTTAAGCCGGGCAGGGCTGTAGCGGAATGGCTTTTTGGCAAAGAGAGTGTGTTGGGGCCAGCACAGGCCCGGCGGCCTCCACCTAGAACTGAGGCTTGGCCTGTGACCGGGTAGCATCTGGGTCCTTACGCAGGGAGATGACACTAGTCAGACCTCACTGCTGAGGCTCAGGAGGGTGCTGTGCTGAGAAAGGCTGCCGAGCAGTGAGGGGTGGTAACCGGGCCCTTCTGCAGGCTCCTCAGGATCCACGCCAGGGGGGATGGCCACCCGGGCCGAGCTGGGAAGTCACGCCCTGGGGACAACTCAGTGGTGGCAGTGGGATTTTCTGGCAGATCCAATGCAAAAGGTGAAACAAGAGGAGGGTGACGGTGACGCCAAGGTCTCTGCCGAGCTGCTGGAGAAGGTGGAGGCCACACACGGCCGCGGGGCGCCGCGGCAGAGCGCGGCTCTGAGGGAAAGCTGAGTGGGCACAGGTGGCCCCGCAGAGGCGGTGAGTGGACATTTAGGAGGCACCCTGGCCGTGGGAACCTGGGTGCCGCAGTCCAGGCTGCAGCAAAATAACCAGGGGTGACGAACAACTTGTGTAGATTGATACAGCAGGAGTGGGAGCCGTTTATTGTAGGACAGGAGGGGTATATATACATTCCACACAGCTTATCTTAATTAACATAAACTTGATACAGCAGTCAACCAATAAGGAATCTCCACACTTAATGGCTCGCTGGTGTTACTTCACAAACCACTCCCTCTGGCAAAATGCCAGGCGCCATCCAGACTTGTTTACAGACCCTAACACCTGGGTGTGAAAATGACACTGTCCGGCAGGCCCTACAGGACCCAGCTCTACAGGGGTCTGGCCCTTTTCATGGTCTTCAACTGAGTCAGTGACAAATGAACGTCACCCTGCAGAAGCTCTGACCCCTGCTGCTGGAGGCCAGGTCGGCACTCACTGAGGACTCATTTCAACATAGCCGATTGGCTGTTTCTTGGACTCTCCTTGACCCTGATGTCACATTTTATGGGTTCTTCATTACGAATGAAGTAAATAATAGCTTTGCCACTTTTCCATATTATATTTATACGGCCTCATGATCCTTAAAAATGATTCTTCAACAACCGTGATGTTTTCAAGGCCAACGTAGCCTGGAATGGGCCAGGAATGGGGTGGGGGTGGACAGAGGAGCAGCAAAGAGAACGCCTCATCTGCAAGGGGTGACATCCTGCCAGAGCGAGCTCAGCTGGAGGGAATTTTGCTGGAAGATTCGGGTCCTCTGATGGATTCCAGCGTGAGCAGAATCGCCAGCCCCAACTGAACCAGGAAGAGGGTTGGGGAGTAAACTTGGCTGTGCTGTTGTGCTGCTCAGGAATGTCCTTGAAGGGCCAAGTGTGAGGGGCTTGGTCTCTGGCTTGATGCTCTTGGGAGGGGGTGGACCTTTTAAGAGGTGGGGCCTCAGGGAAGTGAGGTCATTGGGCCCGGGCCCTTGAAAGGGGTTATGGGACCCCGTTCTCTTCATATTTTTCTCTCTTTGCTTCTCCGCCATGAGGTAACAGCTTTGCTAGGCTGCATGCTCCCTGACTGACAGTGAGCTGCCTCCACATAGGCCCAGAGGCCATGAAGAAAACTGACCATGGACTGAAACCTCCAAAATTGTGAGCCCAAATAAATCTTTTCTCTTTATAAATTGATTATCTCAGGCATTTGTCATAGAAACAGAAAGCTGGCTGACACAGGCTGTAATAGACTGAGCAGAAGTTTCTTTCTCCCTGTGAAAGAAGTGCAGACATCTGAAGCTCATGGCCAGCGTGACATCTTCTCAATATCTTTCAGGACGACAACCCCTCCTGTTTTCCTGCTTTCTTATGCTCGGCAACCTTCCGTCCTCAAAGTCACCTAGATATCTGTTACGGTTCCTGAAGCTCAAGACATTATTTTTGTATTCGAGGCGTAGGGAAGGATGAAGCAAAGGACATACTTCCTCTATTTGAAAGGAGTTCCAGGTAACTCTACATAATACTTCTATGGGGGCAGCTGTGGGATGCAGGCATGTGGCCAGCTTGTGCCCCCCAAAAAGTGACATTCTGCCTGCAAAGGAAGCCAATGTGGGAAAAGCAGGCTCAAGAGAAAGGAAGTCATAGAAAAATCCAGGTGACATCCAGTAAGTTCCATAAGGACTCGAGGGCCGGCCTACTCCAGGTAAGAAGCCCACAGACTCCTCCCTGTGCTGACGGGAGCTAGTGTTGGTTTTCTGTCACTGAGGGAATTGCCGAGGGCCTCATGCAGGTGGTACGACCAGCAATGAGAGGCCTGTGTGAGACATGAAGTGTTGTGCCCTTGGTCCTAGTTTAGTCATTTGAGCTGGCTTGTTTTCCCTTTGCTTCTTATAGTTTGATCCATGGCAGCAGCCTGCAGAGATTGACCCTTGGCCAGACAAGGCACGAGGTGTCCAACAGTGTGTGTGTGTGTGTGTGTGTGTGTTCGTCTTTGTCCACTGGTGACTGGAGTGCGGGGTTCAGAAGTCGGTGGGGAAGGGTGCTGGGCATGGCTAGCGATGTCTGCCACGAGCTATGAAGAATGCAGGTGCCGTGAGACATCCCTGCCAGTGTGGATTCATGTTTGATTGATGCTCTCTGTTCCAAATCAATAAGAGGGATTATAATGACTTCCCAAATTGGTTTCCTAAATTGGTGCCACTTAGCCCAGTTCAGGAATTGGAGACGGAAAGATTTGTGGCCAGAGGTGCCTGAGGCCACCGTAGCTAGGGGAATCCACAGCTGGGGCAGGAGGCAGAGGTCACCTGCTCCACTGGGTGGTGCTGGGGGCAGATCATGTCCCTGGCCAGGGCACCTGTGGCCGACGGGCAGTGAGACTGAGCCAGAGGCCCCCTGGCGTGTCTGCAGGAGGCGCAGCCCATGTGGCCATGGGTACTCAGCGCTGTGGTGGCACTGATCTTCTTGTCCTCCCCGCATGGCGTCCTGTCCTGGGCTCTGTGGTTCTTGTCTCATGAGGGACGTTGCTCTAACCAGCCTCCTGGCTCCCCGGGCCCTGGTGATCAGCCCTTCCCCACCTGCCTTCTTCCCCGTCCTCGGGGTGAGACCCTGCGTCCTGGCTGCTGCCCCTCCAGGCTGGGAGCCCCCAGGCTGGGAGGGCAGGTCCAGGCTGAGGTGGCTCAGCTCAGAACTCCACATGGGGCCTGGTGACGTCTGTTGACTGTATTTCCAAGGACCCCTTCACAGTGACTCAAGGCCTCTGGGAAATTGAAGGAAGGGTGGGATTCCGAAAAGCCATCCCCCGACCCCTTCCTCCATTTTCCTTACTCTTCCTCTCCTCCCTCCCTTCATCTCCCACAGAATTTCAAGCCAAGAGAGCCTTTGGGGCTATCACCCTTGGCTTTGGGGGTGACCCCTGCACGAGGCCTGGGCTGGGGCTGGGCTGGGGGTGCCGGGTCTCCTGGTGGATTCCCTCCCAGGAAGCTGTGCGGCCCAGGACGCTCTGAGTCAATTAGAGGCACTGTTTACATGCTAACGCCTGTTTTTCTCTGAACTTCCTGCAAATTGGACTGAATGTGCTAAATACATAATGAATCTGCTAAACTCTTTAATGCACTCGCAGTACTTATTGATTTCCTCGTTGATTACATATAATTTGCTGAACTGATTTGGCTGTGTGACTTGAAAGGCATTGGAGAAAAAAATCTCTGTAATTTGTCACTCAGCTCACCCTGGACTTTAAAATGAAATCCAGCCAGATACAATTTTTAAAAAGTTCCAGGGTTGTGATCTGGATTGTTTTCAATGGATGGCACCACGTTCAACGCAGCACATTTTTTTTTACTGAGTCCCAATTACGTGCAGGCCCTGTGGGAGCTACTGGGGTTTCACTGATGAACAGGGGGGTGTGTTTCCAACCTTGAAGAGCCCAGCATGGGGGTCCCTGGGGGAGGAGGGCTGATGGACAAGCCCAACAGGAGGAGGGCATGGAGGAGGAGCAATTGGTGAACACCAAATGTTTGTCTTCCTCTGATAGCGCCCTTTGCAACTCCTCATCATCCCTCAGAGCCTTGTCCCCTCCTCTTCCACCTGGGGCACCACCGAGTCAGAGCCCCCTCTTGGGTTGAGATCAGGTGTTAGCTGGGTCCGAGGGAATCTGACTTTCAGGTGGCTGTGGATCTTGGCCTTGAGCTGGTTCTCTGTGGAGTTCCCCAGGCCAGCCCTTGCAGTAGGTTCTGCCCTGCGTCCCTCCCTCTCCCCCCTTTGACCAGTGCACCAGGTTTCCTTTGAGAGCTCCCCTCCCATCATCCTTCCATGGGTCCTGCAGGAGCCAGGGTGCCCACCCCCCACCCACAGCCGAGACCTGGTCCTGCAGCCTTGCTCCGGAAGCACCTCCATCAGCCAAGCACCACACAGGACAGAGGACAGGGAGGGGCCGAGCCTGCCCCGATTCCCTGATGCGGAGCTTCTTGTCCCTCTGGCTCTTTCCTTCTGCAGTCTTACCCAACAGTCCTTTTCGGGGTTCTGAGGCTGAAGCCCTTGAGGTCAGGAGACTCTGCCATAGAAGGGCTCACGGAGCTGCTAAGACGCTTGCCAGGAGGGGCCAGGGCCTGGGTCCATCCCTGCCACAGCCAGCAGCAAGGCTGGGAGCAGCCTGAGAGGTGGCCACCGACCTCAAGCTACTTCATAACAGAACTTGGGGGAGGAGGACGTGCTGTCACACTGATCCTGCAGCAGCCAAGGGTCAAGGGGTGGACACACAGTCCTGGGGTAGAAGGACTCACTGCTTCTGCCTGGCTGAGCTGTGGACACCTGGGTGGGATGGACTCATTCAGGAGTGAGTGGCCTCCCTTCTTCTGGTCCTCAGCTGTTGTCCCATAAGTGTCTCCTGTCTCCTGCTCCCCATCCTCTGGCCCTTGGGACTAAATTTCTGACTTAGGGTTTTTTCTCCTAGGGTCTAGGAGCTGCTCACAGCCAGGCTGGTTTCTTTTGCTCGTTATCCTGCATGATGGGTCCCTGCATGATGTGTTAGGCGGGAAGGAGCTTCCTCCCTCCAAGCAGAGCAGTGCCTCCTCCCTGGCAGGACTGTGACTGCAGCCAGCCCTCTGCAAGGATGCGCCCAGGACTCAGATTCCAGCTCCGCCCCAGTCCCGCGCTGAGCTCTGACCCTGGACATCTAACCAACCCACTAACATGGCCACTGGTGGACTGTGCATCCAAGATGCTGTCCTCTGTCCCCAATGTCCCCTCAATGAAAGGCATCACTGCCTGACCTTCACTCCAGCCACCTGTCCATCTTCCAGGGCCTCCCTGCCTGGCTGCTGCGACTCCAACGTGGTTTGTCCCCTCTAATGCTCATACTAAGTTAACGCCCACCCTGAGGCACTGAGGAGGGAAAACTGGGTCACTGTGGTCTTGAGCAGGGGCCTTTGGGAGGCGACTAGGATCAAGGAGGTCAATGGGTGGAGCCCCTGGTTGAGTCTCAGTCTTCTTTACAAGAAGAGTCAGAGACCAGAGCACACAGCCTACTGAATGGGCAATGTGCACTGGGCCTGTCTCTCCACGCGGTGGCCTGAGCCTCAGGACTCTGTCAGGACCAAGGGGCCAGGAGGCGCTGTATCCCCACCTCACTCCTGCACAATGGGAACCTGGCCCCATACCTACAGGGCACGTGGTGTTGAGTTTCCACTGAGGGAGACAGGCTAGGTCCTGGCCACCCACAGGACCCCGGGCTCCCCGGCGAATCTCCTCATGCCCCTGCATTACGCCCACCAACTCAGGGGAGGCATCTCCTGCCAGCGCCCTGCCGAAGGATTTGAGGTCAGGTGCACGCCCTGCCCTCCTGCGCACTCCTCCCTGATGGCTAGCAGGGTCCCCTCGGCGCTTGAGACAGACGTGACCGGTGCCCCTGCTGCGTGCGCCGGTCCCCTCCCGTCTTCACCTCCCGCCGTCTTTCCTGAGTCCCCCTGGCCTGGCTGTCCTGAAGCCCACGGGCCCTCTGGGTCTTTCCCTGGATCGTCACGTGCCTGGGGTGTGCTTCTTGCCGGGACCCCAGGCTGCGGGACCAGTACTCCGGGACCCCTCGTGGGGCGACGCATGGCAGGTGTTTGGTGGCCGTGGGTTAGAAGAGCGTGGAAGCGAAGGGCTGGGGTGGGGGTGGGGCTCAGGTGCTGCGCTGGCTCATCAGAAGGGCTCCGTGTCCCCCCTCCCGTCGCCAGGACTGGCGTTTCTATGGTGCTCAGAACGTGCGCCAGGGCGCAGGGTATTTTAGGTAGTGGGGGGCGCAGTGGAGTTCCGCCGGTGCAGTGCTTAAAATAAACCCTCTTTCCCTTCCCAACAGCCCAACAGAAACGATTCCCAGGACCGAGTCCAGGAGGGGGAAAGGAAAGGTGGAAGTCGGGAATTTTCAAGCAAGAGATATGGTGGGAGAGGAAGTCGAGAATTTTGATGAAGTCCAGATATTTTAGGAGTGCAGGATTGAAAAGGGACCTAGCCTTCTGTGCTAGAGGTCCTCTTGTGTTCACCACCATCACAAACCCCTGGGAGTTTGGTAAGGTTGGGGATTAGGTCCGGGTGGGTCTACACCTTACTAATCACCTGTTGGTGCTCTGACCCAGGAGGTCACCAGCCCTGACCATAGCCACTGAGAGACAAAGCAAGCCTTACTTGCTGCCTGGACTCATCTCTGCAGCCTCCCTCCCAAAGGTGGCCATCCTCCTGGGCTGCCCTAGAGGTGGCCGTTGGGAGTCTGAATATCCAAGGATCAGGGGGTTTTGTGGCTCTTTGGGAGCAGGAGGATGAGAACAGCATTTGATGCAGAAGGTGCAGCACAGACCCGTGAGGACAATTGGTTTGCAGCTGGGTGGTGAGAGATGTAAAGTCAGAGCGCTGGATTACAGGAAGGTGTGAAGAACCTAAAACTCAAGTTGCCTGTGGAAGCTAGACCCTGGAGGCCTTGTGTGCCAGATGGTGGGAACTTGTTGAATTTTCAGCAGAGAAAATATTAACCAAACCAGCATGGGGTGGAGGAGGATGATTCTTGTGTGGCATGGTTGATGCAGGACACAGTTTCTTTCTCTTCGTCCCCTCAGTCAGCATTAACTCCCTCATATCAAAAGATAGATGCAGCAGCTCCAGCCCACACACTTCCCTTTTAGTCTTCTTTAGATGGGAAGAGCCATCTAAATAGCATATTTCTTAAATGCACAGAAAGGGTCAAAGGGCATATCATTTGCTATACTTGGGTCAGGTTCCCAGGATGACTAAGGGAGTACAATATTTGACTGGCCAGGCTTGGGTCGCATGTCTGTGTAATCAGAGGCAGATTCAACTTTCCAGGAAACAAAAAGACTGATAGTGAAGGGCAGGGGTCCCTTAGAAAGAGATTTATGAGTCAGTTTAGAATGATGTCTTCCAGGATTTTCCAGTATCTGCTCTGCTCTGAGACGTATGTGTTGGGGGAGGAGGCCACAAGCCCCTGGGTGGCAGCGGCGTGAGTGCTGGGAGGGGAGGGTGGGCATGAAGGCAGGGGAGTAGCAGGGAAGGACTGTCTCGGAGAGAGGCCACAGTGCTGATGCTGGGCGGTGGGTCTTGGCTTTGCTACTGCCCCCTGTGTGGCCTTGGCCTGTGCTCATTCTTCACCTGCACAGGGCACATTCCCTTCCGAGTGTTGCTGCAGGGAGTGGCAAGTTTATGCACAGTCCCTGGTGTGTACTAACAACTCAGTAAAAGAAACAGTGGTAATATTTCCTTGATGTGAGAGCAGCATTACTTGTAGATGAACCATTAATTCAATAAGTGGTAGGAAAGGAGGGAAGATAGTTATAATATCAATTGCAGGAAGTACCCTGATTTCAGAAATGGTAAAGTGTGGAAAATAAAGTATCTTTGAACTGGGGAAATGGATGCTGATGAGAGTGATGATGGTGATGAAGATGATAGTGATGATGGTGGTGGTGGTGGTGATGGTGATGGTGGTGATGATGATAAGTAGGCAGGCAGGTAGGCAGTGGGTGACAGCACAGACTAGACATTTTCAGAGCTGTGCATAAATCCTGGTTCTGGCATTCAGTAGCTGCCAATATCGAGAGATGTAAACTATGAAAAGAATCTAACATGTGGTCGCTTCCTTTCCTGTCTTCTCTGTGCTGTTTCCCTTTGACTCTCCTGTCGCGTGACACTCCAGTTCACTATTTTTGCCTTCCTTTACATAGGAAAAATACACACATTTGCATTCATTCACTTTTTTACATGTTTTATAATCCAATCGTTTTGCTATTTTGGGGAAATTGCTTCCAGAAAAGTAGAGGGAAAGAAATCAGTCACATTTCATTCTTGTCCTCTAAATATAACTTCTTTACCACTTTATTGATTTTCTTCCCACCGGGTCTTTCTGTGTGTAAGGTTTTCTGGGTGCTGTTGCTATAATCATCCTGGGATTTTAACTCTGCATCCTGTCTGTGCTGGTGATGACCGCTCTCCCTACACAGAGCTCTAATGACCGCATGGTGGTTCATCATGTGTCTGGAATCAGCTCACTTAATCATTTTCTATCTTGAGCATTAGGTAGTTTCCAAGTTTTCTCCAGGGGTTGATAACATACCCATGAAAACTTTTCTGTGGAAATTACTTCATATCTCTGAGAGCATTGCAGGGAGACAGTCTCAGATGTAGAAATGCTGGGACAAAGTTAGGACATGTTTTAGGTTCTTGATTGCCAGAGATGACTTTTCACGATGACTCCAGTGCTCTGATCTTGTAGATAGCGGTAAGTCTTCTTTGCATTGCTCAGCACGTCCACAAACACACTTGCAAAACCACACACATGCACACACATTTAGCGTTTGCCATGAGTCACTCCTGAGACAGGAAGTGCACTGTCTTTGTAACTGGGGAAACTATCCTTTAAGAACTTGCTGTCTCTGGAGCCGCGTGAGCAGGATCTAGGCTTAAATAGGATCAGACTGGCAGTGGAGACGCCGTGTGTGTGTGTTGGGTTCTGACTCAGCCCCTGGATTTCAGTTTAACTCAGTGCTTCCCTCCGAGATCAGACACGTCCTGTGAGGAAGCTCTCTCCTCCTGTGCAGTGTCCACCTGGGCTCAGATGCTCATCCCCCAACACCTTCCATCCAGCCCAGCTCTCGCTGAGCCTGAGGCAGGTGCCTCTCCCAGGACAGTGTGCTCTAGAACTGCCTCTCACCGGGGGCAAGGGGACACCTGGGATGAGAGAGCAAGCATTTAGATTTCTTACAGGTTTGTTTTTTTTTTTTTTTTTTTTTTTTTTT
>NW_025999869.1:969720-990745 GCF_001458135.2 Marmota marmota marmota
TTTTTTTTTTTTTTTTTTTTTTTTTTTTTTGGTACTGGGATAGAACTCAGGGACACTCAACTACTGAGCCTCACCTCCAGCCCTATTTTGTAGTTTTATTTAGAGACAGGGTCTCATTGAGTTGCTTAGCGCCTCGCTATTGCTGAGGCTGGCTGTGAACTCATGATCCTCCTGCCTCAGCCTCCTGAGCTGCTGGGATTACAGATGTGCACCACCACACCTGGGCCTCTTATAGTTTTTATACTATTTAATTGTGAAAAATCGTATACATCCAGAAGTGGACACACGATGCCAATGAACAGCTTGATGAATTATTCTAAGACAAACTGCCACGTGACCCCGAGCCAGGCCAAGAAATATGAACGGTCCATGTTGCAGAGCTTCCTGTGCTCCCTTTAACTGCAGCTCTCTCCATCTGGCAATGATGAGCATGGTCCTGACCACTGCAGTCATCACTTGATTTTCTTTAGAGCTGTTTCCTAAGTAGGTAACCTGCACACTACAGTTTAGATTTGCATAGTTTTGAATTTTGTATAAGTTAAAACAGAAGTATGCATCTGACTTCTTTAGCTCAAAATTATGTGCTTAGTTTCCATCCAACCTGTGCACCATTTTCATTGCTGTATAGTGTTCCATTGTATAAATATATCACAACTAATAGAATCATTCTGTTTTTGCAAATTGTGGTGCCTGTTTCTTTCTTTTGTAAATAAAGTTTTATTAGAACACAAGTATGCCCATTTTTTTTTTTTTAAAGTTCTCTATGGCTGTTTTCACTCTCTGGCTGTTTTCACTCTACCATGACGATACTGGGTGGTTGTGGCAGAGACTGCAGAACCCACAGGGCCTAATTGTAGTTGGCCTCTGGCACTGCCTGTTGGTGTGTCTGTGCTTGTGAGTTCGATCCACCACAGAGGGAAGATAATTGAGAAGGATGTGGCGTCTGCGCTGACCACATGCAGACTTCTTTGTTATCATTATGCCCTGAACCCTGACCTGCACACCAAGGGCTGGCGTTGATGGCATTGTGTTAATCACTGTGAGCCTGTGGAGGTGACGTAAGGTGGACCGGGGGGGGGGGACCTGCGAGGCTCCATGCAGATGTGACACCACTCTGTAAAGGGACTCAGGCATCCACAGACCTGGGTGCCTGCAGAGGGCCCTGGACCCAACCCCCACGTGGCGCCTTTGGGTATTTGGCTTTGGCAGAGAGAGTCTCTAGCCCCCCAGACATTCCACAGTTGGTGGACATTGGGTCCCCGTCACTTCGGGTTTTTCCTGTGTGCACCGACCAATACTTTTCTCTTGTGCAATACCCCAGGGTTATCCAAGGCATATCCCTGGAAGTGAGGCTCTCAGGCCCAAGGGGCTGACCCAAGAGTGCTCTTCCACCATGCAGGGCGTCTCCTGCAGCTCTTCATCACGGACTTCAGAGTTCATGACAAGGGACGTTGTCGTGGTTTGGCCCCATGTTTCCCCTCCTGTGAGTTTCTCTATGGCTGTTTTCTGTCTTCATTTGACTATCTGTCCCCATGAAAGTTGTCAGAATAAAAGTGGAGTCAACCTTCACATCAACCAAAAATAATACATGAGTTCATGTAGGGACGGAAGGAAGGGACCTCATGCACTGTGCCTGATGACAGACGGTGTCACGGAGACTCTGCCGGGACCACAGCCTCACACAAAGGCCACTGAGATCTTACATGTAAATGATTTCTGCAAGAATGTTGGCCCAGCAATCTCCTGTCCAACCCTGGGCTGATGCCACCGTTGGAACTTCTCTGTAGCCAGGATAACTGGTATACGTGATGTATGTGACCCTTTCACTTACCTTTGAAAACCTTGGTCTTTGAGCTAGGCATGGTGGTACAAGCCGGAAATTCCAGCTCTTCGGGAGACTGAGGCAGGAGGATCACAAGTTCGAGAACAGCCTGGGCAACTTAGTGAGCCTTGTATCAAAATAAAAAAATAAAAAGGGGACGCATGTTGTTGTGGAGCATTTCTACAAAAAAAAAAAAAAAAAAAAAAAAAANAAAAAAAAAAAAAAAAAAAAAAAAGGAAAAAGAAAAATCGTCTCATCTCCCTTTGCCTCTTTGCCCACCTCTGTTCCCACCGCGGAGGGCATTCCTGGACAGCTCCCTCTTTCTGGAGCCCCACCCCCACCCCCACCCTCCCCGCTTTGATTCTGGTAAAGACCTGTTGTACTTGATCCCTAGGAGTCCTCTGCACTATTCTGGGGTCAATCTCACGTCCTCCACGTGCTTCATGAATGGCTTTTTCTCCCCTTTGACGATCATTTCACTTCATTGTTGGTCATTTTTACTTAGAAATTTTACATTTTAATCAAACTAACTCCTTTCCCCGTGTTTTGCACTTTTTATATCTTATCCAAAAAATAATGTCTTGCTCTGACATTAAAAAGTGTTTTTCTATAATTTCTTCTAGGACATTTTCTGCCAGATTCATCATAAACAGGCATCTATGTCCTTTACAGAGTTCTGTGAAGTGAAGCTTTATGTTCCCAGGTCCAGAGAGGCCAGTGACTTGGTCAAGGCAGCACAGCAGGTGAATGCCAAAAAAATGGAGTCTGATGAAGACCCCCTCCCAAACCCCGGCTCTGAGTCCTCTCTGGCCACAAGTTTGCCTCCTTCTCAGCATTCTAGAGGTGGAGCGCTCAGTTCAACTCTGTTCCCTAGCAGGGGGAGTTAGCTCTCAGAGAAACAAGTGGGCCCAGGGGACTTGGCCAGGGTCAAAGGGTGAGAAGTGCCCACCTTTGCTCCTACCTATGCCTTTGTGGGGCAGGCGTGGCCAGGCTGGGAACCACGGCACACCCGCCTCCTCCGGGCTGTCAGAACACGATGCCTGGGTGCCAGGCCAGGCAGCTTCATGGTTTCTTGGAAACTCTGGCCAGATCAGCCTCCGAGCTCAGCCTCCCGGATCAGCCTCCCAGAGCAGCCTCCCAGATCATTGTGTTATCACAGCAGGGCTTGAAGGCGGGGCCTTCCTAACAGTCCTCTGAGGGGCCCCCAGAAGTTTGCATCCTACCTCAGGTCTGCCTATGCTGCAGAAAGGTTCCTGAACATTCCTGGCTTGCTCCCAGGAAGCCGTCCCTGAGAGGACCTGGATTTGAGGGGGCCTCTCTGAGACTGGCTGAGTGGGCCTCAGTGGCTCTGTAGGACACAAGAGAACCCATGTCTCTTGGATACCTCTGACAGGGCTTGAGATCTGCCATGAGCACCGATTCCTCAAGTGTCTGGGCCTCCTAATGAGGTTGTCTGTGGTCATGGGACTAAATCCAGACTTTCTTGTGGCAGTCCAGGATCCAAATATGTCTCTAAACCACAGAGAAGCTTCCCCTACTTGGACATTTCACCCCCTAAGGAAAGAAGCCACCATCATCACCCCACAGATGGCCCCACGAAGTCCCACGCGGGAGGTGCCAAACCAGGTGCAGCGTTTGTGACATTTCTGGAGAAACACCTATTCGAGTCTGTTTTCAATTTATTTACTTATTTCATCACTGTGACTTGAGTTTTTGGTGTCATTTATGAGAAATCATTACTTCATTTTAGATCACAACAATTTACCCCTATTTTTTTTTTTCTTTTTTAAGAGTTTTATGGCTCCAGCGCTTGTGTTGGGTCTTGGATAGATTTTAAGCACGTTTTTGTGGATGGTTGGAGGTGGAGTTCCAACGTCACTCTTTCACACAGAAAACCAGAAGTTGTTGAGAAGGTGGCCCTTTCTTACCCCCCGGGCTCTTATGAGGACGATGAACAGCAGGAGTGAAGAAGGAAGTGGGTTACCAGGTTTCCCTGGTAACCTGGCTCAGGTCGCCACCGGGGCCTGGGCTTCCTGTCCCTCAGTTCCTGCTGGGCGCAGAGTTGACCAAGGCGTAGATCAGGGTTCAACAGGGAGTTCCTCGCTGTCCCAGCACTTCTGAAACGAGGTACCCAGAGACGGGAACAGGGAGAGCTGGCGAGTTCAACAGCCTCACTTTCTTGGGGAAACGTCTGGCTCTTGGGGAGGGCAGGCTACCTCCCAGGACTTGAGGTTGGAGGAGGAGCGGGCCACTTCTTTGGCACAGTCTCGGCAGAAAATAGAATAATGAGCACTTTTCTTCTTAAACTGAGCCTAATTGCAACATGAAAAATAATTACAGCTTGTGAAAATGCAAATGTTTAAGTCGGCTTCCCGTCGACTCCACCCCTGCAGGATGGACGGAGCCCTGGCAGCAATCCTTAGGGAGTCACGCCATGAGGCAGGTGGTCACAGGTGTCTTAGGAGAGAGTGCTTGGGATGGGCCTTGGTAAGACAAGGTCCTTGCTGGAAGGACCGGGGAGCAGAGCAGAGACAGGAAGCACTCCGGAGGAGGGGACAGTGAAGGAGGAGAGATGGTTCTTCCATTGACCAAGGTCTGAGAAGTTCCCAAGAGGGAGAGCACCACCCAGGACGAGTGGGGCTCTTGGTAAACACTATAGAAATGGGCTCACAGGTGTGTCAATCAAAGACAGAGATTTATTTAGGAAAGAAGAGATACATTCAAGATGCCACCTCAAGAGTGAGACACTTTTACACACTCAGGGGAGAATGTGGGCCATCTTGAGGGTGCAGACACTTTGGGGTTCTCAGGCTCTTCAAGGACACGTGTGAGGGAAGGCATGGCGGTATACGAGGGTGACCTCAGTCTAATGGTCACAGGTGGCTTATGGTGGTCTGGCCATTCTTGGGATCCTTAGGTGGATGTGGTTTCCATATCTGATGAATAGTAACACTGGAAAGTCTCCTAAATTGTAGGTTTCTTAAAACCTCACATCTGTCTTTGTTTAATTTATGTATCGTGTGCGCTAATTAACAAGGCAAGAAGTCATTTTCATAAGTGAGTAAATTTATAGAAACTCTAAGATTTCCAGATTTCTGGGAAGTGAAGGCGGGGGATGGGGGGTGGGGGGAAGAACTTAGCTGGGGAGCTTTCCGCTTCCTCCTCTTCACCCATCTTTTATTTTTTCTGTCTCAGCCTCACTATCGCAACTGAGCAAAGAAGGATCCGGAATCAGGTTGTTGCTAGAACCAGAGAAGGTGCAGGCCACACCCCCGTTGTCCTGTGCTGCGCCGTTGGTAGACCACAGAGGGCAGCAATGTCGGCAGGAAAGGTAGGTTCAGAGCCAGGCCCTGGCCGCCCAGGCTTGTGTCCTCCCACCTGGGGCAAGAGCGGCCACTGTCCTGAGCGGCTCAAGCTCAGCTGCGCCTCTCCCCTGTGTCCCAGAGGCCACTCCTCAGGTAGGTGGGAGCCCTGGCTGCAGAGGCTGCAGGCGCTGGGGGCGCAGCGGGCTGGATTAACCATGTGCCGGTCCTTGGTCTTGGGGTCCCGCTCTGCCTCGTTGGAGCTTCCAGGTGACCTCCCAGACAATCTGCCTTCACGGTTGCAAGACTGTGGTCACAGTTCTCCAGTCTAATGGGAGGGAGGACAGGCCACCAACAAGACGGCAAGCTCCTGCCCCGCCTTCTGTTGTGTCTATAAAGTGCGAAACTACCCTACCGGTCAGCATGGCCAGCCCAGGACCCCAGAGCTCATTCCTCAGTCACCACCCCAGAGAATCCTGAGCCATTCCCCACCGTGTCCATGGATGCTGACTCCAGTCATCTTACATCTTGTCCCCAAGCTGTGTCCTATCTGTGTGGCAGGGTCTCTTCCCTGGCCATTGGGAGAACTCCCAGAGGACCTCAGGGCCACCGGGTGTCACTCCTGTGCTGGGACACTAGGTCACCTGGTTTGTTCCGATGTCCACTGAGGCTCTCCTGTTATTCCCCAGATGTTTGCTGGGTGGGGGGGAGTGGGGGATTGGGGAATGACACTCCATCATCTGCCTGCTCTGTGCTTGGCTTTGCCCTTTTAGACTGGGCCATGCTGTCCTTGAAGCTGAGTCCTCGAGGGCCAGGTGGCTCCATGTCCTCAGTCCCACACATTCACGTTCCCTGGGCTTCAAGCCTTTAATTTTCTGTCTGAGCCACTTGGCTCTCCGAGCTGTGCATCTCACAACCCACCTGCTTATATTTTCCTCTTTTCCAAGCCTAAGAAGCTCTTCCACTCCTTCTCCTCCCCCCTCAGTCCCTCCCTCTCCCTTCCTGTGCATCCTTGCCTTTTTCCAAATCGCTTTCTTTGTGTCCTAGTAAACCAAAACAAAAAAACAAGACAAAACGAAACATAGGATTCAATCCCTCTCCCCAGCCCTTCACAGGGATTTTCCTGAACCCTGCCAGTCTCAACCTTTTCATGGGTAAAATGAGAACACGTCAAGAACTTTGAAAAGATTGAATAGATGGTAGGAATATTAATCGGCATCTCTGCATCTCCAACATATGGTCATAGCATTGAAACTTAAGGACATTTTCCGAGTATTTTTGCTTCCATTTATTGGATACCTTTACAGTTGGTTTTGTTTTTAAACATGGATGTGTATTCTGAATGTTTAAGATTTGACTTTGAATAAATATCCGCCCACATATGGGGTGAGGAGAGAGAAGAAATCAGAAATCAAGTTGTTTTTTCCTTCAGAGCTGCCCTTCAGAGGGCTTGGAAAGGTAAAGGCTTCAGGCATTTAGATTCAATCACCTCTTTTATTATGCAAATATGTCCCCTCCAAGTCTGCCTGTCAGGTAAGACGGAAGGAAACCCTCTCAGGAGGAGCGGAGCTGCCGACGCAGAGGCAGAGGTTGGCAGTTTCTCAAGCCCCTTTCCTCAGAAGCCAGGCAGCCCTTCTCCCCAACAGCCCTCTGGCTTTCTTTACAACGTGGTCCATTTTCCCTGCTCCTTCCTGTGAGTCAGAAACAAACCCCAAACCCAGCGCTGGCTCCTACTCCGGCTCCCTCTTTCCAGCTCTCAGGGAGAGGCCTCCTGAGGAAGGCACTTGGCTCCTGTGACCTGGGGCTCCCATGTGCTGAACACCGGTGCCTGGCGGTCAGTGCATACCAGCCTGTCCACCGACAGGTGGCACCGGGGACAGGCTTGCTCTCATTGTCGTCTTTTGCTGATGAAGAACGGGAGACTCACTCACCCAGGTAGTCACTGGGCTCTTCAAAACAAGGATTTAACCCAGAGGTGGTTTAGAGTTAAAGTCACACTAAGCCGCATGTGCAGAATCCCTTGGGCTTTGAGACAGGGGCACAAACTTACTTTATAAAAAAATAAAGAAACAATAAAAAAGAATTAAAAATGTTTAATTGAATGCACAAGGCGTTGGGTTCTATCCCCAGCACCTCAAAAAAATAAAATAAAACGAATAAATTAATCAACACTCTAAGATTGGATATTTTCAAGGTGTACAATGTGATGATTTGATACATATACATACATACACAGGTTGTAGTGACTGCCCATGAGACCAGGGCAAAGGACAGGGAGCTAATTATCAAAGGAAAGGAAATGGAGAAGCACTCCCACCACCTGGCTGCTAACAGCCCAGCAGGGAGGAGAAGGATCCCATTCTCCAACACAAGCAATCAATCACCCCCTGGACACTTTTGGTCAAGTTGGCTAGAAAAGAGGAGGAGAGGACATGAGAAGAAAGGAAACCTAAAATCTATAAAAGAGCAAGACACTCTCATTCCCTGGGGCACCAGTTCTGGACCCCCTCCTCTCTGGGTGTTGGATCTTCAACACCAGGTGAACAAGGACCCAGTCCTGATTTTCAAGACCAGTTTCACCACAAGCACAAAGTAATTGACACATCGGCTACCACCCAGGCTGTGCATTAGAGCTGAGAACGTGTTCATCTCACGAGGGAAAGTGATTGCGCTCTGACCAGCGTGTGTGGCCATCTCCCCAGCCCCAGCCCCCGGAAACCATTATTCTGCTCTCGGTTGCTAAGAGATCTAACCTTTTTAAATCCGTCTACAAATGAGCTCATGCAATATTTGCCTTTCTGTGCCGGTCAAGCCTGATTCTTGTCATCCTGAACTCTGAGTTTCCAGAAGCAGAGCCAGACACAAATTGCTGCACAATGTATTCAAAGTTCAAAGGAAGGAGTGAGTGGATAGGTGAGTGCATGGACACCAATCTAAGAACAACCAGGAAGGTCCAGCAGGGGCAGTCTGGGCTTTGGATCCAGGTGTCTGCGTCTGGTCTTAGCCAAGTCCAGGGCTTGCAGTGGAGCCTCTCTGGATCTAGCTTTGTTCCGCTGACAAATGGTGCCAGAAATGGGAAACAGCTCCCTCTCAGGGTTGTGGGGGGAATCGATAAACTAATTTGCAGGGAAGCTCTGTTATTCTGTAGCCTTTTGTCAAGATAATCTGAATGCAGGACCATTCTCCACTCCAGTTCTAATATACAAATGGTTACTTAGGCTTCCTGACCAAGAGGAGGGAAGTCCTCCAGGGAGCCCCTTGGCCTCTGTGTCACTGAGCCATTAGCTTGGCCTTTCAGAGTCTGGCTCTGTCCACTCACTCAGCAAGTCTCTGGCCCACTTCCATTTCAGTTCCGGTGGAGGCCCGATGCCAGAGTCTTATTTTGTGAATTTGCCTCTTAGAGGCTCTGGGATCTTGGGCAAAAGTGTCTCGCTTTTGTTCCCTACAAAACGGGGGTATTAATATCCAATTTCACGAGATGCATGAAGGTTATGTGCTCAGTAGTCTGTGGGACACAAAGTCCTGAATAACTGGCCGCTTCCCTTCTTTCCTCTGCCCTGAATCATGGAGTCTGTTCAGAAATTAACTGAAATTCGAGTGTCCTAGCAGACAACGGAAATGGGATTGAGTTGTCCTCATAGTCGGTGACACTTCAGTGGGTAGCACAAGATGGTCACCCTGTGATGCGTGGGTGACTGTTTTAGATCATGAAAAACGGTCAGTGCGGCAGCAGGGACGGCAGCCTCTCCCCACTCCCTCTTTCCTCTGAGCTGGCTGGAGGCTGACCACACTCTCCACAGCATGGGCAGCTCTCTGCTCTGTGAGGGCTTCCTTCCTCATGCTCATGCACACACATGTCCTGTGGGGCTTGTCACTGCCTCCCAGGGTGACCTTTGCAGATGGAGCTGGGAGCCTATGGACACCTGCTTGACTTCCTGCTTTCTGAGGCACCGACTCTGGGTTCCCAGAGGGCCTGAGCCCCACAGTGCCTGCAGCGGGCATCCCCTTAAGACGAGGGCTTTCACTTTCCCCTGTGCTTCCTGGGAGGGCCTCATGAGCCCACCAGGACCCTCTTTGAGGAACCCTGAACGAGAAGGTAACTGTTATCGATTGGGTTTAGAAGTGTTTCCCCCAAAGCTCGTTCTTTGGAAGAAGGATCCCCAGTGCAGGAAGGTTCAGTTGTGGGGTTTTCAGGCACTGATTACACCTGTGACCTCATCAATGGATGGAATAATAACTTGAATGGACAACTGTGTGGTAACTGAAGGAGGTGGGCATGGGTGGAGGCAGTAGCTTACTGAGGGCGTGATCTGGGGACGAGATCTTGTCCCCTGCTCCTCCCAATCTCTCTGCTTCCTGGCTGCCCTGAGGTGAGCACCTTTCCTTCATCTTCCCCTCTCGCCATGATGTTCCACCTCATCTTGGGCCATGGAGATGGCCAACCATGGACTGAACCTCTGGAACTGTGAGCTCAAAAGTAAGCTATTTCACATGCTGGTTCCATTCCAGGCCTGTGCTGAGTATTGACAGACACCCCTGTGTGTGCTCCTCATGGAAGCCCTCTGAGGGTCTCTGTGGCTGTCCCTGTTGAGAGCCACAGCCAAAGCGGCCCCAGCAAACTTCCGGCTGATTGGCTCACAGCAGCCCCAGCAAACTTCCAGCTGCCAGCTGATTGGCTCCTCTGCGGTGATGCTCATTGGGCTGTTTCCCCGCCCTTTCAGACCACGGAGCTGCTCATTGGGGAACTCTTTTGGCTCCGCCCATGCGACCCAGCCAATCGGCCTCAAGAGCAGGAGGAGTGGGGGTTGAGAGGCTCTCCGGAAGCCGGTGGTGGCAGTTGGGCTCTGAGGGAATTCCTGAAGAGCTGTGTGGTGCTGTGTGTGTTCTAAAAATAAAGTTTGTTCCTGCTTGATAAGTGGCTTGTGAATTGTGCCCAGCCAGACTGCGGCAGTCCCCACTCGGTGGCTGAGAAAAATCAGGGCTCTAAGAGGTAAGTAATTTGCAGTTCCACACAGTGACTTAGCTATTTTACAAGACAGAGCATGTGGTCCAGGAGCCGTTGTGCCTGGCTGGCTCCATTCCCACAGGTTTCTTCCATCCACTTCATACGAGGAGCCTCAGATTCAGAGGAGACTTTTGTGGCCAGCTCCTTGGAGAGTACGAGTGAGCAGAGAGTATCTGGGCCATAGAGAGCTCTAAGTCAAGAGTCCAGGGTCACGAGGTACAAGTGAATTTGGGACTCAAAGGGCTAATGACACCTCCCTCAGGTCCCTGCTGAGGCCATCACTGTGTTCCTGTGGTATTACTAGAGCTAAGAGGTAAGTTCTTTAATGAAGGCTACCAAGTACTGACAATTCCTTCCATCTAGGGAAGAGCTCTCAGCCTCCTCCCACCTTCACTGGGCTGAACCACATGACTTACTTGGGTTAATGCAACATCCACAAACAGGTCACAAACTGGACAGCAATAAAGCTTGGGATGCTGTCCTGAGGTCGCCATGCAAGGGCTGGTTTAGCTTTGCAGATAAGAGGCTGCATGGGGGAGCCTGGCAGTGCCACAGCCTACAGAGAGCTCCAACCGCCATGTGAGGCTCCCTCATGCTTCCCAAAGCCACATGCAGCTGAGTGAATGAGTCCAGGAGAAACTAGCATGGAACAACCCCGCCAACCCATGGAATCAGGAGACAGCATAAGTCCTTGGTGTTTCAATGCACCATGTTTGGAGTGGTTTGTTATGCAGCAATAGCTAGCTGGTATACATGCAGCAAGAGAGCTTTGACCCACAAAGACCTTCCAAGGAGAAAAGAGAAGCCTCTGAAGCTTTTGGTCCACTGAGGACCAAAGATGTTTCCTAGGTATCGCCCTCCATAATTGCAAGGGGTCAGGAAAGTCAGAAGTTCACATCACAGAGCAGAATCCAGACAGTGTCTCTCCTCCATCCTTCTACTCACAAACTATGCCTCCCAGCATCAGGGAAATGAGACACATGAGCATCACTGAACCATATGTGTAGCAGCTACCAAAGACGAGAGGAATTCTGATGTTACCACAGATGATTGCTGGGGTCATGCACATCTGCAGGGATCCAGTGTGACAGACTGCAGCCATCTTGGTCATGACCTGGCAGCACCCCAAACCCCAGGACAAAGTCCTAAGGCAGTCAGTCAGGCACGGTGTGCTGGCCATTGACACCTGGACTGTTTCTTAAGGATGTTGGGCAGACTGATGGTTCTGAGAAAGGCCAGGTACCTGCCAGCTGGCTGAGGCCCATTTTGTCCAGCTTAGCATATAAACCCCTCCTCCTGCCGTGGAGCGTGGGGTCCATCTGCATTACTGCTGTCCAAGACACGCTTCTGTCCACTGTGTGTGATCCTGGGTCTACCTGCCTCCTGCAGCTCCTTCCATCTCTCTGTGCCTTCTGCCATTAGTAGCTTGTTCTCTTACACCCTGATGGGATTCTCTAATCCCCCCACCCCGCCTGAATGTGTGTGTGTGTGTGTGTGTGTGTGTGTAGGGGAGATGGGGGAGGAATCTTCTTAAAGATGCACCAGGAACTTAAGCTTTTAACGTCAGTCATGCTATTTGTGTGTGCTTTGTTTTTGTTAATTAATTAACACTTTCAGTGCTCACTTATTGAGGAGCAACCATGTGCCACAAACCCTAGAAATCTATCAGAGGAAAAGGATTCCTAATTTGTCCCAAAGGTGAACCAGGAGCAAAGCCAAGATTCTTCTCAGAAAGGAACTTAGAATGATCTAAATTAGGGCCCTAAAACACTAACTTATGAAACACAAACTAAAACATTTCAACTGAAAGATGCTCACAACTTAAACTTATTTTCTTTTTCCTACATTAATGTAATAGCTATTGCTTATTGCAAAAGCACAAAAGAGTAAAAAAGACAAATAAGTAGCACTTGCAGTTTCTCTGACACTATTAATATTTTGGTGTTCTTCTTGGTTTCATCCTGGTTCCAAAAGGAGTCATTTGAAATGGGCTTTGAAGGATGAATAGGAGTTTACCAGGTAATCAAAGATGCAAAGACCTTTCAGATAGAGGAAATGGCATGTGCAGAGACCCAGAGACGTCAAACAGCATGAGCACGATTCATAAAAGCTGATGAGGAGGGACAGGAGGTACAGAGAAGGACACTGACCTGGATAGGCTGGTAGAGATGTGGTCAGGTGAGCCCTCTAATGGCAGGTTAAGGAGCTAGGAGTTTCTTTGAGAGGCAGTGGGCAGAGACCAAGGGCTTTAGCAGGGAGTAGGAGTGCTCCAGCGGCATGGGAGGTGGGCCAGAAAGGGGAGTGTAGGGGCAGGAGCCAGCCTACCCTCAGCCTCAGGGACCAAGAAAGAGATGCCTGGGATTCTCAGTCTTTAGTGGAGAGCTGCTTCTTGTGCTGACAAGAGTGCAAAGAGATGGGCCTGTTGCTAGGGTGCACACAGGTGCCTTGCAGGATACAGACCCGTCATCAGGTATGAAGGTATGTGTGTGGGGCAAACCCCAGGTCTCATTCCAGTGCATGGAAATGACAACAGAGCAGAGTCGACCTTACAGGGGGGTTGATGCAACTAAGTGAGAATGAATGTGAGGCTCTTGCACACCCGGCACATCCAGAGAAGTGCCAAATACAGTCAGCTGTGTCCCCATCAGCATGATCATCAAAATTTAAATGCTCACATCCAATGACCCAGCCAATCCCTCTTCTGGGAGCCTGTTACAGAAACACCACCCAGGATACAAAGCTGCACACAGATGTTTAGTACAGCAGCAGGAACATGGAAATGACCTAAATGCCTATCCCGTAAACACAAATGTTTGCATATGTACACACGGGGCATCGATGGGAACAAGTTGGACACAACGGTGACCTCTGCGAGATGGGGCGTTGGGGGCTGGGGCTGAGCAAGGGGAAGCTTCATTTCATCCACTTTTGTGTTCTACTAACTTTTTTCTCCCCTCCTTTTGGAACTGGGAACGGGACCCAGAGCCCCACATGCTAGGCAGTGTGTACAACGCAGCTGCACCCCCAGGAGTCTTCTAGGCCAGAGAGGCTGAAGCATGAGGCAGAGAGAGGACGAGTCCAGGTGGAGCAGGGAGCAGATGCGAGCCCCCAACAGAGAGCGCTGAAGCCTCCGGACGTCCATTATTCAAATTGCAAACTCCGTTCACCTGGATTCTTTTCAGAGCCACCTTCGGCAGCGGCCGGCAAGTTGCTGTCTTGGGAACATCTGTTGCTGGCCTTCACTGACCAGTGCAGGTTCCCCCTCCCAGGCTGGCCCACTGGAGTCTCAGTTGTGTGAACTTGGGGCACATGCGGGCTCTGCCCATCCCTGCTGTGGGAGCTGGGCTGAGAGGGGTTCTGGGACTGTGGCAGCCAGCTGGTCCTTTGGCCGGAAGCAGTAGAGAGCCTCATGCCCCAGCTCATTCTGCCCTTGGCTGATCTGTAGCAATTTCATCTGTGAATCGGGGATGACCAGAGCAGCTGCTTCATGGGATTGTTGTGAGATCAAATGCAGTGCTGTCCAGGGCAAGACAGTGCTCCTTGGATGCCAGCCACCACGCTCTGTAAACTGGGGCCCACGGGAGGCAGAGTGGATTTAAGTGAGATAATGTAGTCCATATGCCTAGCTCTAGGCTAGACACTCTCACTACTGCATTGTGTTTTAAAACACCACCTGGCACTCTCAAAGTCACCCAAACACTCCAAACCATGTTTCTATCACTGGAACAGAAGTTCTCAACCCTGGTTGCAGCTCAGAACAAGCCTGGGGAGCTTAAAATACTGATCCCCAGTATTGAGACCCAGTTGGTTGGGGACAAGACAACTTGCTCCTCACCCAGGCAGGGATGTCCTCTTCATGCTCAGCAACATCTAATGATGACTTTGCTTCCCACGACTGCCCCTCAGGGCGCCCCCTCCCTCCAGAACAGCCACTTTCCCAGTCTCTACTCACTGCTGTGGGGGACCCTCAGCCACAGCTGTCTCTGCTTCTCTGCTTCTCTGCTCGTTGGTTGGGACCATTCCTGGGTTTCCCACATTGCCTGGGCCAGGGTTAGCCCTTCTCTTTCTCACAGACCTTCTCTCTGCTCTAGAAGTGGATTCCCAGAAACTCCCCCTTTCCCCAATTCCAGACCAAAATCACTATTCCAAGTTTGTAGCCCAAGTTTGATTTTTTTTTTCCTATTTCAACAGAGTTGGTGTTTTCCACTCTATTTTTAGTTTATTTAAAAAAATTCTTCCTTGCGTAATACCATCTTTCCCGGAGATGTTATTTTTGCAATCAGAATAAAATACATTTTTAGTATCAGAATAAAATGCATTTTGTTACAAATGGGAACAAGAGGGCAGAACTTCCTGATTGCAATCAAACATGGACTCCCCGACACTGGACACCGGCTGGGCAGTCCTCCTGGTTGCTGAGCTGATCCTCCAGCTACATGGCAGTGGCCTGCTGTCTGTCATTGCAGACATCATTGCAGAGAAAGAGAGGGACAAGACACGGAAACTAAGAAAGCCCACGGACTGGACATCGACTTAGGGCCATCCATGTATTGTTTTAATCTTTTTTTTTCTTTTTTGGGGTACTGGGGATTGAACTCGGGGGCACTCGACCACGAGCCACATCCCCAGCCCTATTTTGTATTTTACTTAGAGACAGGGTATCACTGAGCTGCTTAGCTCCTCGATGTTTTTGCTGAGGCTGGCTTTGAACTCGCAATCCTTCTGCCTCAGCCACCCAAGCTGCTGGGAGTACAAGCATGGGCCACTGTGCCTGGCAACTCTTCACAAGGTTGTAAGTTACATTCATTGTCCCAACTTTACAACAGAGGAAACTAAGGCTCAGAGAGGGGAACTAGCTTGCCCCACGTCACAAAATAAGTAAGTGACAGAGGGAGGATTTGATTTCTGCTCCTCTCATGCACAAAGCCCTTCAGAATGAGCCGTGACTCCATGCTGACATCCATGCCTCTTCAGCGGCCCCTCGGGGGCCCCACGGCCTGCCCACAGATGGCATTGCGGATCTGGACATATCCTGCCATACCCGCCTCCAGGCGTGGACTTCCCCATTTCCCAGAGGCTCGCTGCTGCCCCCTGCTCCAGTGAGGAAACCCTAGGCATCCCTCTGGAGCCAGCTGAAGTGCCATCCCCAGACGCCCTGGGCACCCCCACCGCTCCCCAAGTAGGGTCCAGGCTCCTCTTCTGTAGCCTGTGTTGCTGCGGATGGCAGCGAGGGCAAGGAGTGGTCCACCTTTGTTGTGTGTCTGCCCCGGCCCCTCCGCGCGGACCCAGGTGTCCTGTACAATGTACCCGAAGAAACGCAGGGGGAAGGGGGAGACAGGAGCTGGTTCTCGCCTGTGGACGGCAGCCTGCTCGCCCAGGGGGTTGTCTTGTCCCCGCCCGCTGACTTCACTTGGGAGATGCGCATTCGAGGCGGGGTGGTGGTCGCAGGGGCCACCTGCGGGCGACTTGGAGCTGTGTGCTGCAGCCGCCATCCTGTGGGCGATGCTGCGCCCTGGCGTCGCCGCGGCTCTGCGGGTCCGAGGCGTGGAGACCAAAGCGGGGTGCTGCCTGGAAAGGACCCCACGAGGTACTTGTTGCTTCCACTGTTCCCAGGGGTAGCTGGAGTCGCGAGGGGCCGCGACTGCCTCTGTGTCCCCAGGACGTTTGGGGTGGGGGCTGAGAGTCCGCCCCAAGGCTGCTGTGCCCAAGCCCTGCTATGATCGATCGCTGCCCACTCCTGGGAGCAGGGGAGACCAGGGCCTGCCTCCAGTTACAGCTGGACTCTGCGCCCCGAACCTGATGGTTTCTGATGAAAAAATAGCGAGTTCAAAGCCAGCCTCAGAAACTTGGCCAGGCCCTGTCTCTAAATAAAATATAAAACATGGCTGGAATGTGGCTCTGTGGTTAAGCACCCCTAGGCTCAATCCCTGGAGTCCCTGGCCCGGAGGCGGGGGGAGGGGGGGGGGCGGGGGGGGAGGAATAGGAGTGCATTCCAGGAAAAGCTTCCAGAAACTGTAAAGAAGATAAAGATTGTCTGGAAGCTCAGAGACACCAACTATTAACCACATTGGCCTATGTCCTTCTAATTGGTCTTTTATCGTGTCCATGCATTTATTGGGGATTATGATGTACATAGGGATTTAAAAAAAATAGCAGTTTGTATGTTTTGAGCTCAGAAACAGAAGAAAATATGTAACATTAGACAAGAATAAAGGAGAGAATGTAAAAAACTACAGGTCATCCTACCATCCAGAGAGCCTTTCTTCCCAACTTAGTTTATATTTGTGTCAATCAACTCTAATGTCTCTCGTTATGTATATTTTGCAAGAATCCAAATAAAAAACATAACATTCTAAAGAAAAAAATTTATTCTTTTATTTTATATTTCTCAATAGAGCATATTCACTTTATCTTTTTCCTGCCTGGAAATTTCTCACCATCTTCCGGACACATCTGCCAAACTCCCTCTTCCTCCACCTCCCTCCACTTCTCCAACCCCCTCATCTACATAGGTGCCACCGGGGGAGCCGCCATCCTCCATGAATGATAGTGTCCACTTCTGTGGGGGGACTTCTTAGGGGTGAAGCTGCTTTAAGAGGACATATGCTTTTTTTTTTTTTTTTTTTAGAACATTATAGTCACACATGGTAGTAGCTGGGTAAATGCTAACAGAAACTTACATGCATGGAATGCCATTTCAGTTCATGTCCCCCCTTCCCTCTCCTCCTGCCTCCCCCTATTCTCCTTTCTCTGCTCTATTGGTCTGCCTCTCCCTAATCTATTTATTTTTAATTGGTTCTTTGTACTTATATATAAAGGTGAAATTCCCTGTGCTGTATTTATGTATGCACATAACATGCTTTTTAAAGAATTCATTCTGCATTTCCTCCTCTTTCCCATCCCTCCCCTCTCCCTCTCCTTCCTTTGCCCGATTCATCTTCCCTAAACCTCTGTGATAACCAGTACTTCCCTCTGTCTTCCTTTATTTTACTCTAGCTTCCACCTATGAGAGAAAATGTTCAACCTTTGATTTTCCGAGACCGTCTTCTATCACTTGGCATGATGTTCTCCATTTCCATCCATTTGCCAGTAAAGGGCAAGTGCTTTTATAAACTTCAGTAGCTACCACCAATCTATTGCAGAGAAATGGCAGCAATTTGCACTGCAGCAGTAGTGAGAGTGTCCGTTTCCCAGGAGGGTCACCAACAAAATGTTGTCAAGCTTCTGGCCCCTGGACTCACACAGCTGGGTTTAGAAGAAGTGAGCAGGGGTGCACTGTCGGGTCTGGTGTGGCGCTGCCTGCCTCCTCACACTCACGCACTCCTCTCCATGGTGCAAGGGAGAAGTGGTATTGTCATTTCACGGATTAGACACTGGAGATTTGGAGGGCAGCCTGTCTGCCAGGTCTGCACTCATCATCCCGGCCAGTGTCTTTCAAGCTTGAATGTCCTTTAGAATCCTCAAATGGCTTGTGAAAAGTAGGCAGGGCCCCACCTCCAGAGTCTCAGACTGAGAGAGTGTGGGATGGGGCCTAGGACGGGAAGTTCTAGGCCCCATCCCACACTCTCTCAATCTGATGCTGTAGTCCAGGGACCACACTTTGAGAATCACTGTTCCTGCTCTCCTCATACGGGACCCTACATGGACATGACCTTGCTGATCTACCCTTGCCCTTGGTTGGGTGATCATTTGAACTCTGCATGTTTATATGCTGTATGCATGTGTATAACTGGAACTTTCAGGGTCTTCCAAATGTCTCAAGTAAGTTCATGACTGATGATGTACTTCCTCAAGACTGCTTCCCCAGCTCCTTAATGGAGATGATGCTCAGAGGACACCACAAGGGAGTCATAAGGAAAGAAGGATGCAAACCACACTTGCAAGATTGGAAAGGCTGTGCTAAGCTAGTTAGAATGGTTCCCACTGATGGAGAAGCCATGATTTGTGTAGGAAAGCATAGGGTTACTCTCACTGAACGTTGCTGGAGGCACTCGGCTGTGGGGCTGGGGTGTCACCGTGGTTCCTTCCCAGCCACACTCTAGCTTTGCGGTTCAGTTATCCATGGTGCATCCCAGTTCAAATTTACTAAAAGGAAAATTCCAGAAATAAACCACTCATAGGTTTTAATAACTTTTATGACATCTTGTTGTAATTGTTCGTTGTTATTACTCATGACTGTTGATCTCTTACTGGGCCTGATTTATGGATTAAACTTCATCGTAGGTATGAATGTGTCAGGAAAAAACAACACAGCAGCAACCAAACAGCCTACCTGAGGCTCAGAACCACTGGGGCTCCTGGGAATTGTCCCCTGAGGATAAGGCGGTTGACCATATGTGGGGTTCAGGAAGGTGGGACACTGGGAGTCCAAATAGGAATATATTTCTCTTGAAGGGATAATAGGAATATTTTTTCATTAGGAGTTCCTAATGGAACCACAATTATTAAGTCTGGATGGAAGGTAGCAGCCACTATGACACACAAATTGTCTTGTCCTCTGTGTACAAATAAAAGAGAGAATTTATTTTCATTCTGAGTTTATTTAACATTTCGATCAGTTGAACTGAAATAATACATTGACTCCAACACGGGCAAGACGCTGGGCTAACACTGAAACGGTATCTGCCAGTCGGTGACAGCTCACCATCCTGACTCTACACCTTGTCCACGGAAATTAACTGTTTACCATAATAAGCTTATTGCACTTCATGTGGATTGTTTCCTTCAGAAAAGGTATTCCTAAAATATGGGTTCCTTTGTTCTTTTTTTATAAAATGTGATTAAACCATACAGTTAATATTTCTACATAGAAGCATTAAGAGTCTGAAGCCTCAATATCCAGGTTTAAAAGGACAAGCCTCAGCTTTGTGGTGCCGCTCCCCAGTGGTTTGGCCGTGTCCCCCCAGTGTGTGCCCGTTCTCGGGAGCCAGCAGGCTTCCAGCCGGTCGCTGGACTGTCACAGAGTGCAGGCTCTGCCGGCCCCGGGGTAGCTGGGGGGTGGACTGAGAGGAGCGGGCACAGCCTGGAGGCCCCGGCTTCTTACCAACAGCGCTTTCATGGCACGGAGATCTGCCTGGAATCTCAGGCTTTTTGTTGCTTTTGAGAGAGAAGCATCGACAGTTGCAAAGTCTGCCCAAGGCCAGAACGCCATGGGGAAGCGTTCTGCTGCGACAGCAAGTCCTCAAGCAGGAGATTCTAGCAGCTCCAGGGAAGTCAGAGCTTCGGATCTGCTCACCCTTTCAGAGAAAAGAGGAACACAGACACAAGGCACCGCAGCTTTTCTTTATCAAGAAACTGTTTGCACACACTGTCAGGAGAAAGGGTCCATCAAAAGTAAATAGTTTCTAAATATTTTTTACACTTACAAATCTCTGAATTACAATGACATTGAAGTACATCAATGAACAGGTGCCTTGGTGAACATCTACAGACTAGAAATCATCGGTTACATTACAGACTCGATGGGAATGATGGAAATCACTACCGTGATGTATACAGCAGCCCGCGGTCCAGCCTTTTCAAACAGGAAGGAATGTAGGTACCATAGTCAAGTAAAACTCACAGTTACTGATTTATGCACATGTTAACTCTGTATCCTTCTGAAAGCCACAGAGGTCTACAAGGATGGCAGGGTGAGCCACGCAGGGAAGGGGACTGTCACTTCTAGGAAACCAGCCAACCAGATTCATGCCGTCACATAGCCCAGGCACAGAACACACTTCCAAAATGAGACATTTGCTATAGTTAAGCTGCTTGATCATATGATGGAAATAACTGAATATAAAGCCAACAACTGCAAAGTAAGATCAACATGTTTATAAGAATAAAATCCAATAAAGAAAATGCACCGACAATATGGATGTGCTTAACTGTCGGTGGTGGGGGTGAGATGCCCGGCCTGGGGCTCTACTTCCGGAGTCTGTGAAGGAGCCTTTACCTAAAGTTCCAAGATCTGCACCACCTACTTCACCCTTGCCCTCTAGCCACACAGGAAGGAAGCAGTGCTCCCTTAGTACTGAGGGTGAATGTCTATGCTCTGCCTGGGACTTCTGCCTTCCCAGGTCACTGCTGGGATCTCCTGGATGGAAGCAGAGTGGTAATGACACTTGATGCTTTGGATCACCTTTGCGCTGACTGAGCATCTATCTACCAAGCCTATCCTAAGTGCCTACTCTATGCCTAGCAGTACCTTTTAAAAACCCTTGGCACAGGGTGGGGTATTGTCTTTGAGAAGCAGTCACTGTGAAAGCTACAGGGGGGTGTTCTCTAAGTCATCATCATTGAAACATGAGGGAGCCAACAGGTGTCAGGCCACTGGCCCGCACCACAGGCAGCGGCCTCAGCAGCAGCTTTATTCTAAAAGGCTAACGTGGAGTTTGGAGAAGCCGGAACCCCGGCTGACCGGACCTTCCTCACGACATGGCTACACAGGGCTTGCAGCGGGCAGGATCAGCTGTCGAGGTTTCCGTCCCTACTTTACAGTCCCTTGTTGAAGTACACGCGCTGCAGCTCAGGATGGCTCTCTTGGATCTTGGCTCGCAGCTCAGCCTCCAAGCCTGTCACACTCATGGAACTGGGAGGGGGAGAAAGGACACGGTTACTTTGGGGGCCAAAGTGTGAGACAGAACTAGAAGAAGTGGGGAGAGGAGGACACAGGTCTGGAGACCCAGGGCTGGTGCAGCAAAACAGTCCTCCCAAGGCTGCAAAATCCAAGTCCAGCACCTTCCACAAGATGGACGGTCACTAACGATCACAGAAACACAACTCCCAACACCTCACTCCTTAACCTCTGCTATTGCTAAGGGCTGAGCAATCTGTGGAAGTATGCAGAGGTGACACTCAGGCCTTCTGTGTCGGGGAAGCACTGTGTGGCCATGCCACCACCCCCCCCCCCCC
>NW_025999869.1:990891-994732 GCF_001458135.2 Marmota marmota marmota
GGCCATGCCCCCCCCCCCCCCCCCCCGGAAAACAATGGAAATTCACCACTGACAGAAAGACGTGAGCACTCGGCAGGTGTCCAATACCAAATACATGCGTGTGCTAGCACAACTCTGTCTACTGCGCCACAACACCCATTCCCGCAAAACTTCAGGGAATACCAAAATGTACCAGAAGGAAAAAAAAAGAAAAAAGGAAAGGAGAGAAAAAACACACAGTGGGGGGCAGTGGCCACGCCTGTGATCCCAGCTACTTGGGAGGCTTAGGCAGGAGGATCACAAGTTCAAGGCCAGCCTCAGCAACTTAGCCAAGACCCTGTCTCAATGTAGAATAAAAAAAGGGGGCCTGGGATGTGGCTCAGTGGAGAGCACTTGCCTAGTATGTACCAGGCCCTGGGTTCAATCCCCAATAACAGGGCAGGAAGGCAGGGGTGATTTGAATGCATTACAGCAGCAAATATATTAAGCTTTATTTATTTTTCATATACGTATTTGAGATGTGGTAACATATAAGCTGAAGAGTCAGGATATGAATTTGTATGAAAATATGTAAAAAGAGTAAAAGAAAAATTGTGAATATAGAAAAGAAAACTTGGTAAAAAACTCCACAGTGGCTATTTTGCACACGATGGGACTGTGAGTAACCTTGTCAATGACAATGATTCCCAGGTATAGACCATGTGCTCTTGGAGAGCCGGACCCTGGGACGTGAGTGGCTGTGGAAAACTTCTCACTTCTAACTGGAGTTTAAATGTTGGGAGGAACCCAACAAAACCAAGGATAGGTGGGGTTCTACATCTGGAATCCCTCTGATCTCAGAACTACAGACACTGCTGTTCTCAAGGCTCCTGGGTCCCTCTTTATTATTCACACATAGTACGTCCCAGCCCCTGCGTGTGACAGCAGCCGATGGCCACTGGTGCACATGTGCCATCTACCAGAGAAACGAACGATTCTCAGGTTGAGCCCCAGATTTGGGGGTTTGTGCAACGGATGGGGCATGAATCTCCCAGGTAGAGATGAGGAACTTCCTCTGCCCTGGTTTCCAGAACAGTCTGAGGTACCCTCTACAAAGTGTGCCTCTCTGTGGATATTAGGGTGATGAGTTCCCTGCTGTGAGAATTAAACCTCTACCCACAACCTGGGTCAAGGACAGAGGAAGAGCAGGCAAAAGGTGGCATCTGTGTGGTGGGGGGACCCTGAGGAAGTTCCTTCCAAGGTCGCCCCAAACCTACCTTGCAAGGCCAGGGCAGGAAGGACCTGCTGGCCATGAAGGAAAGAGCAAGGCAAAGGCAAGGGGTGTGGGCACGGAGGCACACCCCAGAGCAGAGCCTCGAGCCTTGGCGTGAGCTGAAGGGGAGGCCCGGGCGCACATGCAGCTGATCCTGCACCAGCCAATTCTGACTTACATCACAGCAGACCCAAGCGCAGCTTGTGATAAAGGCACACGCCCAACAAGCTTTTAAGGAAAACACCAAGCGGGAAGGAGGGATGTAAAGCAAGCACAGAAACTCCCCAGCCAAGCGCATACGCCCGGCTGGGGCTAAAGTCCCGTGCCTGGTCTACAGCTGCCCTGGCCCATGGATGGACCCCAGTGAACCACACTTGCATTTGATGAAAGCAAATCTGCAAAGTTAACCTGACTCTTATAAAACATTGGCACATTTTTCAGACTCAACAGTAGGGGGTGGAAAAGAGCTGGAGAGGGCTTGGCAGCTAGGCTGGGGTGGTGGGGGTGCCCGTCTCTCCTCCGGGAGCCCTTGGCCTCACTATTTCCATGAGTCTCAATGCCCTCATCCGCAAAGTGGAACACCAGCCTTGTCTCCCACTGGCCTCTAGGATTAGGACTCACAATCATCCCGAACAACAGAGACAGACCTTTTCTGAGGAAACAGGGCACAGCACAGGGGCGTGGCAAACACCAAGCTTAAAAAAAGAGAGAGAGAGAAATCAGAGTTTTGAAATGGTCAGCTTCTCAGATTCTTCTTTTCTTTTATTTTTGTAACAAACCCCTTTCTTTCTTTAAAACATTAGATGACCTTACAAAAAAAATGTCCTGTTCACATATATTTTATTACCTGAATTGCCAAAATAATGAAGCAAAAGGAATCAAACTAAAACCCAAAGAGATAACAGGATTTAAGAAGGTCCCCCAGTCGCCCCAATGACTGTGGATTTCTGTAGAAGCAGCTTACTTCTCTTCCATGAGCTCCAGAGGTTCTGGGGTGGTCTCCTCTCCAAAGCTCTGTCCCCCTGTGTCCACCCTTTCTCTTACCTTCATAGGTGATGTCTTTATTTTTTTAAAAAGAAATCGATTATCTAAAAGAAATCTCTATGCTAACTACCCTGGCTGATCACCACTCATGGCACATGGGTATGAATTATCACACTGCTCCCCACAGACACATGCACAATTAAAAACCAAATTCGTTTTTTTGAAATGCATCTCCTGCTCACCAGAAGCCCACGAGGCCAACTTGGATGGGTGCGCTCAGCCACGGGAACCTCTGTGGAGAGACATAAGACCGTGAGTGCTTCTGAGAGGCCCCAGAGAGCGCGCCTGCCCATAGCCAGAGGGACGCTCTCACAGCCCGGGACCCAGATGCAGAGCGGTTAGTCGGCTCGGGCAGTGCGTGCATTAGTATTGACTTCGGGTGGCCCCGTGTTCTGTTGGGAACACAGGTGCACAGTCCAGGGGCTTGCAGTTCCTTTCCCCGGGACGCGCAGCCCAAGGGCTGCTTACTGTACAGGGGACATAGGTAAACAGCTACCACCTAATTATGATTGACCTCCTGGCTGGGGAGACTGTACTGCCTGATGTGCTCCCTTCCGGCCAGCTACTGGAGGTGGGGAGAAGGCAGGCGGCTCCCAGGCCCTGAGCTTCAGTGTCCTTGCCAGGATGAAAAACAGGCATCCTCGTGCTTCTCAAAGTGTGTGGCCGAAGAGGCACCAGAGGACCTCGGGGAGCACCTAGACCTTCAGAGAGCACCTAGAAGTGCCCAGGGCAGGGCAGAGACTAGCAAGCACCACCAGCCAGCGGCCCTCGCACCTTCCGCTCTCGGTTTTAGTTGCTGTCAGTATGGCCAAAACTCTGTCTGGTATAAAATTCGTTACCAGTCACTTCCTTTTTAGTGAAATACAAACGTTGTTAGATCTTTAGTCTTCAAAAAAGGAGCAGCACCAAGAACAAAGGCAAAGAGCAGGACACACAGGTTATGCCCCGGAGGCCGGGAGGCGGCAACCAAGCCTGAGGGGGTCAAGACCCGAAGCCACAGAGAAGGGCCAGCACAAGCATGCGGCAGGGAGGCGTACCCTGGTCCCCACGGAGACTCCTCCAGCGAAGAGGAACAGCAGGAGGGTCAAAGTAAAGGGAGAAGGGCAGGGACTGGAGAGAAAGGGAGAAATGTCATCAAGAGGAGACGGATCCACGCAGGCTATGCAGAACCCCCGCCTTCAGACAGAAAGGACAGAGCAGGTGCCACTGAAGGTGGCTGTGTCCTCGGGAGTGTGTCCTCAGCAGCTCTGTCTTTATGCCAACAGCACAGAGCATGCAAACCCAAGCGGCTGCCACACCACCAGGTGGCATAACCCTGTGGGACTGCCGTCATCCCCGTGGCCCATCACAGACAGAAATGTCCTCCTATAGCACAGGACTGTCTGATGCAGGGTTCCCGTGAGGAGGTGGCGAATCTCACCCAGATGTCCCTAGACATGTGACACCTGGGCGGGCACACAGCCTTGACAATGGGTGGAAGCCCTTCCAACAGGCATCTCCATTAGCTCATGTGGTCTTTTTTTTTTTTTTTTTTTGATTGTTGGTGTTCAAATATTACATTAGTTC
>NW_025999869.1:995108-1004737 GCF_001458135.2 Marmota marmota marmota
CCCCTCCCCTCCCCTCTTCTCTCTCTACCCCCTCTACTGACCTTCATTTCTCCCCCTTGTATTATTTTTCCCTTTCCCCTCATTTCCTCTTGTATGTTCTTTTGTATAACCCTGAGGGTCTCCTTCCATTTCCATGCAATTTCCTTTTTCTCTCCCTTTCCCTCCCACCTCTCATCTCTGTTTAATGTTAATCTTCTTCTCCTGCTCTTCGTCCCTACTCTGTTCTTAGTTACTCTCCTTTTATCAAAGAAGACATTTGGCATTTGTTTTTTAGGGATTGGCTAGCTTCACTTAGCATAATCTGCTCTAGTGCCATCCATTTCCCTGCAAATTCTATGATTTTGTCATTTTTTAATGCAGAGTAATACTCCATTGTGTACTGCAATGACTAAAAGTACTTTTTTTCTTTGGACTTTTTTTCCCCTTTGGACTGGTGGTTGAACCTGGGGTTGCTTTTACCCCCAAGCTACACTCCCAGGCCCCCACCGCTTTTTTGAAACACCAAGTTTCCCAGGTTGACCTCGAATTTATGATCCTCCTGCCTCAGTCTCCTAAGCTGCTGGGGTTTAGGTGTGAGCCCTGTGCCTGGCTGCTGGTTTGTTTCCCGAGTGAGCATTGACGGAGTTCTTCATGCATTCTGGCTGCAAAAATTTCCTCCCAGTCTGTTTCTTGTTTTTTTTTTTTTTTTTTTTTTTTTCTGTACAGTTTTTGAAGAGCGGAATTTTAAAAATTTGATGAAGGCAAAAATTTATCATTTTATTTCTTGACTGGGCTTGAATTTTGGGTGTTGTTTAAGAAGAGATCTTTGCTAATCAGTGCTCCATATTTTCTTCCAGTACTTTTATGATCACAACTTTTATATTTGTTTTCTATAAACATTGAGGGCTTATTTTTGTACATGGGTCTATTCCCCACATATTGCCAATATCCCTGCCAACCTAAAATGTCACAGCTCTCCTACCAGGTGTCATGCTGTGTCCTCAGGAAGCTTGTGTAGACCACATGTATGGCTGGTCCTGTGTAGGTGATTGCCCACCTGCCTCAGCTGGGTAACAGTCCCTCTATGCTCCATGCTATAGTTACCGTGCATGGTAACCTTTTGTCCTGGGCCCCTTTCCTCTACCATGCTGTCTGCTCCTGAGAGTGGGGCTTGTGCCCTGCTTCTGTGACTCAGGCTCCTACCACATTGCTTGGTATCCGATGGGCACTCAGGAGAGGGCTAATGAATAAACAGTGACCAAGAATGAAGAAACAAACACCACCATCAATCAGCACAGTCCTGAAAAGCCATCGGTCGTTATTAAAGGGAACAGAAAAGAATCACATTTAAAAGGAACAAGAACTATTATAGGACCCAAACTATACCAATTTTATCCCCAATGAGAGTGTCAGCAAGAGTGACCTACGTTAAAAGTGACAACAGGGCCCGTTCTTCTAGAAAACTGTTTACAAAAGCACCATGATTTTAGTCAGTGGACTTCTTGGTAGCTGTAAAATTTTCCATGAGTCACCTGCCCATCCTGGGCGCCTCTTCCCAGTGCTCCACTTGGGGAAAGATGGAGCGGAGGGAGGATGACTCATGCACTTGCTCCCCACGCACTGTCGTTTAAAAAGCCCGGATTGCTCAGTTAGTTGGAGTCTGCAGAGGAGGGTGGTCATGCGCGAGGCAAAAGCCCAGATCAGTGCGTCCTTGCAGAGGAGGCACACCTGGCGTGGGAGCCGGACCCAGGCAGACTCTGCGGCAGGGGCACAGTGTCCCGCCTCGGGAGTGAGCCCTGAGTCTTATAAAAGGTGTGCAGTGAAGCCCCCTTTTCCAAGCAGGGTGTGAAAATGCTCTGCACACCGAGAAGTGTGGACATGGATAAAACCAGCTCTGCAAATGCGGCAGCTGTTATTCTACTGTTTGAAAAACCATATTGATGTCCCTGGTTTGCGTTCATTTTAAAACTTTTTCTCCCTCTGCAAATGTTTCAGAAATGGCCCCTATCCAGCGAGTCCCAGCCTCACCTCTACCTGGGCAAAATGCAGCATTTACCTGCAAGGTGCTGCTGACCTGGGAGTGGTGGGGTGTGAGGGACCCCGCTGCGCTTGGCCGTTACTTTTTCAAAGCCACTTCTTCCACTGGAATCTGAAGTACAGCAGCCACCAGACCTCCTGTGGCCAGGGAGGGGCTCAGGCAGACCCCTGGGCTATTCGGACAGCCTCTCTCCTACACCTTGCCATAGCACTCCAAAAACTTCAGCGTGGGGATGGGGCGGGCAGGGGCTCCGTGGAAAGAGTAAGGTGCACCCTTTCAAGTTACGATGACAGCTCAGCTAAACCACACATTACAGGGGTAGGGAGAACAGTATTTATTCATCTTTCTAATTTTGCAAAGGATTGAACAGTGTGGCCACAGTGGCCTGGGATGCAGGTGTCATTTGGTAGGTCCTCCCACGTGAGAAAACACCAGGACGTAGCCACAGTGACTCCCACCTTAGGTGGGAGGAGGAAGCGAGTCTCCCCAGGGACTAGCTGTTCAGCGTCAGTGTGGACAGAAATGCAGACCCATAGAACTTCTGGACTTCCAGCCATGGCCAGGCACACATCAGCGGCTAGAGGATACTTAGGGTCCACTGGCTGGAGCCAAACTCGGCCGAATAATGACCCGCTGGTGGTGGCAGCTGATAAGATTCTCAGCCTCGACTCCACAGCCAACCTGTTAAGGTGCCCTGCCAACTGGATGTTGGGGGCATTTGAGAGGCTGAGACAAAGGGGCAGGAAAAGCTTACATGCTGAGGATGCTGCCACGGAAGGCGACCTCCAAACTGACTTCCACGTCACCTGCAAAACTCTTGAGGATGGTGGCCTGGTAAGAGTACTGGTTAAACCACCTTTCCCACTCTGGTCTTGCAAAAGCTGTTACTTTAATGCCACACAAACAAAACAAGATGGCAATTCCCAAGTTTTTCACACAGCTGGAAATCTGTCTTGCTTGCAAAGTGTGATTTCTCTTAAATGTGGCAGGAGAAGAAATCTGCTTTATTAAGTGTGCCTTTTGATTCCCTGCTGCTTCTAAAGTCATCCATGTCGATACTGATGAGTTAAGGGATCAAAAGTTGCTTGGGTCCGCATACTGCAGACCTAGGGACTTCCAGGATCCAGAGAGCAGACAACAACCCAGGGCATCAGAGGGGTGACCATCGGATGCAGCAGCTGTTACTCTACTGTTTGAAAAACCATATCGATGTCCCTGGTTTGCGTTCATTTTAAAACTTTTTCTCCCCCGAAGTCTGAACCACCTCTTCTAAGTCAAGCAGAGATGGTCAGGTGGACGTTTTCTCAGGTTTCTTAAATCATGAGGATGTCAAACCTGATGGATTCCAGCTGACCATATCATGGGTAGTGCTTAGACAAGTGTTGCCCTAGCCTATAAATGAATCCTTTGGGAGCTTTAAACCATTAATCATTCCCAATCTTGGCACCAGAAAGAGATTTCAGCAAAACTTTTTTATGAATCTTCAAAATACAAATTTGTCAAAGAAGAATGTGAAATGAGCCCACAGTTACAATCTGGTGTGCACACAGTCCCCCTTATCCACAGGGACCCTCCTGACCCCAGTGGGCACCTGCAATGTTGGGTGGGATGGAACCCCACACACCACATGCTCGCTTCTCCTGTGGGACAGTTCAGACACACCCATGGGGCAGTCTGATTTCTGAGTTAGGCACATTAAGAGATCGACAGTGATAACTAATAACAAAATATAACAACCACATAACAATACACTATGATCCAGTGGCCAGAGTCACTGCTCTGTGCTTCAGGGCCATTAAGCAAATTAGGGGTTACTTAACACAAGCACTGTGGTACCATGACTGTTGATTTAATGACCAAGATGGCTGCTGAGGTTACTGGGCGGGTCGTGGGAGCAGAGTGGATATGCTGGACCCAGGGCTGACACTGCCCAGAAGGGCGTACAACTTATAACTCATGAGTTGTTTATATCTGGAATTTTCCATTTAGTGTTTTTGGACCACAGTTGACTACAGGTAGCTAAAACCATGGAAAATAACACCAGAGACAGGTGACTGCTGTTTCAGGAGATTGCTGCTTGAGTATAGGTGGAGCTGTTGGTATTCCTGTTCATCTAGTGATTAAGGTTGTCAGAAACCTACAAAGGAGACGGATGGGACTCGGATTTTTGCCGGTCAGCTTCCTGGGGCAGTGCAGGGTCTGTGGACTTCCTCTGGGAGCCGTACAAGGAGCAGAGACAGTTCGTCACTGCAGAGCGACTGTTCTCTGTGGCACCGTGCACGCTATTATGTAAGACTGCTAGGGCTAGCGGTTCCACAAACTACAGTGTGGGGACCACGATGCTCCATGTCTCCAAGGCTCTCAGGAACAGGAGAGGAGTGCTGGGGAGGGGGTCCCAGACGTGGGCTCGGGGCATCCATGGGCAATGGTCTGGGAGTGTCTGTCAAGTGAGGTGCTCACTAGCACTGTTTTTCCACAGCATTATTTTCTTGGCTTATTTTTCAAAGCATGGACTTGAAGAGAAAGTGCTCACCTACTGCTTCCCTCAGTTTCCCCACTGGGACCCCCAGAGTGAGATCCAGGAACACGCCCCTGACCTCACACGGGAGGTTTGGTCTGTGAGCCGTGGCCTCTCTCCAGAGCTTCACAGTGGCCCTTGCAGTTACAGGTTTGCTGCTAAGACTCAGAAGAGCTCACCCCATGGGACCTGCCGTATTCACCACAGCACACCTGCCCTCACAGTGAGGACCTGGGCCACTGCTCCAGGCAGGTCCAGCCACACCAGCTTCCCAACACAACATACCCTACTCGTCTAAGAACTGGGAAACTGAGGTGGATCAAAGTGGTGCTCACCCCGCATGGCACAGCGCGCAATCCAGGAAGGACGCTGGTCGTGGGCCGAGACGTCCCAGTTACAGCTTCAGTTTCAATCTGTGACAGGCCTTCAGGGCACACAGCTGATAGATAATGAATCATCTATACACAGCGGGGTCTAAGTCCAGTTCCCCAAATTACATCTTCATTCCTGACGACTAACGACAGGGACCTATGGACATAATCCAAACTCACGCCGTCTACTCGTTTCACATAGCTGGGACACAACAGGTGACCTGGCATGCAGCCCCCAGGACCCTCTCAGTGGCAGTGCTCTTCATTTAGGAACACTGCCCCAGACATCTGAGGTCAGAATGGAATGTCCCCAGCAACATCACCGCGTTTACATAAGTGCCCAAGAGACATGGACCTTCCTGTTCCTTACCTGCTGCTGGGGCAGGAGACATTCTGTGTGTGTGTGTGTGGGGGGGGGGGGGACTGAGGAAGGGCAGCAGCCAGCACTCACCTTCAGGAAGGCCTTCTTCTCCAGAGTGTTCATGATAAACGGAGGGATGGCTGGGAGAAAGCACAGAGCACAGAAAGCTCGACTGAATGACTGTTTTCGGCTCAATTTGTTTTTTCAAAAATTCGACAGAAGGCTTATGTCACTTGGGCTGTTTTTACATTGGCAGGGTGAAAACTATTTGTAGTGATTCTTTATTAAATTCAAATTTGTTGATGATGGCCCACTGTACATGCATCAAACAACTGTATGTCGCATGCATCTGTCCAATTAAACCAATAATCATAAGATAAATAAACTTAAATTTATAAAATTGCAGAAGTTCGCAAAAATAACATAATGCTCTCTGCCAGCCAGAAAGGTCTATAACCTTGAAAGGAATTCTACACTGAGCTTTTAAAAGGCAACAGCATGGGCATCAGGAATGATTCCCCCACAGCCTTCCTTGAGCGTCCACCATGCATGCAGGACAGCTGAGGGATCCTGACCGGAATCATGCAGAAGTTGCTTTAATATGGGCTGGGTGGGCTACCTGTGAGCTGGGTGACCTTGGTAAGGCTGCCTGATTTCTCTGGGCCTCTGTGTTCTGTTCTCCTGTCTATCAAACAGTGGGCATTATGTTAAACTGGTGGCCATGACTAGACCTCGGGTGCTGGGGCGACATCTGGGACCTGGGTGGCAGCACTGGCTCACTAGCTCATAGCTATCCACGTATTTAAGTTCACACCAGCTGTTTCAATGCAGCTGACAGAAATCCTGGGTTTCTTTCCTGGAGATCAGTGTTTACAATAACCAAGTTGCTGGAAATGAACTTCACTAGGACTTACAAGGGAAAAGCCTAAACCCAGAGCAAGCGAGGACCATAAGTGGGAGTGGCCATTTGGTTCCCAAAACCTCGGGAGCCAGGGCTCAGCAGGCGTGTCCAGGGAGCACTGTGGCCTCCTCACAGGTAGCAACAGGGTCTGGCTCTGGGATCTAGGCCTGGAGTTCACACTGTGGCCTCCTGGGCGCCCCACAGAACACCCGGTGTCCCCACATGGCAGCGGAGGTGCCTGTGTGGAATCAGATGAGGCCGACTTTCCCAGTCAGTTGGAAGGCAAACACAGCTGGCCCTGGCCCTCAGGGTTGTGGGGGACCCCGGGGGTGCCCAAACCCTGGATGTGTAGGTCCCCTGGAGAAGGTTGGGGTCCATGCAAGTGACCTTCCCACCTCCTCCTGTGTACTTAAGGTCACCTCGAGATTACATGTGCCGCCTGGTACCATGTCCATCTCTGTGAACAGCTGTCATGCTGAATTGCTTAAGGAACAACGACAAAGGTAAAATCCTGCCATGGTCCATGCAGATGCATCCTCTCTGCGGGCTCATGAGGGGTGCAGGGTGTGTGGCTGTGCTCAGGGGGCCTTCACACACTCTCCCTGACTTTTGCTGCCTAGTCCTACTTGGCTGCCGAAGAGCATCCACAGTGACAGAAGGAATTTAGAAACAGCCGCAGGCGTGGTGGGAAAGCCTGACAGTAGCTGATTAGGTAGGCTTCATCTGAGAGCTTCCTCTTATAGCCAAGTGCTCTTCGCATGCAGCTTAAGTGATAAAATTAAACACACGAATTTCTGTTTTGTTTCATTTCTTTCAAAGACTGAGTGAGTCTGGGAACCTTCTCTAGGATTCCTGTCTCAAGGCAGCTTCCAGCCACCTTACGATGAGCAGGAAACTCAGAGGAACTAAACACAGTGCCGGCTTTGTGGTCACACTAGCTCCAAGCCCTAGAGAGAAAATAGTCACTTGGCACACACTAACAGCTGTTCTAAGCATTCCCACGTATTCTGTGTTCCCAGGGTTTCCAATGGCTACAGATGAATCTTCAGGAGAATTTATTTGTCTCCATTAAGTTTTGGGAATTCTAAGATTTACACAGATCAAATTCCTTCTCTTCAAATCCTCACCACTTGCACTATGTCACATGGTCCAAACACCCAAGTGTTATACAAACTTTGATGCACAAAATTATTAAAAATATTGCACAAAATCTTTAGAGCATGTGCATATGAGTAAATTCCATGTTTAGACAAGTAAACATCTTATCCCCAAGACAGCTCGTTATATACTCATTTTATGTAGGCAAATATTTGCCAAATTCAAAGAAATCCTAAATCTGGAACACAGTTGGTCCCCAGCCTTTGGGATAAGGAATACCCCTGCACTAGGTGTTTATTTAGTTGTTATTTTCTGCAGTTGCCACCAGAGGCAACTTTCCCACAGGAGAGTGACTTTACACTGCCTTGCTGTAGCTGGGACATGAGAAGGCTCCCAGAGCCTCCACGTATGGGGTGAATGAAGGGACGACGGAGACGCAGGTCCACTAACCCATGCCGGGGGCCGCCATGAGAATCCTGGAGACGACCACCTGGGAGATGGCCTGCTGTGCCGCATTCGCTGACTCGCCCAAGCGGTTCCCGTTGTCATCGGTGACTGGAATGCCAGCTTTGAGCTCCCTGCAGAACCAAACACAAGCAAAGGTGCCCACGCGTGCCCTCCTACAGCACCCGGGACAGCGTTCGCTGGCAAGATCAACCCTGCTGCATCCAGAGCCCACTCAGGCGTCACTTTTGGCACTGACAAATGTATTTTTAAATGCCATGAACAGGTTCAGTCCCCTCTGACAGACAAAGGGAAAATAACACTACCACACTTTAAAAAGGTGTACCCTTTCCAATAACAATATGCTCTGAAGACTAGATGTGCTAACTTGAGGATAAGGCTGATTTCCATGCTCACGTACAGACCTGAGCAACTTTCCAAACCAGGGGCAGATATAAGGCAAGGCATGGAGTCGACTAGCTGCACGGACACAGTCTAGACCACAGCTCTACTGGAGAGGCAAGACGAGGCACTAACACTAGAACTCCTACTGTTACCCTGTTTTTCTTTTTCCATTCCAAAATGCTTTTTCTCGTTCTTTCTTCTCCATTAATTTTTGCCAATTCTAAAAAAATACCTTCAAAAGTACATATTAATATTTAAGCTCCAAAAGAAAGCCCCAAGGGAAAAAAGGGAACCTATTTGGAGAGTCAGCTTCTCCTGCATAGACCTTCTTCGTCTAACCCAACCTCAGCTCAGCAACAGCTTGAGCCATGTCCTAAGACCTTGGTTACAGAGAGTGGCTGAGCTAGCCTCAGCCCAGGCTCTCACCAGCCTGCTCTGGCAACTGGCAGCCCACGGCCAGGTGTACTGCCCCATGCACCTACCCTCACCCCAAGCCTGGAATACTTTGAGGCACATTCCAGATCACGCTTAATTTTTTCTGTACAGTAAAAATATATTTTGGGAAATTTCAGTGAAGCCCATTATTACAAGAGATGTCCTGCCAGTGCAGTCCTCTGGGAGTGAAGGCCGGCCTTACCTTTGACGCATCAGCGGGATGTTAATACAATTGGCAGCAGCCACGGCAGCAAAGGGCACGAAGCGTCCTATGAGTGGCGACACGTGCTGCAGGAAGGTGACCGGCAGCGTCAGTTCCCCTCCTGTGGCCAGGTGGGCTCCCAGACCCTCCCAGACATGCTGTGAGCCCCGGGCATGCAGACACACAGCCACCAGCACCTTAAGGTGGTTTCCTTGGGGAGTTTTTGCTTTCCTGGCATGGGCACACTGGGACAATGCACACCCCTGGGGCACATCAGCAGCTTGGTGTAGCTGAAGGCACGTGGGCTCTGGAGTCCCAAAGTCCCAATGTTTGAGTTCAGATACTGCCTCCTTCAGCTCTTCAGAGGCCCGCGGCCACCTCACAGACTCAGGGACTGCCAGGATGGGGCACTCAGAGGTTAGTGCACAGGGCCAGGCACAGCTGACCGTCCTGACTGGTGCCATTGGTGATAGCCCTTCCACACTCACAGGGGATATAATAAAGCATGCAGCTGCAGATAAAAGTGGAACAACAAAGCCAGGACCAGGACATTCCTGAGAAACACCAGGAGACTGGGGCCAGAGAGGTGAGACTGCACTGCCCCGCTCTGCCACCAGATGGCAGCCTGAGTACCTTGGTCAGCGCGTTCAGCCCCAGTGCTGTGGCCACAGCCCCCGTGGTTGCAGAAACGTACGCTGTTCCCAACTCACTGAAAAGGAAAAAGGAGATCACATAAATGACAAGTGCTGTCAAGAAACTGGCACTTGGGCCTGGGGCTCTGTGGTAGAGCACTCGCCCAGGAAGTGTGAGGCCCTGGGTTTGATCCTCAGCACCACATAAAAATAAATAAATAAAATAAAGGTATTGTATCCAACTA
>NW_025999869.1:1004752-1019897 GCF_001458135.2 Marmota marmota marmota
TATATATATATATATATATTTGATTTATTTTTTAAAAAAGAAGAGAAACTGGCACTTGATTTGAAGAAACATGGGGAGAGAAGAGCATCATAAAAAAACCGGGAGTCCACAAGATGATGCTCTTCACCATTATTCAAATAGGAAGCCAAGAGAAGTCCTTGAATAGTGGACTATAATAGCCCCAAGAACAAGCTTCTTCACAGAGACAATCCCAGATGGCAGACAGCACATAAGTCTCCTGGTGCTGAGAGCAGGGCGTGCCGGGGTGGGCCAGCCCAGTGGCCAGGGTGGGCAAACGCTGCGGCCAGGCGCTAACCGCAGAGACAATTCCCTCACGTTCACACACACACAGGAAGCAGGACGCAGCGCTGCCATTCTTCCAACACTGCCTTGGTGGACAAAATACCACAACGCATGGGCTCACCCCAGACAGAGGGCAAGCAGCTGGCTCTTAGTGGGGACGGACACTGCTGGGTTGCAGATTTCAGTATCCACTGGATGAGAGCAGAATGGAACTGTGGGCTTTCAAAGGTAATTCTGAACCACCAAAAGGAAAACATTTTCTTTCAAGTGTTACACAAGCTACACTAACATTTTTGTTCAACCTCTATCTTTAGCTTGTTTCTCTCTTTGTTCTAACAGGAGGTAAACTTGTGAACTCTCTGCTTTCTGTTGGGCTCCAGAGACAAAGCACGCACAGGGTCACACCACCATGACCCACCTTGATTTCTGCAGAGGCCACACTGTTGACTTCCCTACTTTGATGCTGGGGGCTTTGATGCATGCACACTTAGGAGAGTAGAGCATGTCATTTATCAAGGGTCAGACCTGAGGGCTCCCCAGCCTGTGCTCTACAGGGGCACCAAGCTCCAGAGTGCATGAGAGATGCCATTCTACCAGTGCTACTAGCAGCAGGAATACTGACAGAGAGGGCAGGTGGAAGGGGGCCTCTGTTTTGACCCAGAGGGAGGAGAAACTCTACTTTAAAAGATGTTATGCAGATTTCTGCACAGCATAAACAACATTTTTTAAAATGTATCTTCATTTTATTTATTTTTATGTGGTACTGAGGATTGAACCCAGACTTTAGCCCATGCTAGGCGAGAGCTCTACAGCTGAGCCACAACCCCAACCCCAACAAATGCATCTTTTGAAAAGGAAAGTATTCTGCTACCTTTCCTATCCTCTACTATACAACAGTTACTAATATGGCATTATGTAAAAAAGTGGATGTGTAACCAATATGATTCTGCAATCTGTATACGGGGTAAAAATGGGGGAGTTCATAACCCACTTGAATCAAATGTATGAAATATGATATGTCAAGAGCTTTGTAATGTTTTGAACAACCAATAAAAAAAAAAAAAAAGAAAAGGAAAGCATTACCACTTAATCAGATGGGCACTGGGGAAGCAAGAGGAGGCGGAACCTGCGAGCTTACCTCATAGTGAGAGGGGCATCTCCACTTCTGTTGGTGTAATTGACGATGGCGTTGAAGGACTGGTTGATCCACTGCCAGAACAGGACAGCTGGTGTGGTCCTGTAACAGAGCAAACCACCCCTCACCACCTCCACCTGGGACCAGCTACAGCCGGAGTCAGTGTGTGCATAGCGACCGCCAAGAGGAGGGGGCGGACAGGAAGGCTGGGGCAGAGGCACAGGCCACAGGCTCAGGACCTGTTTGGTGGCTTTGGTCCTCTGATCAGTTTTCTCATTGCCAAGCTCAGAGGTTTACTGTGCGATGAAGGTAAACTGTAGAGAGCGTGACACAGAGGGACCATAAACGGCAGGTTCCTCCTCTTGGGCTGGGCAGTCCTGGCACCTCATAGCTGCAGTCCTATGTGCTACTGTGTGTCCATTTATGTGTCCAGGTTGACCTGCACCTGTGCTTACACCTACATAAGGTATTTTATATCCATATTTATATAAGTAGGCTAAAAGGAGAATTTGCTCTTAGATTCTATTTTCTTTTGGGTCTAAGGTTTAGGAAAAACTTCAACTTCCCTTTGAACAACAAAAAAGATGCTACTTAGCAAGGGAGAAGGTAAAATGGATCTTAAAAGTGTTTCTTAAAGATAGATTTGCTGCTGAGCAGAGGTCAAATGTTTACACCAAATAGAACTAGAAATGAAATGACATATTTTTCTCCCCAGTGCAACAATACCCCTATTTTATTTTATTTATTTACTTTGGTTGGTACCACAGATTGAACCTAGGGGTATTTAACCACTGAGCCACAACTTTAGTCCTTTTTTTTTTTTTCTTTGAGACAGGGTCTTGAGAAGTTGCTTAGGGCCTCGTTAAGTTGCTGAGGCTGGCTTTGAACTTGCCATCCTCCTGCCTCAGCCTCCTGAGCTACAGGATTATAAGCCTGCATCACTGTGCCTAGCTCCCCTATTTCATTTTTAATCATTTTAAATTTTATTTTTGTAGAATTTATTTGTAGAGTATAACATGCTGTTTGATATCCTTCTGAATAACGAAACCAAATTCATTGACACACTCATCACCTATATACTTAGGAAACAGCATTTATTTTTTAGACACTTACATATAAATATACACTTTGAAAAAAAAAGACATGAGGGGTGCGGAATGCTTGTGCCACAGTGAAACCATTCTTATACGAATTAAAATGCACTGATCAACACAGGCGCCCTGGGTCTCTGGACAAGGGGCAGCCAGCTGGCTGCAGGGCACGGCTCACCTGTAGAAGGTCATCATGCACCCGGTGATGGTCATGTTCATGGGCACCTGGGCCGACATCCGCCCGATCAGGATCATCTTCTCCCCGGTGTCAGGGTGGAAGGCAGACTCGTACACGTACTTGGCTCTCCACAGCTCGTTCTCTGTAAGACCCGGAGGGACAACTCCTTGTCTAGGGACAGGACCACAAATAACACGGGGCGGCTCACTTCAAGTCCACACGGCACCCGCACAGGCCTCGGCACGCTCACAACTGCCTGGCGCGACGGTGCTAGCTTAGTTCTCAGCTGGCACCGACTTATTTGTATATTTATGCCTTTTTGACGCCGGGGACTGAACCCAGGCACACTCCACCACTGAGCTACGCCCCAGGCCCTGTCAGTAAAAACGTTAAAAACACAAAGGATAACAAGTGCTTAAAATGAACACTTCAAACATATTCATCTGAAATTATCTGTAATTTGAATTTTTTTTTGAAAAACTGTATACCAGAGAAGTATTCAACTTTGAAATATTCTTTGTTTTAAATGACATTAAAAAATGTAGTTTGAACTTTGCAAACTCTAAAATATTTTAACCAATTAGACAAAAGCTATGGCAATCAAGAACACTAATTCATTTTAAACCTGTAATTTGGAAACCTAGCTTAGGAAGACTCTTTAGTGTAAAAGAAATGTCAGGCACATCATTTGTTATTTCTTCTCTCTGTCAAAGGAATACCTGTCCATTGCCAGAAATTCAGAAAATGTATGAATTCATCAGAGCGATTAAATCACTGCAGCCTTAATGCAACCTGGTGAGCAGCTTCAGTCTCCCTCCCAGGGTCCATATGTTGAGTGTTTACGTAAAGGTGGGCACCAGACCTGCTGCTTCAACACCACCTTTTAAATTCAACAACATTTTATGAATGCTTCTGTGCCTACAGATATTAGTCATCTCTACTGGGTTGAACAGTGTTTTCCCCAAATTTCATGTCCACCTGGAACAATAGGATGTGACCTTATTTGGAAATGGGGTCTTTGTAGATGAAATTAGTTAAGATGAATGCTACTGGATCACAGTGGTTGCTAAGTCCAATGAATGGGGTCCTTAGGGAATGGCCATGTGCCAACATACCAGGAGGCCACGTGCTTTAGGAGGTGGAGCTCCCGTACCCACAGCTCAAGGCCAGCAAAGCAAGCCCGGAGCCAGCAGGACTTAGGGAGATGCAAGGACACCGTCTCCCCTCCAGGCTTCAGAGGGAGCACCTGAACCCGGAGGCTGAATTTCTGAAGTTTTAAGCCACTTAGCTGGTGGTAAATTGTAGCAATCTCAGGAAACAAATGTGCACAGCATCTGCTGTCTGATTTTAAAACAAAGTAGGATTCCACTGCCCTGGTGTGAGCATCTGAACTGCTGAACTTTCTTCCTCTGTGAAGGATGAGGAGCACATACAGTTCCCTGGCAAGTGAGTCACCCTGCATGTGAGATTGCCCAGAGAGGAATGTGCAAGGTGGCTGACACCAAGGCTGTGCACCATGTTAAAGCTTCAGCTATGTCTCGGTCTTGATCATCATCAGCAGCAACAGCAGCAGTGCTGATATTTAAGTAACTTGAAAGTGTATTTTATATGTGGGGGATCACTAACCCGGGTGTGCTTTCTGCCATCCTGGATGATTCTTTCCTATGTGGCCAGGGAGGGGTAGGTGAGGCTCTGCCTAGAAGGTCTGATTGACCGTGATACAGTCGTGCAGATGTCCACCTGTGTTTTCCACAGTTCAGAACAGTGATTTCCCTTTTGTCACTAGTTTTTCATTTGCTTAAAATGTATCTTAACATGTGAACCTGTGAACCTTGCTTCACCTTATCTCCCAGGTGGCTGCCTGCTCTGGGCTGAGATTTCCTGAAGATCAGGTCTGCTTCCTAGACCTTCTCCTGTGTTCCCATTTATCTGCATATTCTGACACCAATGCCCACGATCTTAACTTATCAGTCCATCGTGATTGTTGCTGAAGCAACTGCAACTCTGACAGGGGAAAAAAGATGTCAGTGGCGGGAACACAAGGTTAAGGGAATAATTCTATCAAATGCTGACCCCCACATGCTTTCTATTCCAAGAAGCAATTTACTTGCAGCCCCGCCTGGCCTAAGTGGACAGGATTTGTCAACATTTCTCAACAAACTACCTGTTATCTGCAGGAGAAATGCAGCCCGAAATAACATTGGAAGGAGGAACCCAAGTTATCCTGATGGGCAGATCTTTGTAATCCCTTTCACAGACTGAATCCCAGAACCCAGGGAGATGAGGATTGCTCCTAACCATAAAGTCTGTAACAATTTATAGTTAAGAATCCCATTAGAACTGGTCAGCATGGGCCAAATGACCTAGAGTTGTCATAGCAGTGGGGACTTAAAATCTGATGTCATCCTGCTGTCAGTCAAAAGTCAAGAGGTGGGCCTGGGCAGGACTCTGGAAGCTTCTCTGGGATCCCCAATAAAACAGGAGTGCAGGAGAAACACTGTCCCTCTTGTCTCTGAGAAAACCCACTCCCTCCCCGAGACTGTCCCCTTTTGCCTTTTCCATCCTTTCAATAAGTTTTATTGCCTGTTCTTCTGAGTGACATGCCTGGAATCTTTTTGACTGGATCAAAAGGATTGGGGCTTGAAGGGGATTGTTGTGCTGCCTCAGTTTCCCAGAGGGCCCCAGCTCTGTGACAACTCACCTGTCCTTCCTTTTTTTTTAAAATGCCTTAATCACACTCATTATTTATTCTTCCAGAAAAACCTTACAATTATCTTGTAAACTTCATAGGTGATTACAGTGTGTTTTGACCGACACTCTGTTAACTGGAGAGCAGATATTGCCAACAGTGCTTCTAAACTAATGGAGAGGAAGGTGCGGGGCCGTTCCCCAGCTTCATGGAGCACACTGCAGTGTGGTCTCCCAGGGACATGCCCTCTTGGACTCAGAGAGATGTTACGGGGAAAACAGGAGGGGCCTGTGGTCAGGTTTAGGGAAATAAGTTAAATGGCTTCTCTACTCCTCGACTTCTTGGGACTTATGGAAGTGACATACACTTATGGGATGTGGCACCCTCAGGAATGGAATGTGAACTTTTCCAAATCCAACTATAGAAACCACCTTCCTCTCCTCCTCCTGTGCTGCACCTCTGCAAAGCCATTCAGGAAGTTCTGCTCGGGTGGCTCATCCCCTGTGGTGGGGCGGGCTGCTGGCCTGTGAGCTGTGCCTGTCATCTCTTCTCTTCCTTCTGGTGCATGTTGGACAGCGCCTCGCCCCGGGCTGATGGACCACTCCTGGCTTTCATCTGCATTTTTCTGCAGCTAGTAACACTCCAGGTCTTCCCAGATGCTGGCTTGCTATTCCCAGCATTACTTTGGGGAAGTGTTTTCTGTCTGCTGCAATCTATCACCCACCTTACAAACTGCGTTATCTTATCATTATATTCAAAAAGAGTTTTTTTTTTTTTTCCATCTTCTGGGTATAAATCCTTTGTGAGATAAGTTTTGCGAACACTTTCGTGCAGTCTGTGAGGTGCACTTTTGCTCTCTAAATGGAGTCATCTGCGTGGAAAATCTTTTACGGTGTGGAAGTTCAATTTTTCCACAGTTTCGTTCCTTTTTTCCCTCCCCCTGTGCTCAAGTCCCAGAGAATCTTCACAATTCCCAAAGCCACAAAGGAGCTCTGTTTTCTTCTAGGGATCTTTCCATGTCAGCCTGGATGTTTCTTCAGGTCATCGTCATCATGAGCTGCCTTTGGTTTGCGGTGTACAGAAGGATGGACGCTCACTTTGTAGGACTGCCCGATTTTTCACTGATCATGGCCACATTTCCTCGTGGATTATCTTGGTGTAAAATCAACTCAGTGTATGAGCTTGGACCTAATTTAGAAATCGGCATTTTGTTTCATGGTCTGTGCTACAGTTTGGATGCTGAATGTCCTCCCCAAAAGGCCCGTGTGTGGAAGGCTCAGTCCCCACGGTGTTGCTATCGGGAGTAGAGGGCTCTCAATGAGGGGCCTGGTAGGAGGTCTTTAGGGCATTGGGAGCATGCTCTGGAAGGGGCTGTGGGTCCTTCTCATCCTTTTCTTTTTTTCTTGCACCCTGGCCATGTGGCAAGGGATTTTTCACTCCACCACATGCTTCTGCCAGGATGTGTGCCCCCCCCACACACACACACACAATCGAACCAAAGAAATGGTGCAACTGGTTATGGATTGGAACCTCCAGAACTATGAGCCAAATAAACCTTTTCTCCTTCTAAGTTGATCATCTCAGGTATTTTGTTATAGAAACACAAAGCTGTCTAGAATGACAGTCTACGTGTCTACCTTTGCACCAGTTGTAGGCATTTTTACTGTTAGTGCATCAGGTCTTGAGATGAGGTAGGGTAGTTCCTCAACTTTGCTCTTTCTCAAAATTGCATTCAATCACCTAGGTCCTCTGTATTTCCATGTAAAACTTTTAAAATCAGCTTGCAATTTCTATAAAAATCCTGCTGGGATTCTGATGCCACATTGAATCTACATCAATTTGGGAACAAATGACATTTTAATGATTAGGGGTTTTCCAAACTATGAACACGGTATTCTCTTTTCATGTAAACAACAAACCAACCAAGGGATTCCTTTTCGTAATCTCTGTGTTGTGTGCTTTGACTTTACAGGCATTTTACACATTTTGTTAACGCAATCTCCAAGTATTTACTATTTTTGTTGTTTTTGAAATAGCATCATTTTGATTATTTCCAGTTTACAGCTGTTAAATGCTACTAGATGAAAATAAAATTGATTTTAAATACTGATCTTGTGTCTTGTGACCTTGACAAACTTACTCCTTCTAGTTTTTATGTATTTGTATTTTTTGTGGATTCTTTCTACACAGATGGTCACGTTTGCTGCTGTCTTTAATTTTGCTGTTGATCTTCTAGCAGCCCCAGCACAGAGCTGAGGAAGAGCCCTGGAGACGGACTCCGTCGGCTCCCAGCCTCAGGGGAGCGAGCTAGTCATTCATCACCATGGGTGATGGCCCTGGCCTCCCCTTCTCTTCCTGGTCTGCTGAGAGTCTCACCACAGAGGCCTCTGGGTTCTGTCAGCTTCGCTGCCCCTGTGGCAATGAGCACCCGGTTTGGGCTCTGTGGTCCACCGATGGAGCTCTGTGGACGTGGGGCCAGCCTTGTCACAGGTAGCGGGGGCACTGCTCCAGGAGCTGCCCTCCACCTGGCCAGCTGACACCTGGGCTGTCTGTGAGGGACACCATTACAGAGCTGCTGCTTGAACCCCGTGTGTCAGGGATTAGGGCCACAGAGGAAGAGTTTGCCTCCTACTTTCTGGGTGATCTGTGGGTGAGCGGCTCTTCTCAGAAAAAAACGTTTCCCACCCGCAAAGCCAGGTTGCCTAGGAAAGATTTTGGATGGTTTTGCTTTTTATTTTTCTATTTGTTCTGTCTCATCTCTTCCTCACCCTTTCCCCCTCTTTCCCTCCCTTCTTTTGAACAAATTTTGGTTATTTATACTTAAAAAGTTAAATATTTCACTAAGATTTTCAAACTTTTTAGCAAAAAAGCTCCATAGTAGGTTTTATTTATTTATTTTGATCCCAGGGACTAAACCCAGGTGCTCAACACCTGGGCCACATCCCCAGCCCCTTTATGTTTTATTTTGAGATGAAGTCTCGTAAGTTGCTTAGGCCCTGGCTAAATTGCTGAGGCTGGGGTTGAACTTGTGATCTTCCTTCTCAGCCTCCCAAGTTGCTAGGATTGCAGGTGTGTTCCTCTACACCCTGTGGTAGGCTGTATTTTAATATCTCTATTTCTTCCTTAGGGAACTTTCTTGTTCCTCTCGTCTACTTCTATGTATTTATTTTATATTGGTTAGACTTGCCAGAGGCTTGGCCTTCCCTTATTCATCAAGGAATCAATTCTCTCACTTGCTTTTTGGAAATTATTAATTTCTGACTCATAGCAACGACGTCCCCTCCACTGTCCTTGCAAGCCAGCTTACGTGGCCACGAGCAGCAGGGACTCTGTGGTGTGACCCTCGGGTTCCAGGTCTAGCTCTAGCAGGAGCTGCAGTCTGTGCCTCAGCTTCTCCGCCTGGAATGCAGGCAACATCGCGTTGGCCTCTCCTGCTGCTGAGGCGCGGGTGGGCAGCAGGAAGGGCACGGGCGGGCCTGGTGCAGGGCTCGGATGGGCTTGCTCCCTGCACTGCTCCGCTGTGGTTCCGATTTCTCAGGCTGCAGGTGGGCCCGTCAGTGCCACGCTTCGCTGGTGAGTCACAGAGACGTGGAGAGAGAAACCGGCCGGCAGAGCGCACTCTGACTCGACTTCTCCATGTTTCCCAGGTGGTTTCTCATTGTGTTTGCTATTCTACTTTTGGCTAAAGGGAGTGTTTAGGAAATGCTATGTGCCCCGAGGACCTGTCAAAGATGAGGAAAGCTGTGTAAGGATTTCCTACTACTACTGTATTTTAATCAAGTTCTATTTTTATATACTTTATCAAAACCATTCTTTCCTATCTATTGGCCCTGAATCATACTGCGTCTGATTTCCTACAGGAATCCTCTCCCTTTCTATTCCACGTGCCCTTCCTGCCCTCGAGAAGCGGGCAGGAGTCTGCCTTTGCTGCTCCTGCACTTTTGTCCTCTGGGATGAAGACAGTAGGTGCAGAGCCCCCGCCAGACTCCTGCCCACCGGCACTCTGCACAGAGGGAGGGGCTGACCGAGGGCCGCTGGCTCGCCTGCTATTTTAAGGATTGTCTTTACCCACTTCACGGATGCTTGTAGAAATTTCAAGTTTGTTACAGATGACATAAAAGAGATCGTCAGCTGGCCTTGCTTGAGATGGGGCAGGTCTCTTGAATCCGCAGATGTTTCCTTCCTGAGGCCCCGGGTTCCTCCTTCAGAGCATCACGCAGCCCACCTCCACTCGCCCTCCTCTACGCCTTTCCGTGATCTCCTTCACCCCTTTCTCCTTCACCTACCCCAGGTGTTACTAGCCACGCCTGTGGGCGGTGGGTGGGCTTCCGTTCCAGAGGTGAGAACAGCCAGGCATGCTGAGCCATGGACTGCTGCCTGAGGCCACTGCCCCTGGCCCTGCACAGAGAGTGGGCCATCCCACCACACCCTTGGGAGCACCCAGGGTCACTCTAGACCCTACTCCACCTGTCCAAGGTCCCGCTTCTGTGGCTAGCTTCACAGCTGCCTTGAGGGACAATTTTGAATGGCCTCTGAGGTGCCCAGGTCTTGGCCATCCTCCTGCTGCCCTCTCCCCAGCCCGCACACGGGTCTTGGCACCTTAATCTTTTCTCATAGCTTCTGTTCCAGATTCTCCAAGAATAGAGAACGTTCCCCAAGTTTCTGAACCGTGCTTCTGTGAGGTCATCCTTTCCTCCTTGTTCAGAGCTTTTCACAAGCTCTGGCTGTTCTGATGCCGTGGTGGCCGCGTTTGAACCCTAGCTGAAGCTGGCCTCAGTGGCAGGCTTGGGTGCAGGGCTTCTAACAGCACTGTCGCCAGCTTCTAGTGCCCCTCCTTAGAGCAGGGACTGGCACTCCTCCCCATGGCCAACGTGGCCTGCTGGATCAGAGAGACTTTCATATTTTTTAAAAGAATTGTTAAAAAAAAAAGCAAGTAATCAAAAAATTAAGAATACTATGCAACAGTGTGGTAGCCTCTGTCGCTGGGTTAAAATACGACAGAACCAACTAAGAAAGAAGAAAGACATATTTTGGCTCATGGCTTCAGGGGTCTTGGTTCATGGTCACTTGGCCCCCTTGCTTTGGGCCTGTGGTGACAGAGGACACCACAGCAGGGCTGTGTATTGCAGGAGGCTGCTCACCTCAGGGTGGCTGGGAAACAGAGAGAAAGGGGTTGGAGTCCCAAAGCCCCCTTCAAGGGCACGCCTCCCACGACTAGCTTCCTATCCTAGTACCTCCCATGGATTCCCCCTCTTCTGAGCAGAGCCTTACTTGGCTGGGGACTAAGACTTGGACACAGGAGCTTGTGGGGACTTTCTAGGGTCATACTAGAGCAGGGGCCCTCTTGGTCCACAGGAGCACTTCTCACCTCGTTTTGTGGGAAAATTGCCAACTGCTGCCTCAGAGTAGCTCCTCCTGGGCACCCTGGGGATAGCTCGAGACTTGCTGCCCCGACTCTGCAGACATCGATCCCCTGACATAAAGGGGCTGCATCTGCTGCGGCCCTGTAACCCCCACGCGCTTGCTTCAGGTCCCCTCTAATAGCCTGCCATCCTGATTCCATATACACACCAGGTGAACAGCGGTTTTACTGCTGTATCCAGGGGATGAGGACGAGAACACAGGTCTGCACATGTTCGCGACAGAGGCAGGATTTGCCTTTGTTATTTTTGACATCTTCAGCCCATGGCTGGTTGCATCAGTGGCTCAGAGCTGGTGCTGTGGGACTGCCTGCGTCTACCTAGGTGCCACTCTCTGTCCTCACACCTGGCACTTGGCTGACGGGGCGCCTCCCAGATCCACAGTCCTGAGCCCCGCTCTGTGCTCCCCTTCCAATGCCTCCCTACAGACTTCCACCCGCTGCGCTGTATCTCCGAAGCAGGACCCACCCCTGATTCACAGCAGTGTATCTTTTGCACTATGCTGTTTCTGTCCAGAAATGGAAGACACTGTGGGTGGTTGTAGCCCCAGGGGTGACCATAAAAGAAAGGAGGTGGGTCAGGGCTCACAGATGGGGACCACGGGCAGCAGGAACGTGTGCCCCATTTTTAGGCTGCCCAGAGTCCCTGCTATGAGCTAAGGTTCAGCAATAGGGGGGTGCAACAGACTTCCTGATTATTTTTGGTAAAAAGGATTTCATTGTGAAACAAATGCTGCAAGATCACCAAGTGAAGGTTTAAAAGCAACCAATATGTTAATCAATTTACACATTAAGCCAAAAACGTGGTCACTATCGTCACCTGTAATCATGGACTATTCTCTTTGCGTTCTCTAGTTGCTCATCCGTTAACAGGACGTTCCTGGGATCCGTCACGGTGAAGAAGTGACTGGCTCGCCCCACAAACGTGCTCTGATCCCATCGAGGTTCCTCGATGTTGATGTGCAATGGCAGTTCCCCAGACATCGTCCCGCCTGCAAAGCAAGAAGACCATAGAAGATCCACCGTCACCCCAGACTTTTGATCCTCAACCTGGTCTTCAAGGTGGATTGGCTCTTTCTGTTTATAAGCATCATTTTGGTATAAGTGGCAGAGAGGCCACCTCAACCAAAGCTGACTCTGTCCCCAAGTCTCAATGCACCTTAACCAAATGTCACTGATTTTCCACACACTTCTCTTTATAAGTACATAGTATTATGCCACTCCTTACTTGATGGAAACCTAAAAATAGGGAAAAATAGAAATACAAAAGGGTTTAAAATAATATCCACAGTAACAAGGTCTGGAGTTGGAAATGCCAGGCACCCAGGTCTGCCTGCTTTCTGCCCCTGGGTGCAGAGGTGACTATGCATGCAGAGAGCACAGACGCCAAATGTCAGAGTCCAGCCAAGACACGGGTTCACTTGGCCTGTACAGCACATGAGCCACTAACAAGAATCAAAGGTGCCAGGTTACCTTCTTCCACGTACCGGGCACAGTGAGAAGAGCACCCGCTGCAGCCTGAGATGCCCTCGCAGCATTTCTGCCATTTACAGCAAAATGATGTTATTAAACAGAGCCTCGCAACCGTTACTTTTTCCCCTTAGTAATTAACCCGTTTCTCTGAGTAACATATGCTTATTTTAGAACTGCACTGTGTGTGGTAGGACATGCTTATTGTAGCATTCTGAAAAATACAAGCTTGTTATAGAAAATAAAGAATAAAGAAACAAAATCGCCCACAGCCGAGCTTCTCAGAAGTAAGCACCGTGCATGTTCCCATTCACTTCCTTGCAGATCTTCTGGACACATTATCATAGAGATTGACATAATAACTTAATACTTTAATATCATTTAGTTCATGACAACTTCTATGCCATTAAATAATCATTTGAAGTAACACCTTTAATCTTGATGCTGCCTCAGTTTTCCACCATTATATGTGACGCTGCACTCTTGTCTGAGAATTTCTTCCCCTGACTGATGATCTTAAACTTGACCTTGAAGTCTGATGTTAACAGGTAGAAGGACCTACCCACTCGGAGGGCTTCAAACCACTGCTTTCCTGTACCCATTTCTATTTCCATGTGTAATACCTGTTCAGATCAGAGCTCTCTTTCTTAGGTCATTGTTCATTAAGTTACTTCTTCAGAGCTTTATAAGCTCCTAAGTATGTTAAGATGTCTGCAATCCCAGTGACTTAGGAGGCTGAGGGAGGAAGACCACAGTGTGAAGCCAGCCTGGGCAATTTAGGGAAATACTGTCTTGAAAATAAAAGGGCTGGGGATATGGCTGAGTGGTGCAGTGCCTCTGGATTCAATCCCCATCATCTCAGGGGGAAAAAAAGTCAGATGCACTGTAGGATTTGATAGAATCTCCAACACGTTCTGTGGCCCACTGGATCAAGACTGAGAAGGCTAGTTAGGGCCACAGCGAGGAGGAACCTAGAGAATGTGAAGCCGCCTTGGCATTACAGTAGCAGCAGGGACAGTGACAAAGCAGAAGTCAGGCCTGCCCCTGTCCAGGCCGCTGGGTCCCAGAGAAAGCCAGCTGCGAAGCTGCTGGGATTACCTTCCTCCGAGGCCGCAAGGTAGCTAAGGCGTGCCACATGGCTCCCTCTGCTGAGTAACCACTGCTTTCTTATCTCGTGGAGAAACCTGGTTCTTTGTCTCCACAGGATCAGAAACTTTGCTCCTTGGAATCTCAACAGGAGGAGTGAAAGTCTCTACCCTGGCACAGAGTGGGGAGTGGCTCTCCAGCCCCGGGCAGCTCAGGTCAGGGGACTTGTGGACCCAGCATTCCCAGTCTACCTTAACTCAGCAGTTTCCAAGGACACAGGGATGTAGGTCCACGCTGCAGTCACAGTGCAGCCAGCCAGTCAGGAGGACCTCGAGGCCCACAGCTTACTCCTGCTGGTCTGGGCTGACCAGGTGATGAGCAGAAACACAGGGACACACGGGCTCAGTGGGAGCAGGTCCCTCCTCCTGCCTTCCACCCCTGTGTCTTCTCACAAGGGTTATTTGGAAAGAGGTTTCTACTGCTTGGAAAAACAAGAAAAAAGTATCTTAGGAGCAGATGACCCTGAGAGCTAGGAGATGATGCAGGAAAGTCGAGAAGCTCTCAGGATACCCTGGGTTGTTATCCCTGCTCAGCTTCATCAGTCAACCTCAACATCCATTTATCTAGGTGGGGAGGGCAGCTTTGTTTTTCTAATTCCCAAATCCCATCAGGGACAGTATTTTTGTAAAAAAAAAAAAAAAGAAAAGAAAAGGAATTTTGAGAGAAATGAAGACAATTAAGTAAAAAATTAGAGCCCCAAGTTTTATTATTAGAGTCAGTAGACATCAAATGGCTCTGTCAAACTGTTGTTTAAAGTGCTCGAGGCTAATTTCCAGCAGTTGGACCTCGTGATCGACCTGTGACAACTCACTCTCTGGCTCCCGTAGGCCATACTTGGAACTTATAATGACGTGTATGGTGCGAAATCTGTTTCGTCCTGATGTGTCATCAAAAAATGTCAAACATCATCACAGGACTGAATAGAACACAAAACCTGGCACAACTTCCTCCCATTTTTTAATGAGCCCACAAAACGTTTAGTTCCCTCCCTTTAATTTAAATAATTTTAAAATTTAAATTTTAAATTTAAATAACGGACAGAAGAAATTCTTTGCAGGAAAAGTCTGTTGGCCTTGGTTTTCTGTAAGGGCTACAAAGTGCAGCCATCTTTGTGCCCGCGGGCTGCTCTCCGACCGTGTGACAGGTTCTTCAGCTACGTCAGAGAACAAGGAAGACACTTCCTGCCCCAGCAGAGGGGCCACTGGGCTCCCCCTGGGGGAAGGGGGAATGAGAGGCAGAGAGAAGAAGGTTACTCCTCACAGTGGAAGGTGCCTGCGGTTTGGGAAAAAACAGAGTGGACTTGAAGGATCCCAGGACGGTAGGTCGCCAGGTCAGCAGGGCAGCCAGAGCAGGGCTGGCTGGGAAACAGCACTGGAGCAAGAGAGAGGGCTGGGAGGAACTGAATCCTGTGGGCATCTGGGGGAAGAGCATCCAGGAAGAGGGAATGGACCTTGCAAAGGCCCTGAGGCAGGCACATGTCCAGTGTTTTTAAAGAATAGCAAGAAGGCTTATCTTGGGGGAGGTGAGGAAGAGGGAAGAGAGGGGAGAGGGAGAGGGAGGGAGGGAGAGAGAAAGAGACAAAGACACACAGAGAGAGGGGGAAGGAGAGGATCAGGGGAGGGAGGAGGGAGGGAGGGAGGAAGGGAGGAGGGAGGGAGGGAGGGAGGGAGGGAGGCCAGGGGAGGGCGGGGCTGGGTCAGGCCGGTGGGAGGGC
>NW_025999869.1:1020342-1028891 GCF_001458135.2 Marmota marmota marmota
GGAATGAAGTCACCTGACTTAGAATTCAGCAGGGCGTCTCTGGTGCTGTGTGGGGAGGTGGGGAGCCAGAAAGGAGCAGATGGAGCAGTGGTGAGGTGACAGCCACCCAGGAGCGGCGCTGGCTGGGGTGCGGCAGGGAAGCCACTGGAGGGCTTGGATGCCAGACGTTCTGCTGAAGGAGCCAACAGGCCTTCCGACAGCTTGGCGCGTGGGCTGTGGGAGCAGGAAAGGCAGGACCACTGGAGGAACAGCGAGCCTGGGAGGGAAAATGGGAAGTTCAGACTCGAATGTGCTAAATGTGAGGTGCCGAAGGGCACCCAAGTGGGGCACCCAGGCAGTGGAACGTGGAGTCAGAGTTCAGGGTGGCGGTCAGCAGGAGGAGTGGTCAGCGGGAGGAGGCGGCAGAGGCAGATGGCAGAAGCAAAGGGACTAAGGGCTGCGCTATGAAGGTCAGGAAAAAGCCTGAACAAAGGTGGCCGGGTGGGAGGCCAGGGGCATAGCGTCCTGCAAGGCAGGAGTGATGAGCTCTTAGTAACCTTGTGCCAAAGAGCTCTTGGTGACCATTACTTTGTTCTGGGATAGTAAGGAGGGGTGCCACCCCTCCCCAGGGGCCAGTATGGCAGACAGGACACTGTGAAGACAGCTGCCTTCGCAACTTCTAAGAATCCTAAGCAATGGTGGCAGTGAGTGTGGAGAGATGCTGGGGTCTCCCTGTCCCTGCCTGGGGCCTGTGCGTTCCTGCTAACCCCCTGGCACAGACAGTGGTTCTGGATTCACCAGAAACCCACACAGCCTCCCAAAAGACAAGCACTACCCCTTCTCCCAGGAGCACGGGCACAGGCTGGGCGTGCGTGAGCTGTGAGCAGTTTCCGTCCTACATCCTGGCCCCCCCCCCTCCCCCAGTCTTGAACCAACTGGGATGCCTGCCAGGGGCAGCTGATCCCTAGTTTTCCCAGAAAAATCAAGCACCAAGTAATCCTTCTTCCCTTTTAACTAAATTCTCACTGTGCACATTTTACAGATGAGGAAAACAAGATTCTGAAACGACACTCATGGCCACCCCTCACCTGCTCAGCAAGGGAGGAGGCAGGGAGCTGGATCTAACTCCTGGTCTTCGACTCCAGGTTAACCCACCTAAGTTCTGACACTGGAAAGTCTCATTGTTGGCCTTGAACTTGTGATGGGCAGAATAAAGCCTGGAGACTGAGAAGATGCTACTTTACACCTGGAGGGACTTAGCCCAGGATCCTGAGGAGGAGATTATCCTGAGTACTCAGGTGGCCCCAAGGCAATTACAGAGCCACATATGGAGAAGGACAGGCAAGGGGGTTGATGTTGTACGAGGTGACGAGCCAAGCAGTGCAGGTGGCCCCTGGGAGCCAGAGAAGACAGACAGGAACGCTCCTGAGGGCAGATTTTAGGCGGTCCTGCCCAGTCTGGACAACTGGCCTCCAGAGCACTAAGAGGCATTTTGTCTTTTTTAAGCTAACAAATTTGCGGTCATTTGTTAAAAGCACTAGGAAAAAATACAGCACCATTTCACCAACTTAAAAGGACTCTAAGCCAGGTGTGGTGCAATCCCTAGGTCCTGAGGCAGGAGGACCCAAGTTCAAGGCCAGCCTGGGCAACTTAGACAGACCCTGTCTGGGAACCTAGCTCAATGACACAGCATCCTGGATTCAATCCCCAGAACTGAAAACAAACAAAAAAGAATTCCACATGACACCATACTGGCACGAGAAATACCTAATCCCTTGTGCCCCAGCCTTGGAACTGGGAGAACAATCAGGAAAGCCATGCTAGCATTCCTACCGAATCAGCTGATCTCCAACCAGATAGAATCTTAATTAGCTATGACCTCACGCTTCAATTAGATAGGCCTTTTTCACTCATGAAGTTACGCCTTCAAGCACACAGTTTCCCTTTCTCCACGCCAAATAAGTCGGTTTTCATCACCAGCTCTCCTGCCTTTTTATTAACTTGCCCTATTTCACGATAGTCAGTGGGGCCCAGGCAGCACACGTGGGGCAGGGAGTGGCTCTTAGGCTTGGGACCCCAAGGCACAAAGCACAGACGGAGGAGAGGACCCCAAAGTGAGGCTGGGGTCTCCCGTGGTAGGGCCCTGGCAGCTCCACTTGGTTGGATGCTGACAAGGGACAGGCGGCAGTGTTGGCTGCCCCTCAGGACATGCAGCATGCCCCCTTCCTCCTGCCCATCTGGTCAGCTGGCAGTGTGCTAAGCACCCTCTGGCTGGTAGAGGGTCTGGGCACTGAGGCTGGCACTGGAAGATCAAAGTCTTCTTAGAGAAGTGCTCTTAAGTGCCACCAGCTGTGAGGTTCTGACATGTCCATGGCAGCACATTCTGAGGGTCCACAGCAGACGCATCTTAACTAGGAAGACCTGCCCGTGACACTGAAGTGAACCCTCAGGCTGCACACCCTCACGGGGAGCTGCAGACAGCAGCTGCCAGACTGCCCTCTGCTGCTCGATGGTCAGTATGCGGGAGCCAGGTGCTGGCAGGAAGGAACCAGGTCCGGCCCAGCGGGGGCTCTGATTGAGATGGAGGGCTTATCTCCTCAAAGCTCCATCTTGGGGGGCTGGGGGTGCAAAGGGCTCTTATAGGATGGAGAGGAGGGGCAGGTGGGAAGGCTGTGTGCCAAGCAGGGCCTCTGTGGTCTAGACACATACCTCCCTCTTTAGAGAGCATAGCGAGGGACCACGCCCTTCCAGCTAGCTCCAGTGGCTCTTTAGGCAGACACAGCTCTCTGCAAGTCGAACATGCTTCATGTTGGTTGATGCAAGGAACTAAGGAAACGGAGGGGTAGTCCATAGGCCACCAGGTGTTTTCGGTTCTCAAGTCTAGAGAAAGTAAGCAGCACAACTACCATCATAGCAGGTGGGCTTCTCTTTAGAATTTAGAACATGGGCAAACAGCGGGGACTAATGGGTCAGGAAGAGGTAACACCCTGGTAGAGGGGTAAAGGTGGTACCTCTGCCCAGGACAACAGCGAAGGAGTGGTCTTGTTACAAAGCCACAAACAATTGGTTAGAAAAGGTTTTAGAGAACAAGGTACATCTTTTCCAACTGCAAATGTGGCAAAGATAATGAAAAATACCACACCTCAAAGGGCAGGTTGCACACAATGCCAGAGAACGTTCAAGAATATGGTGTACGTGAGCCCACCAGCTCTGCAGATGGCATGCAGGACCAGGACGCAGTGGAGAGAGAATGTTCTCTTTGCCATGTCTTCCTGAGGCTGTGGCAGTTGGGCAGCTCTGCTGAAATGGTGTCTCCAGGCACTCGGAGCGGCTGCAAAGGAGACCCCCAGAAACAGTGCAATGCCACCTTCCACAGGGGAGCTAAGCAAAGAGGCCCAGTGGAGGGATCTGCTAGCCAGTGGCCAGCTGGCGGAAGAACTGCAGCCACCAACCACCAAATGCTACGGTTCACACTCCCTGTTGGCAGATTACCGATGCTCCAAAATTCATTTTTATGGTCTGAAAATAAAGTGGAATGGGAGGCATAGAGGAGCGGTGGAAGCCATCCAGGTCCAACTGGCAACAGAGACATCAGATGGAACGGCGGTGGGGAGACGTGAAGTGACCCATCTTTTCCATGGACGCCTGACCAGCTGAGCTGGGAAATGTGACTCCAGGATCTCCTTCACGGGTGATTTTTAAAGAAAAATTGGGATTGTAAAGGTATTAAAATTTTTATGAGAGAGGAAAAAATGGGACTAAAAAATTCTTGTGGTTGGCTGATGCCACTTGAAGCAAGGTGATTTTAAGTTACTTTCCTACTAATGACCATTAACATCTCCTAATTGCTTACTCTAAGACAGGCTCACAATGAACTAACGATATCAGCTATTTGGAACCATGAATGATTGCAGCATTATGTTGTATTAAGATAAGCCAACAGATTATCTTATGTGTTGTTGAGAGAGTGAACTCTTCAAAGGAAACTGAAACCACTTGTCCAGTCCCGCAATTGGAAAGATGTCAAGATGCAACAGGCAGTAAGTCAGGAAAGCAAACACAGTCCGCAAAATACAGCCTCGTTCTATTTCCCCAAGGCATCTGCAGACACCTTCATAAAGCTTACTTAGTACACATGGGCAGCCTCCAACTCTGCTGAGAAAGTCTTTAACTGAGTTACTAGATTGCTAACCTGGGCAAACTGTATTGAAAACCTTTTAAAAAATATCCATATCAATGGACTAAACTTGCTTTGAAATTTGCACGAGCTCCAGTTACAGGAAAACCAAAATGAGTGGCATAAGGAAGATTCTGTGGTCACGATAGGTCACATGCTATGGGGCCACTGGAAATGCTGGCTAAGTCCATCTTCCTGAAGGTGCTAAACTGTCTCCATTCTGTGGGGCACCCTGCCTCTCTTCCAGGATATACGCCTTGCCTGATACTGTCGGGATCTCACAGCAGTGTAGGCAGAGGACCAGCCTGTGGCCCGGCACAGGGGCACCTTCTGCCACATGAACGCACACCCTCTGGAGAACACTGCCCCAGTTAGGACCATCTGAAGCTGGCAGAGCAACCCGTGGGCTGGCTTAGCTTGAGTTACTGGCTCCAAGCCACATGGTTCCAAAGCTGGCCACCAGTTATGTCACTTAGACACCCTGGATGGAGGGGTGAGAGGGTGTTGAAGAGCTACTTGGGTAGTGGTCATGAGCCTGTGCTTGTGGAGACCATGAATCTGAGTTCAAATTTTAACTCCCCAACTACTCGGAGCCCCACACACTTTAACCAATGGCTCCAGTATATGCATCTTTATCCACAGCTTAGGAATGGCCTACTAATAGCCTCGCCATTACCAGTCATACTCACTCCAGTGCCTAAGCGTCACCACCACCCCTGTGACAGAGGACAGCTGGCTGGCGACTCCTGCTCCCTTGAAAAGTGTCGGTGACTTAGGAAAGCATTCTCTTAGGGATGTGATTCTGCAGAACAGAGGTGAATCCAATTCTTAAGCAGCCTAGGATCAGTAAGCCCAGGAGACTCGAGATGGAAAGAACATAAACGTGGAAACCTCTTAACCTGAGGAAGCGGGCCTGCCGCCCTGCAGTGTCCACAGGCCTTGTGAGAAGACACAGGGCAGCCCAGGCTGGACAGGCTGTGGTCCTGCCGGGCAGCCCCAGCACTTCTGCCTCCAGGGCTGCTCGTGCTGGACGCTGAGCCTATTCCTTCTGGCCGGCTCCCTGGGCCCCTCCTGAGAATCGACCCTGATACCTGGGGAATGGAGACTGGACTAAAACAGACCCGAGGCCTGATGCCACTCCCTTTCTGGGCACATCACTGGGTGAGCTGCTGCACATCCCTGGGCGTCAGGTTTCTCATCAACAGAATGAGAAGGGAGTAGGCTTGCAGCTGGCCGGACTGTGAAGCTGAGGTGTGCAGGAGGGCTGAATGATCTCTAGCAAAGGTAAAGCTCCGAGCAAGGCGCTTCCTGGAGATGGAAGCTCCCATCCACCCTGGTGGCAGCCTTGCCCCCAAATGCCAGGGCTGTGGGGAATGCCGCTTGCTGCCCAGCTTCCCAGAGGTGATCAGAAAAGACTAGGGAAAATAATCTCCTCCCACATAAACTGCATTTCAAGTTTTTAGCTACCTGCCAAGGAAACCTGTAACCACAGGGATAAAACTAATTTTCCAAAATCACACAGAAAACGGGTTACCAGGGAATGTGCTTTCTGAGGGAATTAGTCACAAAGACCTTTAACCTTGGCTAAAGATTAACAACAACAACAACCAGGTCATTAAACTGGAAACTTGTTGTTGGTTAAAATTACTGTGGGTTTTTTTTTTTTTTTGGTGGTGGTGGTACTGGGGATTGAACCCAGAGACACTTTACCACTGAACTATATTCCCCATGCTTATTTATTTTTTATTTTGAGACAAGTTCTCACTAAGCTGCTGAGAGACTTGCTAAATTGCTGAGGCTGGCCTTGAACTTGCAGTACTCCTTCCTGCCTCATTCCTCCCCGCACCTCCAGCTGTTGGAGGTTACAGGTACATGCCACTATACCTGGCAAAACTACTGTACTTTGAAGCATTTAAGAAACAGTCTATTGCTCAGTTTGTTTAGTTGGGGACAGGCAGGTGCAAAACCATCTACCAAGGTCACTGTTGTCCACTGTCTGGGGGTCAAGACTGAAGGTCAATCATGTTTCAGACACAGAGCTTTTCATGCATTATCAGACTGCCAAGTCCTCATCTACAAACTTCTAGGATATTTCCTCTATTTTACACAGTTACTCGGAGAAATTAAGTTCCATGCTCAAAACAACACAGTCTAGAGTGGCAGTTCTGACTTTGTACCAAAGTCTTGATCCTTTGGAGTTTAGAGGTGATGTATCAGCAGAGGACAGTCACAACAACTCAAGGAACCTAACAAGTAATCTATTAATTTCTGTTTGGCTTTGCAGGTCATCTGTATGGGCATTCCTTCCCCCTGGGTGTGGCCACGTAGGAGATTAAATGATAGAAAGTGAATCGCAGGTCAGGAATTGGATTAGGTCAAAGAGCAAGAAATCTATGCTGCATCTCTTCCCTGCTCCAGGGATGGCGCTGCATGGAGACAGGGGCCTGCCTGGAATCAGGGAGGCATGAGAATTACTGCCTCTCAGACTACCCCCCCTCCACATGGCTCTCATCTTTCATTGCCTTTGAAACATCCATTGGACAATTAATGTTCATATTTTAGTCAAGATCAACTTTAGTTTGAGTTGCTGAAGCACTATCTTAGGACAGGTAAAGTTCTTGTCCATTAAAAAAAATAAATGAATTAACCTCCATTTGAGACAGGGCACCAGTCAGTAAAAATGATAAAGGGCTAACAAACTATTTTCAGTATCCAGCTGAATGTTCTAATGCCCAAAGATTCAACTAAAAAATTCGATATACCAAAGACCACGAGAGGGAAAGAGCTGTTCCTTCCAAGCTGGTACTTTTCTGTGACCATCCCCAGGGGACCACAAGAAGAGTTCACAAAACATTAAGAGCACTCTGGGCATCTCACAGTTCTGCAGGAGGGCCGCCCCTCACTGGGCAGTTCCTCTCTGACATCTGCAACCACTGCTGTCTCTTCCCCCATCCCTGTGGCCTAAGGGCCTGCTCCCTCCATGGGACCCTGAATACACACTTAGAGCAATCCTACATTAGAGTAGAGGGCAACTGACAGATTCTTCTTTCCAAACACTATCTGTTTTGCAAATGAGGCACCTGCAGTCCTGAGAGAACAAAGGTCCTGTTGGGGGTCCTCGAACTTCTTAGTAGGGCCTCCCCCTATCCTCCTCAACAATTCTCTCTCCTTTATCAATCTGAGTGCAAAGCCAGAAGAGCGGAAGGAAAGGCCCCTCTGCACCTGCATCCTAATACTGTCCATGTCCCCCTACCCTGGCTCAACCAAACAGGGATGGACAGAGAAGACCAAGTCCAGAGGCAGCCAAGTCAGAACTGAGAAGGTAAGGCAGACAAGGGATGAGAACCATGAGAAGAGTATAAAGAAAGAGCCACAGGGCTCAGAAGGCAGCTGCCCCAGAACTGGTTAAGTGCTGGAACCCTGCAGTGCAGCCAAGCTGGGCTTTTGCATACCAGCACTCAGCAAGGGCTCACTGAGGACCTACTTGGCAGAAGCAATTGCTTGGTAGGAGGCAGTGGGGGAGACAGGTTAAGCTAGACCAGCACAGGCCCTGCTGGCAAAGAGAACATACCACAAATATAACAAGTTTATTTCAACTATTGGCAGATGCTGTTACAGAAAAAGCACAGGGGTAAAAAGGGTTTGGGAGGGGGCAGTTTTAAGCAGCATTCCAAGGGAGCACACCTTTGAGGAGGTAGCACCCAAGTTAGAACTCTGAGGCCAGCTGTGCAAACTACCTCGGGGGGCTGGAAGTATGTCAAAGTAGAGGGATCTAAATTCCCTGGCGCACGCTTCCTAGATATGGTGGTAATTGACACTCTGGGAAGGTTAGAGCCCAGCGACACGTGGCAAAGATAAAGAGAAAAGTGCACAAGTGCAAGGTGCCCAGGGGACCCTACAACTCCAAGAATCCACTTCTCAGCACGTGTCTCCCCATCAGACTGAGTTCCAGGGCAGAGGCCGGTGGTCTCCTTGCCGACCACCGAACCCGTCCCGCGCCAGGAGGAGAGGCCAAAAGCCAAGAGCGTGAAGGGCACAGGGGTCGGGCCACCTGGTCACCTAGCAATGGCTCGCGCCCACCCCGTGGTGGCCTGTCCTCGTGGCAGCCATCTTGGGCGCCTCCAGCGGAGAGTTTCGTCACGCCGTCGCGGGGGACAGCAGGGCAGGGTGTGGACAGAGGAGCCCCTTCCCACTGGGGGTGAGAGCCACCACCGCGGGACCCCCGGGGTCCCGGGATGCTGGTGATGGGGGCAGCCAGGCAGCCAATGGCAGAGTCCCCAAGGGGTAGGGACCCCGGTCCCGAGGCGTCCCAGGCCCCACGAAGGGGCTTCCGACTCCGAGCGCACCGGGTCCCCCCGCCCGCGCCGTGCCTCCGCCCCTCCCGCGCGCCCCC
>NW_025999869.1:1030355-1036055 GCF_001458135.2 Marmota marmota marmota
GCCCCCCCCCCCCCGCTCCATTTTTAAACACAGGAATTCAGCTGGACATGGTGATCATGTCTCTAATCCCAGCTACTCAGGAAGATGATGCGGGAGGATCTCAAGCTTGAGCAATTTAGCAAGTCCCTGTTTCAAAATAAAAATGTGAAAAGGGCTGGGGATGAAGTTCTGTGGAAGAAGACCCCTGGGTTCAATCCCCAGTACTGCTAACAAAATGAAACAACAACAAATTAGACATATGTGTACAAATATAATATACACTCTCCCTTCTCACAAATAACCTATAAACGTAGTGCACTTTCAACAGAATTCTGACACTTGTGTGTATGACTCTATGTTTGTGTGTGTGTATAACTTAACAAGTCGGCTGTAAAATGTATATGGGGAAAATAAAGAGCCTGAAATAAGCTATAGGCTAAACAATTCTGAAGGAAAGAGCAAGGTGGAATGACTTGTTCTATGGATATAAAAGATAAATAAGAAGGGTAGTACCTTAGTATCAGGGTCAACAAACCTTTGCATGGTCAACTAGAGGTGCCACTATCTGTGCACCCCTGAATGTGTAAGACCCTATTATGAAATGGCATCACAGGTTTGGGGAGAAAGGTCAAATATTTGTTAGACAATGCTGGCATGATTGAATCCCAACCTTGGACCACAGACAACACTAAATTGCAGATGGATCCTTGTGTGAAAGAGAAAACTTCCAAAATTTAAGCAATATTTCACAGCTATTTTGGATGGCATTCCTTATCCTCAGAATTCCTACGAATATTAATCAACTTCTATTCTAGGATCCAAAAAATTGACGCTGGGGGCAGTGGGAGTGGTGGCACATAACTGTAATCCCAGTAGCTCTGGAGGCTGAGGCAGGAGGATCACAAGTTCAAAGACAGCCTCAGCAACAAAGAGGCACTAAGCAACTCAGTGGGATCCTGTCGCTTAATAAAATACAGAACAGAACTGAGGATGTTGCTCAGTAGTTGATCTCTCCTGAGTTCAATTCCTGGTTACCCTCCCCCCAAAAAAGGTTGAAAACAAACAAAAAAAGAGATTCTTCCCTTCAAGGAGCCATGGAAACATGTATTTAAAATAAATGAGAACAATCCAATATAAAACCTGCAACAGTGTAAGAGTGGGATGTATCAGCTAGGTCTATACAAGCACAGAGAAGGAATTGAGCAGGCTGGCCCAGAATGGGTAGACTAGTAGCTGGAGATGTAGTTGATACAAATGTTTCAGTTATCCATTGCCACAGGAATGACACATCACAATCAGGAAAGTTCATGGTATGCAACTTTGTTCCCGAGTCCCTGATCTATGGGTTGGCTGCACAATTTTGCAGACTTGAGCTGGGCTCTGCAGAGCTTACTAGGGTGTCCATGATTTGTTGTGGATTGTTGATGGCTTTGCCAATCTTGGCGGAGCTCTTATATGTTTGGGGCTTCCACTGGAACAACTGTAGGCTAGTTTGGTTCTGCTCTCTGTCTCATTGCTCCAGTCTCCTGGCCACAGATATATAATTGACGTATTTGTATCCAGCACACCTTTCTGTAGCCAACCTGGGTTGTAGCGTTCCAGCACCCCAAATTCTTCTGGGGACCATGGCTCCTCCCTCATTTCATTTGATCTGTTTAGATGGTCAGTCATGAGACTTTATCTTCTCATGTCTTCCCCAGTCATGGGTATGTGACTCAAGCTGGGTCAAATTATTCTGAATTCATATGTAGATGCTGGGGTAGAGAAATCACTCCTCCTCTGGCCCTCGGTCGCACATGAACACATTATCAGGGCTAGTCAGGAAGTAGAGCTGAAAGATATGAAAATTTGAATGGCCTCAGTTCATGCCTTTGTGTCAGCCAGTCCTGTAGCTACACCTATCTCTTAGGCCTCCTGTTATAGGGGCCATGAAATCTGCTCCTCCTTTTCTTTTTTTTTTTTTTAATCCTTTCTTTTACACTGTGAGCTCTTTTGAGTTAACCTTGACTGACTGGAGATTTCACTGAGGTGGTGCATTTGAGCAAAACTGAATTTGAAAAGATAGGAAAATGGGGTGAACCAAGGAGGAAGAAGTGAGATGAGTTTCAAAAAGCAGAAAGGGGTGGCTGTATGTATTCCGGCATTGAAGGACTTTCAGAGTCAGCTCCTGTGGAGCTATGAGGCTATTTTTGTTTAATACCGAAGCTGAACATTTGGGGATTCTTGCTAGCCTTCCATTGGCAAAGGTTGTAAGACCTCTGCACTTGCCTGTGGACTTTGAGCCGCTCGGAGCTCGGCAGAAGCGATGGTCTGCAGAGGTGGAGGGTGCTTTGGGCACAGTGCAAGTTCAGCCTGCTGAGCCAAATTGCCGAATGTCCACACAGGCTTCATCCTGGTGGCGATCCGGTGAAAACTCATTATTTTCCTTCTAAATTCACTCCAATGAAAACTTTAAATTTTAAATTATATTTCCAAAGTTATACTTGATGATAAAAAATACATAATCATATCAACTTGAAAAGAATGGAAATGTACAGGGACACACTCAACTGCATTCCCCAGAAGCCTCCCCAGCAAGGAAGGTTTTAGTCTATTTCCTTGCAATATTTCTGTCTCTTTTCTGGCCCATCAAACCTCTGTTTGCCTGTGTTTGAGTTTCTGTCCCCACAGTCATGGCTGGGATGCAGATGGCACAGTGCCCCAGGCCCCAGGCACTGCAGGCAGGCCAGCCTGCTTCTGCTTCCTCCTCTGACCTGATGGTGTAATGCCAGATTCGTGGGACCCGAATAGACCTCCAGGAGCCGAATCCGATGCAATCACACAAGAGTCTTTATTGCAAGCTCGAGCCTGGACTCAAAACCGTTCCAACACAGTGGTGGTCCCAGGGAGTGAGCCCCGGTCCTTTGTTCCGTGAAATTTTATAGGTTTTGGGGGGATACTCTATGCATCACAACATCACCCAGCAAATCATTTCACACTGCGGGAAAATCAAACAGCTCTTAACATTAACTCATTCACTGGCGGGAAGAAGTTGGTAGGGGTGATTGGTTAGTACAAGAGGGGGATTCCTTTGAACTGATTGGTTTAAGCCATGAGGGGTGTACGTGCTAAACTACATGGTTTCCCAACATGTTATCAACCACCATAAACTACTGGGGGTCATCTGGCATCCCACGTATTTTCCTTGTCTCATGCTGATTGGTGGTTGCTAGGGGTTATGGGTCCTCACCTAGATTAACTGAGTCAGGGACACCTGGCCCCACAGATCTCTCCTGTTATTTGCAGACAAACAACTCAGCAGGGTGGGTATGTGCCTAGGAGTGCTCTGTGGGTTTTTCCAAGGACAAGGGTCATGCCCCCTTCCTTGCACAGGCTTTGAGGTAGAAGCTGTTTTAAAAAATGGAGTCACATCAGTTTCTCAATGGGCCCTGAGACCCCAGACAAACTGGTACCTCAAGCTCCGTGCCTTGGCTTCTTCATCTCTGAAGTGGGTGGAGGCTGACACTGCCTCAGGCAGGGATTGTGAAGATTGCCTGAGATTCTGCCACACAGAAATGAGCATGAGAACTGCTACGTATCAGAGTTCCAGCTTTCTGACTTCTTTAATCCTCCAGAAACCTTTGTGGACACTTGTGTCATTACACTCAACCAAAGCTTGATATCCCTTTTTTTTTTCTCAAGCTTATGAACCCTTTGAAATAAGAAACTCATTTTATTCAACTTTCTGTCACCAGGGTCTAATGACACATCTTCTGAACTCAGTGTTTGCAGAATATGTAGTTAGAATCATGGTGCACACATTCTACCCTCTGCTTTCTTGTAGTTTATCAACACTTTCTCAGTTTGCATTTTATTCCTCATTCGGGACTTCCTGAACATGGATTCTGCATTAGTAATTCTTGTAGGAGATCAGCAATGAAAGCAAAGCATTTACTCCCCCCCCCTTTTAAAAATATTTTAAATTGTAGATGGACACGATACCTTTATTTCTGTTTATTTAGTTTTTTTCATGTGGTGCTGGTGATCGAACCCAGTGCCTCACACGTGAGAGGCAAGCACTCTACCATTGAGCCACAACCCCAGCCCAGACATTTACCCCTTGACTTCATGCAGTGGATGGTCCAGGAGGTAGAGTCAGACAAGAAACAGAGAATAAGTGAAGTGCGTGGTGTGTTAGGAAGCGATGTAAATAAATTAAGAAAGAAGGGATGGCAGGGACCTTGGTAGGGATGACCCTGGGCAGCACCACCATCCCCCCTGTGAGGACTCCTTTCCTACCATCCCCCGGCCACACGTATGCAATTCTGAGTACTTTTCTCAAGTGATGGAAAGACCTGGAGATTCTGGGCCCAGCAACTCTGCAGAGTCGTTTGGAAGAAGGGAGGCAGAGGATTGACTGTAATGGAGTGCCCACTGCAGGCTGGGCGTACTACCACATACACCGGCCACTTGCACTCTCATCTTCTCTGTCTTCACTGGAACCCTGAGAGAATAACTACTTGTGTAGATCAGAGTTCTCCAGAGAAACAGAACTAAGAATATCTCTGTATTTGTATTTCTCTGAATACTATCTCTATCTCCCTCTCCCCATTCTGTCATATTCCTCTCGTGCACAATCCATCCTTCCATCTATCCATTCTATCTATCTACCTATCTATCTATCTATCTATCTGCTTACATACCTATCTTTCTGCAAAGAGATTTATTTTGAGGAACTGGTTCACACGATTGTGGTTGGTAAGTCCAAAACCAGCAGGGCAGGCTGGAAACTCAGACAAGGGTTGATGTTGCAGTCCTGAGGCTGACTTCACTGAAAAAGTTGGATTTCACTCTTAAGGCCTTCAACTGGTTAGGCGAGGCTCGCCTGCATTATCCAGGGTAACCTCTTTAAAGTCAACTGACTGTAGATGTAAACCAGATCTACAAAACTCCTTCCCAGAACAACCTAAGTTTGCATTTGATAAATGACTTGCTCAGTAGCCTCGCCAACCTGACCTGTAAAACCAGCCCTCTCGTTCCCTGATTTTACATCTGCATTTCCATCTTGTCTAAATATCCAGTCTCTGGTCTTTTGGAAATTTGAATTGCACCAGAAGAGTGCACTCCTAGTTAAAAATAAATTAAAATGGATCCAAATATTTTAAGACCACGTGGTTACATAAAGTTAATACAACTATAAGTTATGTTCTTATTATTCTTAATATATATTTTTTTAGATATTTAGATAACCTATATTTGTTAATCTATAAAATAATTAGCACATGCCTAATTGATTAGTTAATATATATTTGCCTAATTGTTTTTCTTCAACAGAAAACCCATAATTTATGTTTTATATTTACATTTATCAGATACTCTGCCTTTTCAGTTACAGCTATTTGAGATAATTGTGTTTACCATAAATTTGCTTTTAAGTGAAAATACAATCTTCAAGTAGTTTCTAATTCTCAAAGTTACTGTTCAAACTCATAAGATGATAAATAATTATAATTATGTCTACAAAATATCTAAGGATTTTAACTATATTTTCATTGATATTTCTTATCAAAGTATAATAATTTGTTTATGGATTCTAAGGTTTTCAGAAATTGTTCCAAAGTATAACCAAAAAAAAAAAAATTTCTAAAAGAAAAAGATGCTTCAACAAAGAAAAAGCACACATGGATCCTAAAAAGAAGAAAGAAATCATCTTTGGGTAAAACAAGGTCTTTATATTCATTT
>NW_025999869.1:1036803-1067883 GCF_001458135.2 Marmota marmota marmota
GTCCCAATAAAATTGGGAAAAGATTAAAAATCTTCTGATGAGTGTTTGGCAAGGTAATAATAATCCAGATTATTGTGTTGACTGTTATGAAGATAATATGTTTTCTACTAATTCTTTTTGTGTTTCAATAGCAGATTGTGATGACCTTGGACCAAGAGCCAAGTGACTGAAAGAAAATTTCCCACGTTCTTTTTTTTAATATTAAGAAAGGGGGAATATGTGGGAGGCCAACCTTACGGGTGACTGAGTTACACTCCCCAGCTGGGTGCTGAGGCGCTCAGTCACAGAAATGGGTGTGTCTTGCTACAGCCCCATGGGTGAAGCTATGCTCACCTGTTCCTTTGTAAGATAACGCCTTGCCCTGTTTAGGATAGAATCTTCCATGGAAGTGCCTTGTGTGTGTCCCCTTCTCTTACTGTGCCCTTGGGTGTGGCCTACCCAGGTGTCAGTCAACCTGCTGACAGTGGACATCATGAAGATAGACTCAGCCCCCTGAAACCTGACCCCTTGCCTCATTTGAATAGCTTCTCCTCAATAAAAGGGGTCAGCGCGTGCTCTCTCTCTCTCTCTTTCTGCGGACCCTTAAGGTCAGAGTAGCCGTCACAGCAACCCCAAAGAAAAAGGTATTTGTGTCTCTTGTGTGGTTATTTCATGCAGCCCAGTTAGCCCAGTTTAACTAGAGTGACCCCTGAGCCTTTTAGTCGAGAGAACAGAAACCTGGCACACCATGGATCTCTTGCTTTAAAATTCTCAACAGCTTCCAAGTAGTTGCTGAGACAGTTTCATGCAAGCGCCTGACACAGTTTGGTGTAATTTCACTTGGCTGTTTCTCTCCTCCACATTTCACAATAAAGCCTGAGGTTTCATCATGACCTATGGATGGGCTGTCCCAGTCAATCCTGGAGTGTCATGGTCCTTCCTGCCGTGTTTCTCTGTAGTCATGAGGCACCCCTTCTCCCCCTGGTTCACATTTCCATCACCTGAGCAGACCAACCTGCTCCTGCCCCAGGGCCTCTGCACCTGTAATGTGCTCAGGTCCGAAGTCACCTCCTCTGTGAAGCCTTCTCCAAACTCCCTGTCTGGATGGAGCTCCCCACCCCCCATGCACCCTGGAGTTCATCAATCTTTTATTTCTTTAAGTACATTGTCTCCATCCAAAATGACCCAATTTATGTATTTGTTGACTTGCTTCTTTTCTTTCTTCGACTAGAATGTTCCAGCACAAGGGCGGGGATCCTGTTCCCTTGGTTCCTGGGGGACCCTTGATTCCTTGAAGAGCTCTGGGCAGTCTCCCACAGGGCCCCACCTCTCAGCACTGGACAAGAGTCACCGCTGCACCAGGAACTGGCTGCTGTAGTCACTGCCCGAGCAGCCTCGGGGCTGGGGGCAGCTGAAGCCACATGCCATTCACGTCAGGACTCCCTGCAGAGACTGATAGCATTGCCCCCCCTTGTCACAGCAAACCCCCTTGTGCCCTCCCCAGATGGTACGGGCACATCCCCGATGCCACACCGTCCCCACGGCCTTCCCTGGCTCTCCACCACCCCGCCACTCCTTTCCAGCTTCTTTCCCCATTCTGAAACTTCACCTACATGGGAGCACACAGAGTGGGTGTGTGTGTGTGTGTGTGTGTGTGTGTGTGTGTGTGTGTGTCTGACTTCTTTCCCTTCTTCGTTTTTATTGATTTGCTGTTTAACTGGTGCATACAATGATACATAAAGGTGGGATTCTCTGCAACGTGTTCATATGTGTCCCTGACCTGGGATGGCTGATATATCCCGCTGCCAGGGGCCATGGCCAGGGCCAAAGGAAATTCAAGAAAGAGACCAGGGAAGCCGAGTCTGAGAGGGCAGAGAAGGAATGGGCCAGCAAAGCTGTTCCTCAAGAGGAATGCTGGGTGGGGGTGGGGCACAGAGACAAGCAGGTTTGCAGGATCCTAGCAGGGTCCTTCCCAGCCGTGTCTTTCCACCCTGGCCACGCACTGGAACCACCTGGCAAACTTTGAACACCCCTTGCCATTTTTGTTCAATTTTCCTGTCCACACCCCATGTGTGTTATGCCAGAACCCCCAAGGGGTGGGACCAGGAATGTGGGGGTTTAAAACTTCAGTGGGTAGTCAAATGTATTTGCTATAGAGATGGGCCAGGCATTAGGGAACCTGCCAATCCCAGTCTCGGGAGCTGTGCTGTGGGGACTTCCTGCAGAGCTGACCACATTCCCCTTAGTGTGGCTAGAGGTTTGCTCAGCTTCTCACTGGACATGCAGACTGCAGCCCTCAAGCATTCTGGCTTTGGAGTGAAAGCCCAGCGTGTCGCACACACAGAGCGTCTGAAGAACCCACGGGGCTTTGGCTCTTGGTTTAAAACTAAAGCGATGCCAAGTATCTCTTGGAAGCCACTTATGTTTTTAAAGTAGGTCCTGGAGGCTAAAGGCAGTATTGATTATTCTGAGAAAATGGATCCACTCTATTATGGGTTTAAAGAACTGGTTCATTGGTGAAGCTAATCTTAATATTATAGGGTAGAACTCAGGAAAAATAATACTCCACCCCTCCCCACTTTTTTATCCAGGCTAATACTCACTGTTCTAACTCCATACTTTTTGAGAAGAAGATCAATCCATCCATTCTTGCAACATGCATTTACTGAGCACCTCATCCATGGCAGGACCAGACATGCACCCGTCAGTAAGATGATTCTCTTTTTCAAGGTGCTCATTGATGAACCCAGCCTAATTCCATGTTTGCTGCAGTCTGGCTGGGCACAATTCAGGAGCCACTTGTCAAAAGAAACGAACTTTATTTTTAGAACCACACACGCCAAACAAAACAGCTCCTCAGGAAAAACCTTCAGAGCCCAACTGCCACCACCGGCTTCCCACAAGCCTCTCAACCTCCCCCACTCCTCCTGCTCTTGAGGCCGATTGGCTGGGTCACATGGGCGGAGCCAAAAAAGTCCCCCAATGAGCAGCTCCGTGGTCTGAAAGGGCAGGGAAACAGCCCAATGAGCATCACCGCAGAGGAGCCAATCAGCTAGAAGTTGCTGGGGCCGCTGTGAGCCAATCATCAGCTGGCAGTCTGAAAGTTTGCTGGGGCCCCTTCGGCTGTGGCTCTCAACACATGTTAAGATTGGGAGCCATCTCATTACAAAGTCATGAAAAGTTAATTTCTGTTTACTATAAATTACTGCGATTTCTAAACTTGTGTGGAATTCCTGCCCATGCCTTGAACTCACCCATGCCTGGCTCCCCCTGTCCAGATAACAACCCTCTTTGAAACTCAGTGGTGCCTCATAAACTCTGATGCTGGGATCTGAATTGACTCCCTACCTTGAAATGTCATGCTGTGTAGACCACTAACCTGCTGTCTGCCTTTGTATTATGCTTGTCCTAATCCTGTTATCTGTAAGTTCTCCAGACACCCCCCTTTGCAACTCTTTGTGCTGTAAAATCCTGTTCCTGGAGAGCTGGGGGACTGATCTCTAGCCGGGGTTTGTGGAGAGACAGTCCTTGCCAGCTCTGGTGTACACAAATACAAGCTTGCTTTAATTTGATTTAAAATTGGAGTCTATGGTCTTTGCGTCGTGGTTTAACACTCACAATAAACTCATGCCTGTGTCCAGGGAGTGGAGACAGCTGGCTGAACGGGCAGAGCAGGCAGGTCCGGGGTATTTTACAGGGGATATTCAGAGAGGCCTCTGTGCGGAGATGACATTGGTGCAGAGACCTGGGCAGAAGGAAGGAGAGAGCCACGCTGATATCCGGGAAGGAGCAGTCCAGGTGGAGGGAAGAGCACATGAAACTTGCCTCAGGTGTGTCCTCAAAGAGCCATTTGAGTTCATGTGTAAATTCCTGATAAGGATCTTCCACTTGAATTTTTTTTTCAGAATCTCTTTCTCTTTATTGAAGTGATCTTTCTCTCTGAGGTCACTCCTCACATCCTCCTTTACTCGCAGATTAGTTTAACTGTGTACATTCTAAACCTCTTAACGTGTCGTGTCTTCCACTGTGACATCAATGGCTTCTCTTATTGAAGCATCATGGTTTGTTTGGGGCGATGTGTTCCCTGTTTTCTCATGCCATCCAGCAGTGTGGACCTGGGGCAGTAGAGTTTCCACCCTGTGGACTTATCCCTGGAGGTTTCTACTACCTCACAGTTTAGTGGGAGACGAGTGATAACAACCACCAGTGCCAAAAATTTACAGCATTAAACCAAATAGCTCCTGCTATGATGTCTGCAATGTGAGTTGTCACCATAAACATCCATGATGTGATCTGTTGTTGCCCATGGTAAAACAAAAGCGCTTACAGTTTCAGATGGTGAACAGGCCGAGAGCAGAGTAGACAGAGGATGTGGTGATCATGAGGAAGGAGGAGAGAAAATAGAAGTAAAAAGAAAAATGAAAAGAAGAGTGAAAAAAGAAAACTAAGAGATTGGCTGTTAATAGAAAAAAAAGAGAGAATCAAGGAAAACAAATAAGGGAGAGAAGAAAAATATCCATAAAATAAACATTAAAACTAAAAGAATATAAGAACACCAAAATGTACCAATCAAGCATCCCAATCCTCAAAATACTGATCCATGCAAATAACTACCTTTGAAAAATGCTAGAAATGAGAAAAAAGAAACAAATATGTATATACAAAATTTTGATGTCCGCAAAACATTCAGTCACCATTTCACAATAGTGAAAAGAAAAGAGGGGGGAAAAAAGATCTCCATGAAAATTAAAGAATAATTATTTCTTTTGGAGTTGAGAACATTCTCAGCTTCCCTTCTCAGCCTTCTTATGTGGGGTTGCTGGGGGGCGAAAGGCAGAGCTCCTGGGGAGCGGGTTTAGGCTCAGCTAGGCTCCAGCTTCTTCTCCAAATGGCGATTGGTCTGGAGATTTTAAGTGGGCCCACCTCCAGGACCCAGGAGTTGCTGGTTCACGCTGGGAGGCTGCACCCAAGGGGTCTCCCCTGGGCTCCAGTCGTGCAATGGAGGAGCCAATCCTTAGTCCCCTCTGTCACCCACGGGCCCCAGGTTTCCTGGTCTCTCAGGTTCAATCTCCAAACTCCATCACTCCCACCCCCACCCTTTTGAATTCGCAGCCAGGCATGTTTCTCCTAGCTGGTACCACCAGCTGGAGAGGAGGTGGGGAGCCAGCTGGGTACACCCCCCTACCAGTCTTCCTCTGTGTAAACCTCTCTTCGCGTTGGATTTTTCTCTTGGTCGCCGTGCTTACTCTATGCCATGTGCTGTGGGTTTGCCAGGCCTGTATTTTGGGCCCATCTTGGGTTTGCCAGAAGTCAGCTCCCCCGGCTGCTGGCCCCTGGGCGGGACTCTAAAGTGGTTCCTTCCTCTGTCCTCTGGGCAGCTTCCTTCCCAGACTAGGATATTGTGCATCCTGCCTTTCAGGTTATTGGGGCCGTGTCTTTGACCTCTGATCATCTCCCAGGCTGCCACAGGCCTCCTAAAAATGTGGTTCCTTTCATTCCCTTATCCCTCCACTTTGCCTCTGGGGGAACTGCTCCAGCTGAAGCCACAGGGGAGGCGCAGTGACAGGGCTGGGCACTTCTTCCTCATGTTATTGTATCCAACCACCTAAGTCCCCGGTCTGCTCTGGATGCCCAGTATTAATCCCCATTAAGGCCCCCTCTTCCCCCACCATACTGAGAAGCTGCCTATCTGCTTTCTTGGTTTCATGCCATGAAGAAGCCAGGAAAGTAACCCCCTCTATCCTGCCATCTTGACACAACTGATAAGCATCTTGATCGTAAGGAGACCCCAAGAGGCTGGGAGTGAAAGATGTTCAGGTTCCAGCAGGCACACGCCCAACTTTGTAGGAATTTGAAGAGGAATTCTGTACTGACTGAAGAGCTAAGAAAGGCACTTCTATCTGGGATGGAAAGAGACCATTCCTGCAGGATTTCAGCTCCCACCCTCTCCCTTGGACGGCTGCATCTTTGTGTAGCATAGACTGTACAACTGGGTGTCACAGTCCTCACTGCAGGGCTGCACAGGAAGGGGACAGGCTTGCTCTGAGTCAGTGACACTTGCGTGGCAGGGCCCAGATGCTGGCCCAGGTTTCTCCCCTCAGGCACAGGCATTTCCTCTCGTTCCTGTCTCACTATCCCCTACATCTCCATCCATAAAAGGGAAAGGTTTCTGATGTGATTTAGCTCACCTGCAGGTCAGCCCTAAACATTTCTGGCTGTGCACAGTGTGTGGAAGCTCACTTGGAGAAACACCTTGGATTTCTTTTGGTGGACAGGTAGGGGGAGAAAATCACACACATTTTTTGAATTACATCAAGGACAAAAAAGGGGATATTTAAAAAGAGGCTTGAAGAAAAAATGCCTGGGGCAGTTTATCCCTGTGATATCTGAGACACTCAAACTTTTCAGCGTGAGTGTTTTGCCTTGTTTAAAGATGCTGATAGTTAATTTAGCTGGAAAGAAAAGTCATTCAAAGTAATATCTAGCAGATCTGAAAGTAGCTAGATTCCCTTAGCCACAGCACTGCCTGCCAGGTGGGAATCTGAGTTAATTTTTTTTTTAAATATGTCTGTGTGCTGAAGTGTGGCTTGATTCATTCGGGGGACATGCCACACTGAAGTGTGCCAGAGCTTGGAAGATGCATTTGGATCTTATTTCCACTTCCCTGATGAGGGTTGCATGTGCTCCCCATAGGTCAGCTCTAGCCAGAGCCATGTCCCTTGGGATTCTCCATTGCAGACCACAGGAGCCCTTTCTCCTGGTGTTGACACAGGAGGATTTGTTAAAGGATATTGGACAGTTTGAAAACTTCCAGAGTATTTAAGAATCAGACACAACACAGCTGGGAGAAACAGCCAATCATATCAACCCCTGTTCTAGCAAAGCTAGTGCTGCAGTCACCACCTGCCACTGGGCACTTGGTGCAGGGGCTCAGCCACAGAGCTGGCCAGGGAAGCCTCTGTCTGCTGGTGGCCCTCCCTTCCGCTGCTCAGGGTCCTAGCCCAGTTCACTGGTGCATCAACCAGGCTGGAGCCAGGCCACACACCTGTACCCCACTGCAGGGGAATGAGCCTGGCGACCCCCTGAGAGGGCCTGGCGTGGATGCCTGTGGAGCTGTCTTTCAGCATCTGCCAGATCCCTCCCTGCCCAAGTTTGGCAGAGACCGTGAAATTCGAGAGTTGGAGCAGAGTCTGTGTTGTCCCTGTTCAAGGCGAAGCTCCAAAGTGATTTTGAGCCTGCTTCCTACTTTGGCTAAAAATTCCATGTCCCAGAGCCTGGTGAGCTGTTTGGACCTCCCCTCAAAAAGAACTCGCTGCAAGAGGCAGATTCAGCGGACAGCTGGAGGAGCTCGAAGACTTGCCTTCCCTTTGGAGCAGGGCCAGTTCTTTCAGGCAGCCCCCAGCCATACCAAGCTCTGTGGAAACCCAGGCCCTGTCCCTGTCCACCAATGAAGGAGGCAGCTGACGACAGGTCTTGGCTCTGTAGCTCCTGATGGGTCGCCCAGGTGGAAACCTGTGTCGGGTCTACATTGCCGTCCAGCCCCTGCTCCCTCCTCTCTGTGTCCTGCACAGGCAACTATGCCCCCAAACCTCTTGCTTTCCTAATTCTGTCTCAGCGTCTGCTTCCTAGGGGATCCAAGTGACACATGGGGCTTTGGCAAAGAGAACTGGCAATAATCCATTAAAGATAATGGAGTGTTTATACACAATTTCAGTATTTCCTCTTTGATTCCTCTCCCTTTTAATCTAAGTCTAATCCAATAGAAAATTCCATCATCTCCACTTTCAAAAATGCATCTTGAGTTTCTCTTCTTCGCCCTCCCCTCACTCCAGTGCTGCCCCGCCCCCCCCCCCCGGCCACTCAGAGCCTTGCTGCTTCTGGCCCTGGATAACTTGGTGAGGATCCTGAAAAAAAGTACCCCAAGCCAAGGGGCATGAGGAACAGACATGAGTGCTGTCATTGTTCTGCAGCCGCAAGGTCAAGATGGCCACTGGATTGCTCCCTTCTCAGAGCTGTGGAGAATCTGCTTGGGTGGCTTGCTGACAGTCTCAGCCAGGCCGTGGCTCTAGAAGCGTCACCCCAGGGCTGGCCTGGTCTCCACATGGCATTCTCCTTGTGGGCGTCTGTGTCAATTTCCCTCTTTTTATAAGGACACCTGTTGTGTGGGTCAGAGGCTCTCCTCGTTCTAGGGTGGCTTCCTCAGTTCACTGCGTGTGTAAGAACCCGATTTCCATGCAAGGTTGTGTGCTGGGCAATGGGTGTCACTGTTTCTGCACCATGTTTAAAATGGGTAATTACTATTTTTTAATTTTGCAGTGCTGAGGGGGGCACCTAGGGCCTCACATTTGCTCAGCAAGTTCCCTGTCACTGAACCGATGCCCAGCCCAATTTTTTTTTTTAGGGCAGGACACAATTCAACCTACAACGGGCCTGGAGGAGGCCTCTTGTTCTCCCTGCTTCCTTTCCTGGGTTTCAGAGTTCAGGGTGATCTTCTAAGCACTTGATGGGACAGGACTCCCTTCCTTGCTGGGTTCTCGCTGTCCTCCTTGTCCTCTCTCAGGCCCCTCTCCTGCTCCGTTCGGCTCAGCAGGGTCCTCCCAGCTCGGGGCTCCTTGGTTGTCTGCTCTGCCTCCTCTGGAAGCTCCCACCCTGCTCTTCGCCTAACTGGGTCTTTCTTTTTGTTCAGGTCTCAGCTCAAATGTTGTTTTTTCCAAAGAGGTCCTCACTGCCTACTAGTGAGGCAGTGATCCACTTGGAACTTAAGAAGGGACACCAGTCAGGATAGGCAGCACTGTTCTGTGCTAACAAGGATCCCCAAATCCCAGTGACTGACAAGAGCCACACGTCACCCAGGACCCTGCAGCTCCCATGAGGTCCGTGAAGGTTTGCTCTGGGACATACTTTGGTGGACACTCTTTGCCTGGAATGTTACTGGGCTTAGGGTAGAGACGAAAGAGATGGTGACCATGAGCCTGTTCTCAAGGCTTCTGTCACACGTCACTGACTGAACAAGCCCACGGACACTTTTGAGTTCCACAGGGCAGTGTTCTCAGGGAGCAGCGCGTCAGGTCCTGGGGCCTGCGGTCAGCCAGCTGTGAGCCGATGCCCCCTCCCCTAGGCGGCAGATGCCTGGAGGGCTAACTCGGTCCTCCAGAAGGGCGCCCCCTTCTGTGTTTTCTATTTCTTCTTGTTTGCTTTTTTTTTCATAGCAATTATGGCTGCTGGAAATTGTAAATAATTGTAATAATTGTAAATAATCCACATTTATTTAGAAATGGTGGGTCTGATGTTGCTCAGTGGCAGAGCACTGGCCTGGCATGGCCAAGCCCTGGTTTCATCCCCAGCAGCACGAAAAACAGAGCACAAGCAAAAAACTGCATGTGAATGTGTGTGTGTGTGTGTGTGTGTGTGCGCGCGCGTGTGTGTGCATTCATAAGTGAACACACAAACTTGAAGGAGCAGGCAAGAGCCCAGGTTTTATTACCAGATAGAGCTTCCTGGGAGTCCCAGCCTCCTGCTCTTGGCATGAGAATCAGCAGCAGCGTCCTTCAGTGTAAAACAGGAGACTTGGGCACAGAGGGCACTGGAGAAGCAGGGCTCCCTCCCAGGCTGCTGCTTCCCTGTCAGCCTTGTAGTTTAGCATGTGTTTATTTTAGCACATACGAGCAACAGCATCACATTTATTATGCTGCGGTAAATACAAAACAGTATTTTTATTATACTGGCTTTAATTCAGAAACCATATCCATTTGGGATTGACTGTTTTTCAGTCACCTACCCCAGTTAATTAATTTTGTAACTTATAAATCAATTAAAGTAAATTGATTTAATTAGTGAGCTCCTGCTTTGCTATCTCATCTCATACGTTCTAATTAATGAGTCATATTTGGCTTTAAAAAATGACATCGGTTGTTAGAGTGACTTTTGTTTCCATTTGTGAATCTGTTTTGTTATGCCTTTAAGTAATTAACACATCTATTTTTTAGCAATGATAAGTCCTAGGCTCGAGCAGGGGCCTCATGGTAGGTCATGGGCGTGGCGGGGGAGGGGGGTCACCCTTGGAAGAGATCAGGAGCTCTCACAGGACTCCAGGAGTCCCTACAAGCAGGAGCCGTACAAAAGAGCAAGCCTGGCCCCAATTCCTCTGACTTCCTGTCTTCTTTGGGGTCTTCTCTCTCACATGCTTCCACCTGATGCCCTCCAGAAGGCCTTTGCCAGAACAAATCAGACACCAGTTCCCTGCTCTTGAATCCCTAGACCTGGGAGTTAAATAAACCTTTCTTAAAAAATAAAGTACCCCATCTCAGTTCTTTTGTTATATCAACAGAAAATAGACTACCATATATAGCCATTCTTTACCACAGAGAAATCAGGATTTTTGGAGTCAGACAGGCTTCCTCTTCCTCCTTCTGATCACATGGGATCCACTTGTAACTGATACAGTTGACTGTGGCTGGACAGGGTGCTGTAGCACTAGGCTTGGGAATGAACAGGGGATAAAGCATGGGAGCTTCTGGAAGTGAGAGCTGCATGCACAGTCTCCTAGCAGAAGCAGCCTGCTCAGGGGTGGAAGGACAATGACGGGAGGAATAACATCTCCTCCAATCAAATATCTTAATCTTCTCTGTTCTGCTTGGGATTCAGATCTCATGGAGGAAGTGCCTGGTGCACCTTCTCAGGTTGTACATCTACCCCTCAGCTAGGGTGGGCAGGCAACGGTGAGACCACCAGAATGCATCCAATAAAGAGCAGGCTATTCCCCAGGAACTGGGATGTTTTCACCAGAAAAGTGGATGCCTGGCTGGCAAAACGGACAGGTACCTGCTGGGCAGCCTTTGCAAGACAAAAGGTCCAAGCGTGACATCTCCTGACCTGTGCCTACCTCCTGGTTTCAGAGATAGGGAGTCACCTCACCTGCCAGCAATCTTGTTGGGCTTATAGTAACACTCGCTTTTCTGGGGGTGGAACTGGAGGCCAGCAGGGTGGAGAAGCCTGGCTACGGCCCCTGGGTAGACATTAGTGAAGCCGCCCTTCTAGCCCAGGTGTGTCTCGCTCAGGTGGTCCCCCTGAGGCTGGCCACTGCTTCATGGCGTTAGGACACCTGGAGCCTGTTGAAAGCCACAGCCGAAGGGGCCCCAGCAAACTTCCAGCTGCCAGCAAACTTCCAGCTGCCAGCTGATGATTGGCTCACAGCGGCCCCAGCAAACTTCTAGCTGCCAGCTGATTGGCTCCTCTGCTGTGATGCTCATTGGGCTGTTTCCCCCGCCCTTTCAGACCACAGAGCTGCTCATTGGGGGACTTTTTTGGCTCTGCCCATGGACCCAGCCAATCGGCCTCAAGAGCAGGAGGAAGGGGGCGGGGTGTTGAGAGGCTTGTGGGAAGCTGGTGGTGGCAGTTGGGCTCTGAGGGAATTCCTGAAGGGCTCGTGTGGTTTGGCGTGTGTGTTCTAAATTCCTGCTTGATAAGTGGCTCCTGAATTGTGCCCAGCCAGACTGCGGCAGGAGCTGGCTTGGAATAGAGGGCAGTTCTGTTGGGGGGAGGAGAAGTGAGAACCAAGCTGGGGTAGGGGAAGGCCTGGGCTCAGGATTCCCCGGGTGAACTGAAGGGTATTGCCTCCCGAGCCCCACAGACGCAAGAGCAGCTTTCGCTTCTGACCAGCACTGACCGCTAGCCTCGAGTCTACTTCAGCACTTGTTGGTTATTGTTTGTTTTTCTGCAGTCTCTCCCCTGAGCTTCATGTTTTCAATAAATGGTCTAGAGAAGACTCTCTAAGGTGACTCGAATAAATTGTATCACAATCTAAGCAATTTGTGTGAACTAGACTGTCTTTTTTCTTGCCGTAGGTTATGGTTTTGCTAGTAAGTGCATTAATTTTTTTTTCAACAAAATTGAAACTCATGGCAATTCTATATATTTTTTTTTGTGCAAAAGGTATCTGTCATTCACAACTAAAATATAAACTCTGAGGATTAGGATGCTGTTGAATTTACTGCTGTCAACTTAGTGCCAGGAAGAGAAGCCGGAGGTAACAGGCCCCCAAGCATTTTTCTGGAATGCAGGCTGGTGTGGGACCCTTCCAGCCCTGCTAAAGGTGTGGGCGTGCCTGCAACCCCAAAAGGCTCAGCTGGGCTTGGTGCACTCCAGGCATTTCCTAAGACTGAGGGCTGTGGATGAGGAAGGGGACACCAGCCAAGGCAGAGGCACGGCCAGTGTGCGAGTTGGCTCAAGGGCAGACAGGGCCCAACAAAACCACAGGGAAGCTAATATTGCCGAGCTGTTCTCCTTGGTCAATCTTGATTTTCCTCATCTGCCTTGATTCCTTTGCCTTTTTAGATTTAAAACCTAAAATGTTGAGAATAAAATTTTGAAGTGGAGACATTTCCTGATCTCTGCTTCAGACGAGATGGAGTCACAGGGATTGAATTTACCTCTCCCCCCTGGAACAACCGATAGCAGGACACACCACATTACACCTGGGTCTTCAAGATCCTGGACGCAAGGCACCAAGACAGTGATCCTCCAAAGACAGGAGGCAAGGGAGATGAGCTCAGCTGGCCTGGTTTCCTACACAGGCTGTGGTCAGGGAGGGAGGACACAGGGGAGTCAGTTAGCCTCCCTGAGTGAGGAAACGGCACCGAGTCCGGGGAGACAGGCAGGCCAGCTGAGGCTGTGCAACGGTACTGGACTAGAGACTGCGGGGGAGGCAGAGAAGGCTCCAAAGATCTCAGACTCACCTTTGAGTCTCATCAGGAACTAGCCAGCACACCAGAGCAAGGAAACAGGGTGGCCACCAGAGGGAACCAGATGTATCACCCACCCAGGGCCAGGAACAGTGTCTGTCACCACCAGCCAGACCGGAAAACCTCATGCCTCAGGGACATTGGGTGGATCACACAGAAGAACCTGGCCCCGTGGTGCAGAATAATCAGCCCCAACAAAGCACTGCCCAGACCTGGCTAATAAATACCCAAAGTAAGACCTGTAAGGATTAGACTGTGTTCTAGAGCAAAACTCATTAATTTTCATAAGGGTATCAAAAAGAGGTGACATCCAACAAGATAAAATTAACAATATGTGAATTCCAATAAAAATCGATAGGCATGAAGAGAATTAGACAAATCTGAGGAGAAAAATCATCAGAGTTGAGCAGGGGTTAGAATTAGCAAAGAAGGACATTAACATAGTTACTCTAACTATATGTCATTTATTCAGAGAGGTCAGGAGAGACGGGGGGTATAAAAAGGCACTAGATGAACTTTGAGAGAATAAACAGAACTACGTCTTAGCAAGAGATCAGACACTGCACAGGAAAAATGCTAGTTACCTAAAAGAAATGGCCACAGATACTCTCCAAAACGAAGAGAAAAGGGAGTCGGAAAGAGGGACGGTGTCGTGAGCCGCAGGCCAGCTCGAGCACTTGTGCTGAGATGCCAACAGGGAAAGGCAAGAAAAGAAAATACTGGAAGAAATAATGACCCCAAATCTCCAAAGTTGACAGTCAGCTCATTGGTACAGAAAAATCTCAACAAATCCCCAGCAATTCAGGGTGAACAAGACCGAACCAAGGCACATCTTGAGCAGATTGTCCCAAGTCAGTGACGAGGAACAGAGTCTGAAAACCGCCAGAGGAGACACCATGTGATGGACAGAGGAGTGATGGTGCTGAGGGCAGATTCTCACTGGAGAGACAGAGCGGGCCACGCCTGAGTACACCCGCAGGGGCGCCTCAGTCTAGCTTGCCACACCTGGAAGACCCAGCTTTAAAAAAGTGAAGGCTCAGCGAAGAACTTCAGAGACATAAAAGCTGAAAAAATCAGTCCCCAGAAGAAGGAATTCCAAGAAACGTTGATGGTAGTCCTTGAAGTGGATGATATCAGATGGAAACTTGGACCTATGGCAAAGAAGGAAGAACGACAGAGATAGTACACGAGAAATATATATTTATTTCTCCTTCCTTAGATTTCTTTAAAAATAATTAACTGCTTTAAAGGACATAAAAGAATGCCCTTGTAACATTCTTAACTACTCATGAAATGGTATCCTATCACTTGAAGGTAGATATCTGCATATTTAATTCTATGAGTCAGTTTTCTGTCACTGTGACAAGATACCTGAGAAAATCAACTTAGAAGGAGGAAAGTGTTCTTTTAGCTTACAGTTTTAGAAGCTTCAGTCTGTGGTCACTTGGCTCCCTCATTTCTGGGCCTGTGGTGAGGCAGAATGTCATGGTAGAGAGCCTGTGGCGGAGCAGAGCTGCCCACCTCCTGGTGGTTAGGGGTAGTGGGGAGAGACAGGTGGGTGCCAGGGACAAGAGGTAGTCCCCAAGGCCCTCCCTCCAGTAACCTACTTCCTCCAACCACAATGGGCTTCCCATAGTTTGCACCTCCTCCCAGGAGGACATTCAAATTACTGATCCATCAAATGGACTCGCCCACTGATGAGGTCAGAGCCTTCACCGTCCAATCATTTCCCCCAAGCCCCGCCTCTCAACACTGCTACATTGGGGACCAAGTCTTCAGTAGCTTTCAGGGGACATTCCAGATCCAAGTCACAACAAAACTCTACAGCAACTATGAATATAACCAAGAATCACAGAAAATAAGCCAATAGGGGAGAAAACAAAACAGTTTAAAAACTACTTAGAGGCAGGGGGCAGCTCACTGGTTGCCTAGCAAGCAAGTGGCCTTGGGTTGGTCCCAGCATTGCCCCAAACCAAAAAGCAGAAGAAAACAAAACCAAACCCTACTCAGTCACTTTTATAGAAGGAGGGGGCAGGAAAAACGTGAGGACAGGAAGATGTCACAATGGGAGACACGTGGCACAGGCCGCTATCTCTCCACCACTGCTGCCAGCTGAGGTGTTGATTTTTGGATGGCTTTAAACAACCTAGGTGTTGATTTTTGAATGGCAATAATAACTATAGGAGAGGAAAACAGGACACAGGATTGGGAATTTTGGAGAACAACTTACATTCATCCTCTGAAGCATTGTGGTTCTGTTAGTTACTCGGGGCGAGCCCAGCGCTTCTTTTCACCAACACCATAAGCAGTCATTTTGGGCTTGAAGTCAGCTTTAAAAATCCTGAACCCACCTACAAAGATCATCTGAGACACTTGACAGCTCCGCTGTTTTATTTATTCTTTTATGAGATTGAGCTCCCCCTTGGATAGTGTGCCTTCTGTATCCATTGACTTTTACAAACCTTGAATAAAAATCTGTTGAAAAGCAGCCTTTTAACCCCCCACCCCCGTGGTGCATAAATCACCAGGCAGAGCTCAAAAGACATGCCAATCCCAGGAACAAAGGTGCTTTGTGTGGGTCCTTGCTCCTGGGGAGAGCTGATGCTAATACCTGCCTGCATTTAAGAGTCCTGAGCTTGAGGCTTTGTGGGGAGACTTTTACAGAATGAAATGAAAGGTTTGTGTTTTACCTTGCTTCAAGGGAGAAAAATTGGAAAAACCTCCAAATCTCTAGCCAAACTGTGAGTTCCTCTGAAATTCACTCTCTGTGCAAAGTGAAAGTGAAGGGAAAATGAGAAATGAGAGATGGGAGAGCGAGAAGTGAAAGATGGAGACCAGGAAGACCTACCTAAGAGTTTATTTGTCAGAGCTGACAATTAAGGCCATCTCTCTATAGGAGAGAGAGGCAACACAGGCTTTACTTCTGGGACTTTTAGGAATTAGAGCTGGGCAGGTCCTAATGTGGGCAGTTAAGGGTGGGGTTGGTATGAGGGCATGGTGAGCCTTTCTCAGAAATGTCCTTGGGCGGGAAAGCGAAACTTTTCCCTTAAAATGGCGGCTGTCACTTAAGATGGCCATCCAGATGCTAAGCAAAGACCTTATAGAAACCCTGAAATTTTAGCTGCATTTTACTTTTTCCTCCTCCCTCCACTATTATATTCAAAGGCCAGGGACCTACGTCTGGCAGAAAGGGATCTCAGGTGTCTGTCTTTGAATTATAGAAATGTAGAGAAATAGTCCAACGCTCTTCTTCTCCTGGATCTCCCCCAGCCTCTGTTTGCGTTCACAAGTTTCTATTTGCTGCCTGGCTTTCTGGGTCTTTCTTGTAGGCTAAAGCTAAAGAGGAGATTTGATATTCTGACATTAAAAATGACAAATTTTCTTGAGGTTGGAAGTATGTCTCATCCACTACACAAATGACATTGTTGATCTGATTACCTGGGCCTGTCGGGTGAGGGAAAAAGGCAAAGATTGGCATAAACTAGTTTGAAAGAATGTCAAGGATTTTTCCAGCAATGAAAGAGAATTTCTTTTGAGATGCTGCCCAGCTTAAGAGAGACGCAGACATGAAGTGTGTTATGAATGGCATTTCCTTTCTGCAAGATTTTGGTCAATAATGATGGCTTTATAGCAGGTGTATTCTGCCTGTTGAGCTGGTGCTGTGGAGTCCAATGCCCCTGGAGACTCAGTCTCTCTATGGTTGTCCTGGCTCTAGTGGGTAGAGTATCGGGGGTGTTGCAGGGTCTTTGTCCCGGGGCGGGGGCAATTCTCAAGGACTGCCATTACACAGAACATTCACCTCTCAACTTGGTCTCATCCTGCCCTGCAGACCCTGCTGCCCTGATCTAGGGGTGGGTAGCCTGTTCTTTGGGGGTTTCTGCCCCTGGGCCCTGAGAAGCTTTCCCTCTCCACATGGAATAAGTAAGGGAGCCCCAGCCCTTTCCTGTCTGCTGTCTTTTATCCCCAAATTCCCAGCTTTCCAAGGTGCTGAATCTACTCCCTCCCCCCTGCTTATTTCTAGGCAATGGTAGTAGAAACTTCAGGATGGGGAGAATGTGGGGAGCTACATACTTGGGCTCACATGCCTTGAACTAGAAACATCCTTTAATATGTGTTTATTCCTAAAAAGGAAAGAGAGATGAAATAAAGCATAAAGAAGCCTGGAGAAGGCCTGCCTTAACTAAATGATCTGGAAGGGTCCCATTATACACACTTAAGGAATGTGGTTCTTGGGGCATGTATATGGAAAAAATTCCATGTGATTATGTCTGGGGCCCTGCATGTGACACTAAGGCTGTTGGAAGCAGGACAAAGTGATAAGCACAGGCAAAGCAGTCTGTCACTCATGTGGTCCCTCATCTAAAACCAAGAGGTAGTGGGTACAGATTCATTAGGTAGAATTATCTTCTAGGTCCAAGGTTCTTACAGAGAAAATCCTGTTGTGTGTGGTGATCATGGAGGTGAGAGCATACATACTCACGTCTATTTTAGGATTCCTGGAAGTTCCTTGCCCAGGAGGGGCTGACTAGATCCCAGGTTTGTCCCCATGCTTTCTGCAACCAGCATCTCATTTAAGACTTGTAATCACCCTGTTATATCATAGAGACAAAAATCTAGGCAGCGTGAATTCCCATCTCCAGGCTTATTCCCTTCACACGGTTATGTGAACACAGGGAGGCACCATGATGTCTCCATTTTTGCACAACTAGTGCAAATCTTGACCTGTGAGGCACTGCTGGCGGGTGACAAGGGATCCTGGGAGCTCTGCCAGGCCTTCCGCTTCTTGCTCTGTCTACTGCATTAGGTAGTTATTAGTTCGTGGCTTCTGGTTCTAGACTCAGTTAATTTGAAAGAACACTCAGGCAGCGGCCAGGCCACAGGCTGGGCGCCTCCTTAGCTTTGGAAATTGCCCTGGCCTGACGCCTGCACCTTCCCGAGCACCCTCTCCTACCCCGCCAAGCGGAGATGAGCGGTCCTAGGTGCAGGGATTGTGGTACAGAACCGAACGAACGTCATCAGGACGGTGTCTGGGACACAGGCTGCTCAGCAAACGCCTGTCTCTTCTCTCTGAGAGTCAGGCTTGCTGCTAGCTTACCCGGACACGGGAGGACACCTGTTCACGAATGGCGAACCAGCCAAAGGAACTTCCCGTCCTTATCGGCTTTTAGGGGTATTTCAAGCAGAGCAGTACCGAGTGGGGGAGACGGCGCCTCTCCTTGCCCAGGTTTTCAGGCAGTAACCGCCCAGGAGGAACAGAAAGAGGCGCTGGTCCTTTGCAGATTCCGGGCCACGGCGAGGGAGGTCGAGACCCGGAGGCACTGCGGGCTCGGAAGGCCGCAGGCGCCGGCAGAGGGCGCCCCGGGCCCACGCAGTGGAGCGCGTGGCGCTCGGGTTGGGCGCTCGCGGGCCACCGGGCACCGTCTGCAGACCGGCGTTGACCGCAGCCTGGGATGCGCCGGCCACTGGGCTCTCGCGCGAAGCCAGCGCCCTCCGGGCGCAGCGGCACCGCCGGAGCGCCGCGCTTCCAGACCGCGGTGAGTACCCGCGCCTCCCCGACAGGTCGCAGGCTTGGTCGGGGCGCTGGGACGCGGCTGGGGGAACGAGCGCGCCTGTGGTTGTGTTTGGCGTGCGTGGGGGAAGCGGACAAGCTCTGGCTCGGGGTTTTGGGTCGAGTTTGAGGTTGATCCATAGAGGCGTGGGACGTCAGGCCAAGCTTTGCGTACGACTTAGGGTTACTTGAGGTTTTAATATTGGGATTTGTCCCGAGGGCCTTGCTGCGTACAGTCCAGGGGTCCAGGAACTGGTCAGGTAACCAGTGAGCGCAAGCGCTCACCTGGGCGTCACCCACCCCCTTCGCAGCAGCATCATCCAGGGGAACCACGTGTGGCTGTCACCCAACTCTGCCTGTCAAGCGCAGCCCGCCCCTAGGGCAGGGGAGGGAACGCGGGGGCCGGGAGGGCTGTGCCCCGTGGGAACCTAGCCGGACTGAGTGCCTGCCCGTGCCAGCTCGGCTCTCTGTGCCTCGCGTTCCCACAGCCTCTTGAGAGGCAGTGGGCAGCGCTGTAAGGAGGCTCAGGGTCCTGCCCGAGGGGGTGAAGGCCGCCCCAGGGCGCCCAGGCTCTGGGCTGCAGGAGGGAGGGAGCAAAACTGCCCCAGGGACTAGTCCTGGGGGTGCCCTCTCCCAGGGAAGCTTCAGGAACCTGTAGACCTTTTCCTGGTTCCAGTCGCTTGGAACCGTCTCTAGGGGCTTCTGGCAGCGGGGCGGCGCCTCCCCTCCTGGGGCCTGGCCCAAGGTCCGTTTCACGGACCCGCCCCGGCAATCTTTGCGCAGCTGGAGCCGAACTCCCGCTGCGCGCGGCTGGTCGAACTCTGGCGCGCTTCCTGGGCTTTGTGGAGTCAAGGCGCCTTGCGAAGTCCACTTTCCGAGCTCCGAGGGCTTTGAGAGAGAGGATCCAAGGCAAGGTAGGTGGCTTTGACAGGGTCGCCCAGCTAATGAGTGGATTGGGTTTGACAGTGAGCAAAGATGCGATCTGCTGAAGTCTTGGAGAACGACTGTGTTTTTCCTTTGCTTTTTAGGGCGTTTAGAGAGCTGCGGAGGAGACAGAGGGGCTTGGAGGAACAAGACATGTATTTTTATCTGCGTCTCAAAAGAGGAGAATTCTCTGTCCCCACCAGAGAGGCTGCAACCCGGAACTGTGACTGCAATTGACTGGCACAGCAGAGGCCTGGGAGTCTCGGGGTGGATGACTTAGAATATGTGCTAAAAAGCCATTTTCCTTGGGGAATTTAGGGGCCAACTGGTGGTGGTGGTGACCGTGACCTGAAGTGAAGGAGTCAGAAGACAGCTAAGGGAACAGCGGGAAGGGACAGGGGGCTGCCCTGGACTCCCCCTGAAGCTCCTGCTGCCCCTCTCTGATGGAATGCTGGTGAGGTTCTCTGCCAGGGGAGCCACTGGTGAGTGGAATAGTGGGGTCTGACCGACCCTCATCCCTGCTTAAGAACTGGAGGGGTGTCGGAGCCCTGAGGCTCTCTCCTTCTGGAAGATGGCTCTGAACACTTCCACCACGGATAGTGCCGGGCTGGCGGTGGAGAGGGACTTCTCCTTCCGTATCCTCACAGCCTGCTTCCTGTCACTGCTCATCCTGTCCACTCTCTTGGGAAACACTCTGGTCTGTGCTGCTGTCATCAGGTTCCGACACCTGCGATCCAAGGTGACCAACTTTTTCGTCATCTCCCTAGCTGTGTCAGACCTCTTAGTGGCTGTCTTAGTGATGCCCTGGAAAGCTGTGGCTGAGATTGCTGGCTTCTGGCCCTTTGGGTCCTTCTGTAACATTTGGGTGGCCTTTGACATCATGTGCTCCACTGCCTCCATCCTCAACCTGTGTGTGATCAGTGTGGACAGGTACTGGGCCATCTCCAGCCCCTTCCAGTACGAGAGGAAGATGACTCCCAAGGCAGCCTTCATTCTGATCAGTGTGGCGTGGACTCTGTCTGTCCTCATCTCCTTCATCCCCGTGCAGCTCAGCTGGCACAAGGCCAAGCCCATAAGCCCCTCCGATGGCAATGCCACCTTCCTGGAAGAGACCGAGGACAACTGTGACACCAGATTGAGTAGGACATATGCCATTTCATCCTCCCTGATAAGCTTTTACATCCCGGTGGCCATCATGATTGTCACCTACACCAGTATCTACAGGATCGCCCAGAAACAAATACGGCGCATCTCAGCCTTGGAGAGGGCAGCGGTCCACGCCAAGAACTGCCAGACCACCACGGGGAATGGGAAGCCTGTCGAGTGTTCTCAATCAGAAAGCTCCTTTAAGATGTCCTTCAAGAGAGAGACTAAGGTCCTGAAGACCCTGTCCGTGATCATGGGGGTGTTCGTCTGCTGCTGGCTCCCCTTCTTCATCTCAAATTGCATGGTGCCCTTCTGTGGGTCTGAGGAGACCCAGCCCTTCTGCATCGATTCCATCACCTTTGATGTGTTTGTGTGGTTTGGGTGGGCTAATTCCTCCCTGAACCCCATCATTTATGCCTTTAATGCTGATTTTCAGAAGGCATTCTCTACTCTCTTAGGATGCTACAGACTGTGCCCTACAACGGGTAATGCCATAGAGACAGTTAGCATCAATAACAACGGGGCCGTGGTGCTTTCTAGTCATCATGAACCCCGAGGCTCCATCTCCAAGGAGTGCAATCTGGTTTACCTGATCCCGCATGCTGTGGGGTCCTCTGAGGACCTGAAGAAGGAGGAGGCAGGTGGAATAGCAAAACCACTGGACAGGCTGTCCCCAGCCCTGTCAGTCATATTGGATTATGACACTGATGTCTCTCTAGAGAAGATCCAGCCCACCACACACAATGGACAGCATCCAACCTGAGCTCCTGGGTGAGCCCAGCCACACGCAGGCAATCTGAGAGCTGGAGGAGATTTTTTTGGGGTTGCTGCTAAGGTCTGGTGGGACTGAGACGTCAGGGGGACCTCTGCCCTTTTGAACAGACAACCAAGTTTATTTTCAAATACATTCCACTGTATTTTCCGTGTTTTTCATTGCCCATCAAACAGGGATACATGGGAGCCAACAGGGACATGTCTTTGGCTTCAGAATCATTTTTGAAACTTATCTTAGGATTTTAAAAATAGGGCAAAGAATCAGCAATGAACAGCTTCATTAAAATCAAAGCTTTCCGAAGGGTTGAGTTTGCTGTATACAAACAGGTGCTAAAACTGTTCCAAGCAAAGTTTTCAGATTGTAAAGGTAGGTGCATGCCTTCATCAATCATTTCTAAAAAATAACCGAGCCTTACAGTAGGAATGACAATGCTTTTTTTTTTTTTTTTTTACAGAACGGAGAGATGTTTTGTTGATATTGGTTTTATTTATTTATTGTATTATATGGATATTTTGAATTTATCATAATAAATCTATATTTATCATATTTAATAGGATACACTCGAGTTATCTGAGCTTGAACTGTCCATTGAACTAGCACTTTATAAACCAATGAAGCAAACACAGAGTGAGGTTGCACAGGCTCATGAGCAACTTCTGGAACCAGCGCAGACTGGCAGGACCTGAAGCTGCGATGGTCCCTTAGGATGCAGGGACTTGAGTAAATCCAAGGTGAGAAGGACAAATGCTGTGAAGGCTATTTTTTAGTCTAAAAAGATTGTGAAAATTTTTAAAAAAGCATAGCTGCTCGTGTGTTTCAAAAGCGGCCAAGGCTGGTCCCAGGAGCGATTGCAGTTCGGAGGGGCCAGCTCAGCCCTCCGGGTACCTCTTAGGCGGCTGGGAGGTGCAGGAGGCTTTGTATCTATGTAAAATAGCTGGCTTCTGGGCTCCTCTCACTGCTCTGCTTGCGTGTCTCAGAGCTTTTCTGAGCCAAATGGCTGTCCCAGGTAGAAAGATGCAGGAGGACAGTTTGCTGGGTTCTGTGTCACAGCCGCCCCACCGATGGACCCAGCTGGAACCCTGTGTCTTCACCTTCCCAGCTCAAACCCAACTGCTCAATCGGGCTCCTCCCTTTGTGTGCTTTGATCTGAGTGGAGGACCCATTTTTCTTTTTTTAAAGGTCTTTAAATGTTAATGGTGTCCTAATTAAGGAGCAGTGCCTCATTCTCCATGTTAAGTGCCCCAAAGCCACAGCGGCCCTGCTCACAAACGCTGTTCCTTTCTCTGAGCCTGGGGATCCTGTCACACCTGGACTGTGGAAAGCATCGCCACAGCCTCCCCGGCTGCTCCCTTCCTGGCTAGTGTGGGGGTCCCAATGGGGATGTGGAAATGTTTACAGTCTTCTCCTGATAAGCAGTTGACATATGTGGAGATGACATTGGTACAAAGGACAGACATCTGCTGAAAACCCTCCCGCATCGGGTCTGTGACTTCTGTACTGTGAGTGTTTCCTTCATTTTGCTGCCTGTATGCTTTCTTACATCTAATAAAATTATTTTGTGAACTCAAATCAACCCTGAATGAGCTGTGTTGCATTTGTTAAATGCATTTAAAAAACTAGAACATTCAGGTATACAAGTAAGAAAACAAGGACATTTCCAAGTATATGTTACTTTTTTTCAAATTGGAAATTTCTGTTTTATATGTCATATTCTACCTTTGAATATTTAAGCAGAAAACGTTTTCTGATTTGTTCTCTCTCTCTCTCTCTCTCTCTCTCTCTCTCTTACTTCTGTCATAATATTTTTTTTTGAAAAGGTATCTTTCTTCATTTATGGAATTACCCTGTTTTTCAAATTTGAAAACTTTATGATATTGGCTCTTTCTTTCCAAGACCCTATTTCATATAAGGCAAAAATTTCAGCCTGGTACAGCCAAGAATTTTTTTTTTTTTCCCCAGAAAAGATTGCGGCTTGTCATGGGTTTGTGTGGACCCCTGGCTAGGAGCAACCACTGTATGTGTGGTATTCATTTTAAAAGTCAATTATAACAGGACTCTAGGTCCTGCTTCTGAGTTAGCTGATATGCTTAGTTTTTTTTTTTTTTCATCCCCAGGAAGGAGAAGGCTCAGCAGCAGGTGATGTAGAAACTTAGGGTTCAGTTTACCTCTCGGGACATCCCAGGGCAGATGGTGTTTTAAGTCCCACATCAGCCTTCCCAGCATCTGACAATCACACCCAGGAAGTGCCACACCTTTGCTTTCTGCCTCCTAACTTTCTGAATATCTGCTCTTTAAAATTTAATTTTATTCTTAAATCAGAAACACAAGCCACAGTGCTCAGGCAGAGTCACCGAAACACAGAACAGAAATCTTCACTGAGCCAAATAGTGAAAATGGGTGCTTTGTTAGAAATGATATTAAATAATGGTAACATTGAGCACACCTTGAGTGAGACTATACTCTGGGTTCCCAGCATATTGGATTGACTAAGGGCATCTTATAAAGTATTAATTCTACTGAGCGAATCTTCCAGATGATTTGATTTCCAACTGAAAGCAAAATTACAGTAGGACTTTCATTTTTACTTCTAGCTCTGGCCATGAGCCTTATGCTGACTGTGTTTGAAACACTTTACCAGGACAGAGATGATTTTTGAGAACTGCTCTTTCCCTGTGTCCACCTAAGAAGCTGTCCTTCCTCATGGCACGTAAGGCTCTTGCTAGTGACCGACAGACACAGTAGGGAGACTGAGCTTCCACTGGTAGATTTGAGGTTTACTCAGGAAAGTCCCCGGTTTCCCTTGGGATCTCTGCAGATCATGTCCTCTGAGTCTCAGTTGAGCTGATCTGTTAAATGGGAAGAGCAGAACTTCTCCATTAGCTTCTTTTTCAGAGGAGCTCCCCACTCCAGAAGCAAGTTGACCTGTCATCCAACATTGGTGATTTTCTGAACCCTCCCCTCTCTCTGGGGACCCCATCATGATTTCTCCTCAGGCAGGGCTAGTAGCATCTTAGTGTATCTCTGCTTTCCACATCCCAAGCCCCTGTGCAGGGAGCCAACCTCTTGGGGCCCTGGGATGCAGGAGGCAGAGGCTTAGTTTCAGATAGACAAGAGCTCCCTGCAGGGACCACCTGAAGTCCATATGAACTAAGTCAGCGCTCGCCTCTCTGAGACTGGCCTGTGGTGCAATAGAAATAAACATGCAGGTCCCTGAGGTGACAATGAACTGGCATATGGGAGAGCTCCTGCACCAAGTCCTGGGCTCGCTGGTCCTTTTAGGATCCCTGTTCTGAAGAAGGGATCCACCACTTAATATCTATTGCACCAGTAACAATGGACCTGCTGTCTTTTCACAGATTTGCCTGGTGGAGCGGAAGTGACTATTAGGGGACATGTAGTTTGGGATTCTCCAGACACCATCATCTTTGCTGTGGTAATCTGGTATCCCAGAAGCAAGGGGCTTCGTACCTCTGCATGGTTAAGAACGTTGATTGAAGTTAGAGACTGACTGAATAAACCTGTGCTCCACGTTTTAGTTGATCCAATCTCCTTATCTTGCAGAGATGGTTTGAGGAATAATAAGTGAGTTGTTGGCCTGCCAATTCTGGGCTGCTAAGTGTAGGGCCGGCTAGTCTGCATGACCTGGTCACTGTTGTCCCTTGAAGGAATTAACCGGGGAGATCACCAGCCTTTGGTACCCTCTAGATTGCACGCACCTCTTTGGATTTGTTTGTGATTCCCTGGATAGAAAACATGACAAAACAGCCTGTTTACTTTTTAGAGGATTGAGGATACGGTGAGCATTACAGCACAAACTACATTTCTAAGATTTCACTACCAGGCCAATCTGCACGGCCTTCTGTCACATTAAATAACTTCCATGGGATGCACAGAATTAAAAAGGCAGCATTTGGACTTTAGTCTGTTACATCATTCAAGATTTGGGAGTTGTAATTTAAATAGCAGAGGCTCAAGAATAATCTCTGATTTAAAAGGGCTTAACTTTCTAATCACTATGAGAAAAATCTATAAAACCAGCTAGAATTTTTCTTATGTTCATAGAACAGACTGGATCAGCTCTCAAAACTGGTAAATTTTTTCAACATTGCAAAGGATCTGCTCTGAGCCATGTCCTCAGAACTGAGGTCCCCCTCCCTCCTGCCTCCTGGAGCCCAGATGCTGTCCTGTGGAAGGTGGAGGTGGACTTAGGAGGGCTGAGGGGTAGGCAGGAGTTTCATTTCACTTAAACTCACGACGATGCTAACTCATATCCCTTGAGAGTAAGTTTTCTTCATCTCTACTGATGGGAGTAGATGAGATGATTTCTATGCTCTATTCTGCTTTGAGATGATGAGATGTGAGAGATGTTTGGGGCCAAGTCTGACTGTGAGAGGTTCCCCTGGATGGAATTCCCAAGGAAGGGAAATCTATGGGAAAGCTAACATAGGGATGGAAAATGCAAACAGGACCCCGATGTGCCTTTGCTTGCCCTTCTTCAATGGCCCCCAGCGTACTTTCAGGAAAAAATAAATGGAACTCATTCAAGGCCCCTGGTGATCTGGCGCCTGTGGTCTCTGCAGCCTCACGTGCTGTGGTTACCCCATGGCACTGTCTCGTGGACGTCCTGAGCTTTGGGCGGTGGAGTCCTTTCCAGTTTTCACGCCTTTGCACATGCCCTGAACCCTGCAGGATGCTTTCTTGCTGCCTCTGTTTGCCCATCCCTGCTCGTCCTCAAGTTCACAGGGATTGAGAGGCTCCTAGGCATGCCCCAGAGAAGCTTCCTGGGCTTGCTGTGCCTCCGCGCCCCTGGCCTCTTTCCCGAGGCCTATGGCCCTTGGGAGACCATCTCCTCACAACTCCTCGTTCTCCCTGGATCAGGAGCAGAGGGGGCAAAGCTGTCACCATCTCCTTCTCTGTGCATATCCCTAAGTTTGCAGGCCTTTGGCCCAGAGGGTCGCTCATTGAACATGTTGGCTGAACAAGGGAGCGAGCCAATCAGAACAGGAACACTGACTGGAGCACAACTTGAGTGTGTGTGTGGTGTGACTGACGTGTGGGACAGTCTTCCAGGCCTCCCTCACTGATGCCTCTCACCACCTGAGGCTGCAGTTGCCTGGAGCTGACCGGCTGTCCGGTGTCCATCATACATATGACAGAAAAAATGTCATATGTAGATACACACATACTGGTGCACACACATGCAGACACACGTATGTACACACACATGTACATGCACATGCACATATGCACATAATTTGATACAAACTGTCAGTAAGGACCTTATGGAGTGTTTTCTATGATTTGAACCATGTGCTAGATGTTAAGGATGCAGAAATAAACCAGGTACTATCCCCATCCATGAGGAGCTTCCGAGTGGAAAAAAGGGAGGGGACAGACATGCAGCTCAATCAACCTCAGAAATGTTCTGAAAGCATGATGCAGGGGGAAGGAAAGGATTTCTTCTGGGTAAAGCCAACAGCTCTGCTATACTGAGCCTTGGTGATGGCAAGGCTGGCCTTGTGCCAAGTGCCACCCTCCTGGGGTCTCACTACATTCTTACAGCCAGCCTTCCTCCCACAGGGGCACTATCAGCACTACCAGACCAACAGTCAGAGGAACAGGAATTCCTGTTCAGAGAGGGTTTGTGATGTGTCCAAGGACACACAGCTGGTAAATGGTGGGTCAGGCTTTGAATCTAGGGCTGTCTGATTTCAAAGCCTGTTCTTTAACTGTGACCTGTTCTATTTATTAGAATATAGTTCTAACTAAACAAGTCACTTCTCGAGGGGATTCTAAGCCACTTCAAATATTGGTGTATTAGAAAACACCTGTCACTGACACAAGCGTTCATGAAATATGGGGGGAATGGTGTGATGAACCCCTGTGGACCAGTCCTGTTCCCCAGCCTCAAACACTAGCCAGACGGGGTGCGCTGTCTCAGACAGAGTTGGGTGAGCAATGGCAACAGGAGGTACGTGTCTTTGGGTGGAGTATAATGTTTAAGACAAGCAGAATTTTAAGGCATTTAAATTTCAAAAACATGACCTTGTGGAATTCAAGGGTAAGAAAACAGAGAGAAGGTCCATTTAAGGGCAGAAATGTTCCTACGCTTGCAGGTCAATTTGGTCAGTGTGGACTTCCTCAGTTTGTGTCCACAAACATTCATCCACCCCTGCCTGGCGCAGCTCTGTTTGGGAGCCGGTGATGGCGGGAGGGGAAGTTCATGGAGAGCTGCTGGGGCGCCAGGGGAACTGGGCACAGGCTTGGGCAGTGGGTGGCAGCAGCAGGGGTGAGAATGGCTGGGTAGGAGCAGAGTGTCTGCAAACATGGGGCCAGGGAAACGTGCTGGGTGAATTTTCTGGATAGAGGCATGATGGAGAGACAAAGGTTTGGCTGTCAACTTACTTGATTGCTTTGGGGTGGTCTCCTCTGCAGAAGCCCCTATGGAGGGCACCTAGAAGATGAACCTGGTCACTTGATAATCACTGAGTGTGAACAGGAGCCCCTCCCTCCTCCACACCCTTATTCCAACCACCTGCACTTTTAATCACGCTCAAATGCGCTGTGGTGACAACTTTGCTTCTCTTCCAAGTTGGACCCCTTGTTTGAGGCACATGTCAGGTGTGAGCCTGGTGGAGCCCTTCCCTGGCCCTTCCTTCTGCAGCCTGGCAGCCCCTGGCTGTGACCCGTGACTCCCTGCTTCCTGCAGCACTGTATTCCCAGTGCCCAGCACAACCAGCACACAGTAGGCACCAAGTGAATACTTTGTTAGACAAATGAGTGCATTAGTAACTATACAGAAGGTCTAGGTAGGTGTTAGACACATAGCTTCATTTTTCACCATGGGGGTGACTCTGCTGGGGTTTTGAGGGCTGACTTTTTCTGCTAAATTAGGTTTCTCGATCATTGACACAGTCTCAGGAAATAATTAAATAGCATTTAAATGGCAAGCAGGGGCTCTCCCTCATATCCTTATGTCTGGATAGCGATTCACCTTTTTACACAGAAGAGAGAGGAAATGTTAACCAAATGTCACAAATGTGTCCCCAGATTATCTCGTACACACACGCTGTGGAGACTGAGTTTCTGGGTCAGATGGATTCAGCATAAGCATGTTGACTGTGATTAAGGTAATGGCCGGCCCAATTCTAAGATGGGTTTAATGCACAGTACTGTTAAACTGGGGAGGGAGTGTGCCCACCACGATTCTGCCAAAGCAGCTGTGGCTTTTTGCTAGCTTGATGGTGTGGTCTCTCTAAAATGGTGTGTTCATCATGGGCATAAGAGGATTAAAGAGGAGCCACTCTTAGAGGGAACCAGGGGCATAAGGTGATCGTTTCAGCCTGTGGAAAAAGCCCGACCCTAATGCTTTCAAGGGAAAGGGAAATTGTAATGCCATTTTTGGAGTAGCATCTGTTGGCATCAATATTGAAATGAAAGCTTATTTGCTTGCTTATGGGACTGAGCAGCTTAGAATGCCTCACCTGGATGAAGCTCTGTCCAGCAGCAGAGCCCCTGGACTGGGGGAAGGAAGGAAGTGGACGCTTTCCTGTCCTGTTCACAGCGTGTAATGTGATAGGACTAGGGAAAGGGGACTTTGGCAGGTGCAACCACATTTTAAAATGTGCACACGATGCCACCCAGCTTAGTTTCCCCAGTCTATTCTGCACACCTCCTTGCCCGTGTACTCAGGGACAGTGTGTATAGGTGCACATGGCAGCCTTGCTGGTAAAAGCCAAAGGGAGACAACCTAGGTGTCCAGTAATGTGGGAAACAATAACTAAAATGTAGGGCATTGTGGGGGTTCAAGGAAATGTCTTCTCCATCCTCTGAGGGCTCACTGGGCACAGTGGTGCCTGCCTGTATTCACAGCAGGTTGGAAGGCTGAGGCAGGAGGATCTCGAGTTCAAAACCAGCCTCAGCAAAAGAGAGATGCTAAGCAAATAAGTCTCTAAATAAAACACAAAACAGGGCAGGGGATGTGATTCAGTGGTTGAGTTCCCCTGAGTTCAATCCCAGGTACTGAAAAAGAGAGTGGGGGGGGTGGGGGGGTGGGGGGCGGTGGTGGGATATTATAGAGGAAACAAGGTGTAAAGATTTATGGACGGCCTGGAGGCCATCACATAGTAAAATTGCCCTCCAGCCAATGTGATTCTGATGCTGATATGACATAACCTTTTCCAGTAGGGAGGGAGGCGCGTAGACAATTTCCAGGGGGGAGAGTAATGAACTTGGAGAACATGTAATCAAGTGTGCTTGGCCCACAGGATGGATGGATAATGGGTGAGAAATGGTTCTCTATGGGACCAATAGAGAGGACGCTGTCAGCTGTGTTGAGAGACCTCAGCTTCTCCTCCTGGGGCAGGAGTTTAGTTAGTGGAGCTCAGGGAAGGGATGGAGGGAAGCGCTTTTTCTTTTGGCAGTTCTAGACGTTGGCACCGGAGGGCGCTGTGAGGAGAGCTCTGTGTCTGGAGGTGGAGTGGGGCAAACTGGGAAGGCCCAGGGACTGTCCTGGGGGGGCGGTCCTAAGCCCCCTCAGGACAGAAAGCACTTGTGTTTGGGGGATCACGTTCTGATTCCCAACACCATCCATAGTATGTGGTAGTTAAAAAGAAAGGTGGATTCAAGTACACTACAAGGAAGAGTTTTTATGACGTATAATGAAGTGGAAAGGCAGTTTGCAAAACAATACAATGTGATTGTTTTTTATTTTTAAAAAGTGTAAGAAGTATTTATTTTTATGCAAATACATAGAATGAGATGAGGAAAAGGGCCCCCTCATGCCGCAGTCTGGCTGGGCACAAAATCAGGAGCCACTCAAGCAGGAACAAACTTTATTTCCAAAAACTCCCGCTAATGCCTTCTCCCGGGACATACCACACCAACCGGAAATCCCTCCTCCGTCAATCCCTCCTACCGCACTTCCCCAACCAATGGGAACTCTCTGGGAGTCCCGCCAGAGCTCCAAAGTAGCAGGCCGAGGCGGACACCAGGGGTCTAATATCCAATTGAATGCACATCTTAACATAATCATTATCATCTCAATGGCTTGCTGGCATCACCTTTCAACCAAAAATGCCATGCGTCATTCCTACTCTGCTTTGGCTCTCAGCACCCTCAGCTGACTAAGTAACAAAAGTAAATAAATGAACAGATGTGTGTAGATAAATCTCTTGCACAGAAGATTTCAGGCAAACTCCCCTAAATGTGGGCTGCGGGGATGGGGGGGGCTGCACCCTCTCTGGTTGAGCTTGGGGAAGAGCCCGAGTTGGGGGCTTTTGCTTTTCCTTTGCACGTGTCTTGGTTTTCACAGGAAGCTGGCGCGTGGGTATATCACGGGGTAGCTCCCGCAATGGTCTCTAGGATGCATTGCTGACCCGGTCAGGTGAGGCAAGCTCTTGTCATGGTCACTGTGCTGATGGGGAGTCGGGCTGGGGAGGGCAGTGGAGGAGGGTAGCCAGGGCTCAGGCTGTCCTGGAGAGAAGGCCAGCAGTGAGCACCGTCCCTGAGCTCCTCTGTGGACAGCTCCTGGCCTGGCTGAGGTTCATGGTCAACTGGCTGGTGCAGAGCGGGACCCCGAGATGGGGCCCAGGTCCTGCCCGGTCACAGGACTCCTCGCCACACTCTGGGGTCTTGCTTTCTTCATACACAAGGTCCTTTCCTACTGAGCTTCCTCAGAGCCGAGGATCAGAACAATTTTGTGGATCAAATGCATTTCATTTAGAAAATGGCAGACGGTGCGGCCTTTACATAGGAGGAAACAGGTTCCCTGCCCAGCTTCTGGGGAACGTTGGGAAGAATTCTTGGTGGTGGGGCTCAGGTTGGGGGTCAATGGGATCTTCTTTCAAGCCCTCTATTCTGCCCGGAGGACCCCCTGGGGGAGTTGCTATTTCAGGCCTTTAGAGACCCCCTGAAGTTCCTATGCTCTAGAGCCTGTTGGCTTACACCAGGTAAGACCCCCCCCCCCA
>NW_025999869.1:1069732-1096103 GCF_001458135.2 Marmota marmota marmota
ATATATATATATATATATATATATATATATATATATACTAGGAAGTAGCTTCTGTGTGGCCGTTTTTATCAAGTTAAACATGATTTCCTATTGGAAATTGGAATTGGCCGAGGACTCCAGTTCAAATCCATTACCCTGTGGGCATTCCAACTCTCTCCCCCTGTTTACCTGCACCTCCCACTCTAAGAGGCAGGCAGCTGGCTCCTGTCCCCTTCCATCCACCCACTGAATGCTAGTTGATCAATTACAGTGAACACGCAGTGGTTTCAGAATGGCTAATTCACACTCCAGCAGAAATCCACTCTATTGAGTGTTAGGGACATGCTTATGTACTGTGCCCTGACAGGCTCCACTGTTTATGAACTACCCAAGTCGCTTTTCTCTTCTGCCCTTGTCCATGCTGTTGTTCACACATCTATAGTTAGATTCTTTTGTCACAGTCTGCAGTCTAACCTGGGATTCTCATGGATACAAGTGTTCATGATCCATGCCTACACAAGCAAGCACAGGAGAGAAGACCCCATCTCCCATGCAGAAGTCAAAGTGATTCATACAGATAAACCCACCCTTTGAGGATGATCTGCACATAATGATGTCCTTCAAAAGACCAGGATGTGTGAAGGGTCGGGGACAGTAAATTTGCAGTGGAGAAACCTGTCTAATATTCCTTCAGCCTGGTAATAGTAATAAAGAGGTAATAAGAGGTTGTTAGTATAAATTCTAAAAAAAAAAAAAAACCCTAAATGACGATTTTAGAGTATTCCATGCATGAAGGAGCACTCGGTGCTGTGAAGTTCAGTAGGATTTGAGAAACACGTGATGTTACGTATCTGACATTACTGCGTCATGCAGGATAGTTGCAATGCCCTGAAGACACCCTGTGCTTTGCCTGACCATCCTTTACCCTGACGAGCCTGGAGTGACCATGTATCTGCTTTCTCTCTGTGTAGTCGGCTTCTTCCGGATTGTTACATAAATGGATTCCTACAGGACTTGGCATTTCTACACTAGCTCCTTTCCCTTAGCAATAAGCTTTTGAGATTCATCCACATCTTCCTGTGGCTTTCTCATTCTTTTCGGCTGCTCAGTAGTTTTCCACTGCGTACACCTACTGCAGGTTATTATCTCTTCACCTACTGACGGGCATCCTGGTTACTTCCATTTTTTGCTGATTACAAAAATCTACTATAAATATTTGCATGCAGGTTTTTGTGTAGATACAACTTTTAAAAGCAGTTGGTTAAATGAAACAAATGAGTGTAAATACTGGGTCATGTGATAAGACTAGTTAGCATTATAAAATCACCACACGGGCTTCCAAAGAGGCTACACTGGTTTGCATGGCAGCCAGCACTGCATGAGAGTTCCTGTTTTTCCACATCTCACCAGCAATTGAGATAGTCATTTTCTCTTTTTTTGGTCATTGTCATAGGATAATGACAACAATGTTGTTGTTTTAATCCTAAATTGTTGTTTTAATTCTAAATTCCCTCATGAGGAACGATGTTGATCATTTTTCACATACTTATTTGTCACCTGTAAATCTTCTTTTGTTGAAGTATCTGTTCCCATTTTCCGTCCATTTTTCACATACTTATTTGTCACCTGTAAATCTTCTTTTGTTGAAGTATCTGTTCCCATTTTCCGTCCATTTAAAAACTGGAGTATTTTCTTATTGTTGAGTTTTTAACAGAGAGCAAAAGTATCTTTCAGAGAGCAAAAGTTTTTTAAAAAAAATCTTTAAAAAAATAATGTTATTGTGAGTTTCATACCTTTATTTTATTGGTATATATTTATGTAGTGCTGAGGATGGAATCCAGAGCCTCATGCATGCTAGGCAAGCACTTTACCACTGAGCTACAGCCACAGCTCTCATAGAGAAGAAGTTTTCAATTTGAATAAAACCCAATTTCTCAATGTTTCTTTTATGAATTGTTCTTTTGATGTTGTATCTAAAAACTCATTGCAAACCCCAATGGCACTTAGATTTTTCTCCCATATTTTCTTCTGGACATTGTTATAGCTTAGGTAGACGTGATCCATTTTGAGTTGATTTTTTTTTTGTGTGTAAGATCTAGGTCTGGGTCTGGGCTCCTTTTCTTCCACCTCTGTATATCCATGCTAGCAGCCTCTGGCAGTAAGATGAAGCAAGTTGCCTTTGCTCATTTGTCAAAGATTGCTTGCCTACATTTTATGTGTGTTGTCTCTGCATTCTTTATTTTGTCCATGGACACGTGTCTATTCTTTTGCCAATACACCATTCTCTTGTTTACTCTTTTTTATAATCAGTCTTGAAATTGGGTAGTGTGACTTGGTTCTTATCACAGTTATTTTGGCTACCTTCTGCCCCATGCATTCCCATATAAACTTTGGAGTAATTTTGTTGCTACCTACAGAATTAGTTGCTGTGATTTTGATTCTATTTGCTTGGAATCTATGCATCCAGTCAGGAAGAACCAACCTGTTAACAACATTGAATCTTTAAATTCCAGAACAGAATCTCTCTCCACTTATTTATAGCTTTGGTTTCTCCCTTCGTTGCTTTGTGGTTTTCTGCATACAGATCTGAAACATATGCTGTTAGATCTGCAAGCATTTCATCTTCTGGTGCTCTGGTAAGTGACGGGAACTCTTTGGGTTCCAATGGTTCATTGACGGTGGACAGGAAAGCTGCTGACTTCTGCAAAGGGACCTTGCAAGCTGCAACCTTGCTCGACTCACTTTAATCCCAGGAGGGCCTCTTTTTCTTTGTAAAAGTCTTGAGGTTTTTCTACCTGGATGGTCATAGCACATGTGACAAAGACAGTCTCTTTTCTTCCTCTCCCGTCTGTAGGCCTTGTGTTTACTTTTCTGGTCTTACACATTAGCTAGGATTTCCCGCAGGATGTGAAAGAGAAGTGATGAGAGAGAAAGATCCTCTCCTTGTTCCTTATTTTAGGGAGAAAGCACCTCTCCTCTCTTCATTCAATCTGAAGCGAGTTGGATGATTTTTGCGTATATTCTTGATAAATTTGAGGAGGTGCCCCCCCCCCCCCCGTATTCCTACTTTGCTAAGGGGTTTTTNGTTTATGTCTTCATTTCATCCACGTCCTCAAGTTTGGGCCACTGAGTTGTTCACAGTGTACATCATCCTTTGAGTTTAATTTCCAAGAACCAGTGGTAAAGAAAGAGCCTTTTTAATTTCTGATGTTATGATTTGTATCTTCCCTCCTTTCCTTGATTTGTCGTTTTTATCAATGTTATTGATCCTTTCAGAGAACCAGCTTTCAATCTATTTATTTTCCCCTTGTTTTGTCTCTCATTTCACTGAGTCTGCTCTGATGTTTTTGGCATTACTCTCCACTCACTTGCTTTACGCAGACGTTGATCTTGTGTTTCCAGTGTCCTAAGGTGGAAGCCCTGCATGTTGATTCCAGATCTCTTTTTTTTCCCTCTCATATGCATTTGGAGTTCGGAATTCCCCCTGAAGATCTGATTTTGTTGTATCATGTGTATTTTGAGAGTTACATTTTCCTTTAAGAAACTTTTTAGTTTTTGATTGAGACTTCACCTTTGGAGTATTTAGAAATGTGTGCTTTCATTGAAGAATATGGGGGGTGTTCATCTTTCCATTGTTGATTTCTAGTTTCCCTCCACTGGGGAATGGGGGCCTTCCTCCTAACTTCCTGTTTGTTAAGAGGTGTTCCGTGATGGTATCTCCATCAGAGCTGGAGAAGGGTGTGTATTCTGTTCTTGTTTTATGGAGTATTCTGCAAAGTTTTTACCTAAAAAAATAGGCTAAGTGGCATGACCAGGCCAGAAGCAAGCCTGTCTGCCCTCCTGCAGGTTGCTCATGCCAGCGGGTACCTGGGCACCAGGGCTGGCCCTGGGGTCTTCTCCTAGGTTACCTTTGGTCTTCTCACCAGCTTCAGGACTTGGGTGCTGTGGATCAGCAAACCGAGGCTTGAAAAAAAGTCAAGTTGCTGGTCCCAGATCTTTCTGTCATTTGACGCCATGTCCTAGGCCTGACAGCAACACGTCTGCTCTTTCCAACAAACGCCGTCACCCCGGATTCCGGGGTCTAGGATGATTGATTAATTGGAGTGTATGGAGGATGAGCTCGCCCTCCTTTTCGGTGTAGCTGAATTAATCCGTGTAGGAGGCAACAAGACTTCTACAGGTGAAAATAAAAGTCATTTTTAATGGGAACAAAAATAATGTAGGAGGAACCAGGCAGGGAGGGATTAGTAATGGGGCCTGGGCTAAAGAATGTGACATCTGAAGTTGAGGGCAATTAGGAAAAAGTTTTAGCTTCAAAGGAAATTAAGTGGTTTGGAGAGGGGAGAGAGTTGCTGTACTTCTGCTTTTACAATGCCCTGCATTGTGCCAGCGTGTCGGCATTGGCTTCCTCATTTGATGATCTGAGTGGCCTCCAAGTCCTCATGGCCCACGTGTCCTTCCTCCTACCTCCAGCTCACAGTGTATGAGGCTTCCCAGGGAAGAAGAAGACCTCAGAAAACAAAGTGGTGGGGAATTTGGGCAGGAATATAGGACGGTGATTGTGCATCTTGGACTGAGGGAAATTTACCACCAACGGTCTTTAGGAAGACAGGGGACAAGGGATTAGGCGTTCTGACCATCAGTCCCCAGGGGCCAGCACGTGGGTGGGTCTGGATGGAGAAGGGAGGGGCTTCCTCTGGACAAGGCCAAGGTGTGTGTGGAGGCCAGGCCGAGGTTCTGATGGAGGAACCTTTGACCCCAGTGGACCCAACACTCTGACTCGTTTGCTTCATGCAAATCCTCCAAGAATTCAGAGAGCTCTAGGAAGAACACATGTAATGACCCTGAATTACCTCCAACACAGGCTCCCTGGATCATAGACAGCCGGGGTCTGTGCACGTGTGGCGGTGCGCTGAGAGAACTGTGGAAGGTGGATTTGGCGCCCACCCCCTCAGCTGAACAGAAATGCCCTCTCCCTCTTCAGTGTGCAACTGGAGAAAATAGTGTAGGACCAGCCATGCAGATGCTTGTCCAAGTGGATGGGCTTGGATGTAGCGAGGCCTCATGCACCACAGAAGCTAGGGAGCCCACGTTCCTGGGCCACAAATGGTGCCACACTAGCCTCCTTAGGTGGAGTGGACACCCTGCAGGCACGGGGATCACTCTGTGAGGCAGGAAAGACATTCTCCTGAGAGGCAGTGTCTGAGTCCATTTGGGATGCTCTAATAAAATATCATAGACTGGGTAGCTTATAAACAGCGTAAATCTTTCTCTCACTGTCTGGAAGTGGGAAGTCCAAGATGGAGGCGCCGGGAGATCCAGTGTCTGAGGAAGACCCCTTTTCTGGTGGATAGGTGGCACCATCTTGCTGTGTGCTCACATGGCTGATGATGGGAGGCAGCCATCCAAGGTCTCTTTTCACAGACACCAATCTCGTGAGCCCTCAGTCACCTCTAGAACACCCCACCTCTTACAATGATTATATCAGTAATTAGAATTTTGAGGGGACACAGCATTTAAACCACAGCAGATAGGGTTTGAAAATTAAGGAAAATACAGAACTTAAGTTAGTGAAGTTGGATTTGTCAGCTATATAAATAGCAAGCGCTTTTCCTTGCAAATCGAGAAATGTCTCATGACTAATCCTTTTCCTTTTGGGTGATGGTGGTGGGCACAGGTGGTAAATGGTAAGTGTGTTCTGGATACCAAAGAAAAAGGATGTACGTGTGTGGTAAGATCCGCTACGTAGTTCTTTCATGACCCTCTGGGACCCAGCACAGATTCTGCCAGCAATTCAGCTCAGTCCATTTTAAAGATTGTGGCAGATTCACCAGGAAGGGCAAGGATCTCTGTGAATGTTTGCTAATGGGCAGGTGAAGGAGTGAATAAGTGGATAGACCAGGGGTGCGCGGGCACGGATGGATGGGTGGGAGGGTGGCTGCAGTGGTCAATGGAGCGTGGTGTCATCTGAATTTCTGGAATGTGGGGTCAGCAGCAGAGCTGGACCTGTCCCGCTGTTGTGTGTGTCTGGCCATTGGAAGCCTGTGGATAATATTCCCCTGGACTCTGAATCTGGATTGTGGGCGCCATGTCTGTAATTTGGAACTGGTGGAATGTCACCTTCTCAGCCATTTCTCCAGCCACAGTCCCTTCACTCCTCTGAGCCTCAGTGTCTTCATCTCTCAGGAGGGGACCAGAATCTTTGTCTTACCAGGGTGTGTGTGGAGATTTACAAAAACAATAATTATGGCTAATTCAGACAGAGAGAGAGGCGGGGGGCGGAGAGAGAGAGAGCACTTTTACTGTCCGCCAGGAGCCAGATTCTTGCAAGGACACTAGAGGTATAAATAAAAAATAAAAGAGGAAAGAAGCAACAGCATTTATGAATAAAGAACACTCACTAGTAAAATGAACTTGGAGCAAATTAAAATTGTAAACATTTTGCCATGAATTAAATATATAACACAGTGATAGCATCTAAAAACAGCCATGATGAAATAGCTCAGAGGGACCCTGCAGGACCGAAGGAGAGGATGAAATGTGACCTGGTCAAACTCAGAAAAAACAGGAGAAGGGAAAACCAACCTTTATAAAAATAAGGACGAAATGGGAAAGAGCCCTGGTGTTGATAAACACTGGGGATCCAACACAAAGTCCATAGGAAGCAGAACCGAGAAGAGCAGACCAGTGAAAGATGAGGGAGGGAGCTTGGGACGGCTAGGCAGAGGCAGAGGGAGAGACCAGGCACAGAGGTCGACCGGCACCTACCTGGAGGGCCAGAGAGAGAACAAAACAGCCCCCAGAATAAATAAATATTAGAGGCAAAAAGCAAGACAGCCTTTCAAAGTAAGATGACACTCAAATCCCCAGATTGCAAAGGACACACGTGTGCTCACATGGCTGCGACCTCAGTGGCTGGTGCTGACACCCCCTGGTAAGGTACCGTGGGTATGAAGGTCTGTGACAGCTCTGCACACGTAGGACTTCTTTTCCCTCATCCCCAGCTGGTGGCAGGTTTCAGCAGATCCACATTCAACTTCAGATGAAAACAGAGCAGTGCCGAAGCGATACTCAAGGAAAAGAAGCTGACACCGACCAAATGTGACTTAGAGAGACGACAGAAATGACATTGAAAAACCATGAGAGCTCATAGATGGTGCTCCCACGAGCCCTGCTCGAGGAAACACGTGACAAGCTTCAGCACGCCTCACGGTTTCTAAGAAATGATACACAGGGTTGATAATGAGGATTCTACATGTTGGGTAATAGAACCAATACTAATGTGGTCCTCTGTTGGTGGCACAGAATGTACATACCTTAAATTGTGAAACATAGAAATGACAAGTCTCAGAAAAACCAGGGGCAGGAACAAGGAAGAAAACAAAACATGTTCATCATGTCATGTACTAGCTGGGAGTAAAATGATATTTAAAACTAAATAGCAGAAATACAAAAATAATAGCTGGCTTTTGCGTATAACCACCAACCTCCAGCAGGGTTGGTCTTACACTCATCTATCACTGTTTGGGCTGATCCAAAGCTGAACTGTCAGGGAGCCTTGCTTGGGGCCACAGACCATCTGCGCTGGGCTCTGAGTTGTGGGTTGAGCTGAGCTGTTGGCCTGTGTTAGCTCTGGACCCAGGCGGGAGGGCCGCAGCTCCCCAGGGGGATCTCACAGCACAACCCACCACTGGAGCACAGCTGGCCAGGCCAGCTGCGGGGCACATTGCAGGCCTGTGCTCACATTGTAAGCGCTAACATGCCATTGGCCAGATGGAGTCCCATGTGGGGCGGGGGAAGGGGGGAGAATAACACAATGCCCTGGAAGGAGGACTGAGGACAATACCCTTGTCATGCACCTTTAAATGTAAGCAAATAGAAGTACTACCAAAGGTGATACTAAATAACACTTGGTGATAGAACTAACAGATAAATAAAGACTAAAGGATTTTTTTATCATTTAAAATTTTTATTTTAAAGCTAATCACTAGAATAAAATAAAAGCCCTTCTAAACACCGAAAGAAGTATCTATAGGAAACAAAAGGAAGAAAACTAATCAAGAAACAAAGAAAACTCAGTTATCTCCAGAACTCTGACCAGAATATTGCCTGGTGTTGAGGTTCTAGTAGGAAGGGTGCAGCCATTCACCCACACCCCTGGGCATCATGGGGAAGTTGCATTGTGTGGTGAGACTGCAGGAAGAACTGGGCTGGCTGCAGCTAATCTCAGAACAGGAGATGGTTTTGCTTACCTGGGTGACTGGATGTAATCACAGGGTTCTATGAGGGAAGCATTTTAATTTGATGCTGTCCCCTTTATTGATTACTGGATTTACTTCTTGCACTTCTTAGGAGTCTTGTTAAGGAAGCCAGTGCAGAATGTCCCAAAGAATCCACATAATCCTCCTAAATCCACATAGGTGAAATGAGCAGGGTCGCAGATGCAAAGTCAGCCATGAAAATGAACTATATTTTTATATACTAGCAATAAGCAATGGGAAAACAAAATTTAAAAAGATGTATTTTTAACATCTCCAAAAATACTTAGGTAAACACCTTGTTATGCTCGAATTTGGGACCCCCAAAAGACCACCAGAGACCCAAGATCGATGAAAGCAGCAAAGAGGTGTTTATTGAGAGCTAGCTCGGTCCTCCGCGTGCACACACAGCAACTGGTGACGCTGAGAGGCCCCGAGCCCAGGGTTTGCAGCAGTTTTATACATTTTTTGGAGAAGTCAGGGACCCCCACATACGTCATAGCATCTCTTAGCAAATCATCACACACCGCAGGAAAATCAAATAAAAACTCTAAAACATGATTAGCACATTCACTGGCAGGAACAAGTTGGGTAGGGGTGATTGGCTACTACAAGAGGGGGATTCCTTTGAACTGATTGGTTTAAGCCAAAAGGGGTGTTCGTGCTGAACTACATGGTTTCCCAACACGTTATCAACCATCATAAATTACTGGGAGGGTCATCTGGCATCCCAGGTATTTTCCCTGTTTCATGCTGATTGGTGGCTGCTAGGGGGTTGCTATGGGTCCCCACCTAGCCTGACTGAGTCAGGGACACCTGGTGCAGCATATCTCTCCTGTTATTTGCAGATAAACCACTTAGCAGGGTGGGAATGTGCCTAGGAGTGCAAGGACAAAGGTGATGTCCCTTCCTTGGACAGGCTTTGCTCTGAGGTAGAGGCTGGTTTTTCAACCTAACAAAACATTTGCAGAGTCTGTGGGCTGAAAACTATAAATGCTGACAAAGGAAATCAAAGAAGACCTAAATAATCGGCAAGACTTGCCTGTTCATGGGCGGGAGCCTCGGGAGACGACCCTGAGGACACTGGTTCTCCCTTTGAGGTCCACGGGTCTGATATGCCTCCAACCAAAAGCCCAGTGAGATTAAACAAAAATAGTTATAGATAGGTTCATTCTAAAATTTGTGTGGAAAGAGAAAAGATTTGGCATAGCCAGAACATTTTGAGACAGAACTTAGTTGCATTTAGACTTATTTAAACGTGTAGTGCTGGAGGAGGCGGAGTGGGATCTGTGATGGGATGGAGTGAAGATGTCCGAGCAGAACTCAGAGTTTACCCCGGAGAAATGATAACTTCATTCAGACAAGACCCTTTACCTGAGGGCAGGGGTGTCGCCCAGTGGCAGGGCACTTGCCTACTACCTGTGTGTCAGGCCTGGGTTCAGTCCCCTGCACCGCCACAAACCAAACCCCTTCCCACAGATGTTTATAGTAGTTCTGTGAACAATCCCTGCAAACTGGGAACAACCCAAGTCCCCTAAGCAGGGGACTGGTAAACACCTGGAGTACACACCCCATGGAATGGTGCTCAAGCACCGACAGGCAGGCCCTGGGCGCGGGCATCATTGTGGGCGCTGGGGTCCATGGAAGAAAAGCTTACATGGGGTATATGATTCCACTTATGGCTTTATGAAGGAGGCAAACCTATAGGGACAGGGAAGACTTCAGGGCTTGTCGAGGGTTAGGGACCAGAGACAGAATGACCACAAAGGTCAGGCTGGGGACACGCGGTGATGGAATGTCCAGCTTCCTGATCAGTGTTGGCGATTGCCTGAGCCTGGATGTGTCCAATCACGCAGTGAAAGTCCGTCATGTTGTACATTAGTTAAAAGTCTTAAAAAAGCCAAGGTTAGTAACTCAGGCAACAGAAACTCTAAAGATAATCAACTAATGAAATCAAAAGCAAGTTCTCCCAGAAGTATACATGACAAAACCTCTAACCACTTGCTTAGCCAACTAATCAAAATGAAATCAAAAACAAAACAAAACAAACAAACAAAAAAAAAAACCAAGCTTGCTAAGTGTAAAATCCCATCAGAACAGGAATTTTAAAAAGTGACTTTCTTCTGTAACTCCCTGAAAGTAAGATTGAAACCGAGATGAAATAAATTATTTTCTAGGAAAAGTGAATATGCCAAATCTGATTTTCAAAATTAAAACTAAATAAACCAAACCCAATGAAAGATTAGAAGGAGCTACCATCTCATCCATTTAAAAAGCATGCTAAAAGGTTTCTGGGGGAATTTTACCAAACTGTGACGATGGAGACCCTGGCAATCACCACAGGAAGCAGGTGGTTAAAGTTGACATCACTTGTAAGAGACAAATAAGCACCTGCCCCTTGGAGTGATGTACCAAGGAAGACAAGGGATCACTACTTGAGATTCCTGACAACAATGCATATGTGAATACCGGACAAATTCCAGTTGATAAATGTCACTAGAACCCAGAGCCCTCACTTTTCAGAAACATCAAGGTCACCAAAGACAAAGAGGAGGAACTCTCCCAGTTTAGACAGCAGGGGCCTGATGCCTGAATGCACCCCTGACGTTGGATTAAATTCTCAACCAGATAAAACATACAGTTTTCTATGAGAGATTATTCAGAAAGAAAACTGATGAATTAGAAATAATTTTAAAAAGCTTTCTTGAAAATTGGCACAGCAATTGCATTTATTCCTGGCCAGAGTATGATAATTCCGTACATAAGTACATTGTGCAATGATAAAACCAGGGTCATTAGTATTTCCATTTTCTTGAACATGTATCCTTTGATAGTGCTGGGAAATTTCAAACTCATCACTACTAGCTCTTTATAAAATTTATGATAAATCGTTGTAGACTACAGGCCCCCTACTGTGCTGTTTAGACCACTACAACCCATTCCATCCATCTAACTGTATTCTGGTTTCTTCTTTTCTCTAATGACAAGTTACTTCCATTAAATCAGTTTTTTAAGCCCTTAAATATGAACGAGACTTTGCAGGGTTTGTGTCTCGGTCCCTGGCTTGTTCCAATTAACATAATGTCCTAGTTCCATGTCACAATGGACAAGACGCCATTCCTTTTTTATGGCTGAACAATATTCCATTGTGTAAATATCAACACTTTATTTATCCACTCACCCTTTGATGGACAGCACAGTGATTCTATACTTTGGCTATTGTGGATAGTGCTGCCATGAGCACGGGAGTAGAAGTATCTCTTTGAGGCACTGATTTCAGTTCTTTAGATATAATCTATTCCTGGGATAGTTGGTTCTTACAGTGGTTTTATTTTTACTCTTTTGTAGAGCTTCCATACTTATTTCCATAGTGGCATACTAATTTACACTCCCATCAATGGTGTATGAGGGTCATGTAAGAGTTCCCTTTCTCTTTGTCCTTGTTCCTATTTTTTTTTTCTCTTTTTTAAGTACAGCCATTCAATGATGTCTCATTGCCCATCTATTTGCATTTCACAATGATTACTGATGCTGATTTTTTTTGGTATTTGGGATTGAACACAGAGGTGCTTAACCATTGAGCCACATCCCCAGCCCTTTTTATTTTTTATTTAGAGACAGGGTCTCACTATGTTAGTTATGGCCTCGATAAATTGCTGAGATGGGCTTTGAACTTGTGGTCCTCCTGCCTCAGCCTCTCAAGCTGCTGGGATTACAGGCCCACGACACCATGTTCAGCTTGATTAGTTTTAATATATTTGCTGGTCATCTGTGCAACTTGTTTTGAGAAATACCCGTTCAGTTCATTTGCCTCTTTTTTCATTACATGTTCTGGGTGTCAACACTTATAGAGGGAATAGTCTGACATATTTTCTTCCATTCTGCGTTTCTTCTCTCCATGATGTTGATTATTTTATTTGCTTTGCAGAACTTCTTAGTTTATGTGGCCCTATTTGTCTGGTTTCAGTTTTTAAAATTTATTTTATTTATTTTTTAGTTGTGCTTTTGGTATCTTTCTTTTCCAAAACACTGACTTTCTCTACTGATGCTTTGAACTGTTTCCTCCTAGTAGTTTCACATTTTCAAGTCTTAGACAAAGACACAGGTCTATGATGTGTTTTGAGTTGGTCTTTTCATGGGGTGGGATACGGGACCTGGTTTCTTTCTTCTGCACAGGGTCCCTAGCTTTCCCAGGACCACTTGATAGAGAGACTGCCCTTCCTCCGGGGGGGTGCTTGGCTGTCTGCGTGTGCATTGTTTCTAGTTCTCTGTTCTGTCCTGCTCGACTCTGTGCGGTGTTAATGCCAGCATCGCGCAGTGTTGGTTACCGTGGCTTAGCAGTCTGTTTTAAAGTCAGATATTGTGATGCCTCCAGCTTTGTTCTTTTTTCTGAAGGTGGCTTTATCTATGTGAATTCTTTTGTGTTTCTATGTGAATGTTAGTATTGTTTTTTCTGTTTCTGTGATGAGAACGTCATTAATATTTTAATGAAAATTGCATTGAATCTGTCACTTAAGAGTAGTAAGGTCAGTTTAGCAATATTAATCCCTCCAATCCATGAACACGGGACATCATCCACGGCTGTGTGTGTCCTCTTCGATTTCTTAATCGGTGTTTTGTGATTTTCGCTGTAGAAGTCATTCACTTCCTTGGTTACATTTATTCCTAGGGATGTTTTTGTAGTTGTTGCAAACAGGATTTATGTATTGCTTTCTTTTTTGGTCTACACATCCATCGCCTTCTGCCTGTGAACCCTGATGCTCCCTGTTCTGCCTTTGGACTTGGACCAGGCAGAATCTGGGACTTCCTGGCTCTCACGGTTATGTGAGGCTCCCATGAACCTCAAATGAGACTCTCCACTGGGAAAAGCACAGGGAAACCGCGATCCAGGTGGCAGTCAGGTCACAGATGGGTTAAGACGGGTCAAGCTGGAGGCAGCCTGCTGACTTTGGTGGCTGTGGGATTTTGAGCGCCTTGGGAGGTGCGAAAGGTGCTCCGTGTTCTGGGGAAAGGGCTTGGGTGGAGAAAGGAGGCAGAGCTAGCCACTTGGGAAGTCCCAGGGGGACTTGCAGACCCCGCTTAACCCACAGATCTCTGGGGAATTCAACAAACACCCATTCTACAGGACTTGCCCCCAAGGAGCTGTCTCCGAGGGTCTCTCTGTGGGAAGAAGTGGAGGGGCTGAGACATGCCTCTGAGAGGCCAGAGGGAGGCCAAGGCAGGGCCTCTTCTCCTACCGGGGGCTCTCAGAGGGTTTCCCATACAGTGGTCAGCCCTTCCTAAAGGGAGTGCGACTGCCAGTTTTTTCGTGTAGCCCAGATGATGAAACTGCATTCACCAAGTACCGCTTCCTCTGGGGTTTGGAGCAGAGCATGGTGGTGAGGAAGAGAAAAGAAAAAAGTCCTAGGCTTCATGTCGATCCTCAGAAGCAGGAAGAATTTGCTCCATGATGAAACATCATGAGTCCTGCAGACACCTCTGGGGCCTGTCCTGCTGTAGTTTGTGTCTTGCTGTGGAGAAGGCATTACTGGTAATTTTTAGCCCTATATGACTTCACAGCTCTGTAAATCTCACAGCAGCAGTTCCTGGGAGCTGAGCATCTGCTGCCTTCTGGGTGCTTGGCCGGGGGGTGATTGATGCACAGGGTAGTTCTGTCCATCCTCACCCTACAGTGGAGGACATTGAGGCTCAGAGAGGGCGTGACTGGCTCAGGTTACACAGCCACCAGGTCAGAGGTTTGACAAGGTCTGTTGTTCTCAGAGAGTGATATGATAATGATAACGGACTGGGGTGGTAGAAACCCATTTCTAAATGCCAGGTTTCTTTGGGATGAACAAAGAGAATAAGGAAAGGTCCTTAAATTAGGAAATGTTTGTTCCAGATTTTAATGCGTTAACTTTTAGTGGGGTGCACCGTGCGTGAGATCATGAGATCTGTAGTCACAGGCCAGATCTGGTGTCACCTGTCCGTGTTGCTGGCTCCCCCTCGTTAGCCCACCCTGCTGGCCACAGGCTGATTGACACCCCACTGTTGGCTTTGGAGTCCTTCTGACTTCCTCTGCGTTGCTCCAGCTCCAGCTCAGCAGGAATCAGCCCGAGCCCCTCCAGCCGAGCCCCCAGCACTTAGAGCAGCCTGCCCATCAGAAGCCTCTACTCTGCCAGGGCTGCCATCCACAGCCGTCCCCTTCTGTGGTGACAGCTCCTCATTTTCCCTTGGGGGAGCTGCACCTCTCCCACTCTTGCCCATGGTGCTCAGGTGACTCTGCCCCAAACTCTGGGACCAAGCCACGGTCTAGGCTGTCTGGTTAGTCCCTTGATTATGGCAATAGCTGCATAGTTGGGCACAGGACCGAGAGCAGCCAATGGGACTCTGTCCTGAGACTCTGTTACAGCTGTGATAATCCATGATTCACTGGAGCTTCTAGAAGTATCAATGAGGCAAACATGCATCTGAATAAAGTCAATCTAGAAAAAAGTAGGGCTGAGAAGTGGAGCAAGACCCTAGATCTATCTCTTCCTGAAGCTAATATTCTCCATGGACTTCCAAATACCAGAGTCAATAAATCCTCTAACTCCATTGGGTTTCTGTCCATTTAGTTAATTGTGACTAATAAGAAAATTGAATAGAATAAGTCCCCTTCTCTGTTTCAGTTTCTTCAATAAGAATACAAAAATTAAAGTTATTTGACCAACAAATTGAGATGATGAGGTGAAAAGATTAAAACCCCCATTATTTTTCATTATAAAAATTCACGTTCTATCTATTAATACATATAAACGTATCTATTTTTTAGATATTGGTGGACCTTTATTTTATTCATTTATTTATATGTGATGCTGAAAATCTAATCCAGTGCCTCGAACATGCTAGACAAACACTCTACCACTGAGCCCCAGCCCCAGCCCCTCTATTTTTATATATTACATATAATACATATCTATAAATACATACAATACCTACTCTCATTTATTAACCAAGTTACATATAAGTGTTTTTATAGGAAGGAATTCATACACTTATGACTATGGATCATGTGTTTATATGTCAAGGTTCAGTAGCTCCCCCTTATATACAGTTTCACTTCCCATGATTTCAGTTACTTGTAGTCAACTGCCGTCTGAAAATATTAAATGGGAAATTTCAGAAATACAGAATTCACAAGTTTTAAATTGCATACCATTATGAGTAGTGTAAAAAAAATTTCATGTCATCTCTCCAGGATGTGACTCCTCCTTGTCCAATGTGTCCATGCGGTATGTGCTGTCCTGCTCCTAGTTGCTAGCATGTCTTGGCTCTCAGATGAGTGCAGCAGCATTACAGTGCTTGTGTTAGAGTAACCCAGAGAGGGTAATTATGTAACCTAATGCCATGCTAGGTCAAGTCTGTGGCGTTCACTCCACTATGAGGTAGAACCACCTCATCTTGCACCATCACAGGAAGAAGAGGGGTGGGTATGGTACAGCAAGAAGTATTGAGAGAAACCAAATGCACTTGACTTATTACAGAATATCGTTACAGTTGCTCTTTTGTATTATCAATATGGTTGTTAATCTTGCCATGCATCAGATTTTGAAAACTTCCACCCCTGCTCTGCACAGGTTTTCTAAAAGCACAGACGGAGAATCTGCATATGACGCACACCTGCTCCATAAGTGTCTGTCGAGGGATTGAGGCTAAGGGTATGTTCAAAAAATGGATCTGGAATTCAACTCCATTTGCCATTCTGCATCCTCTGTGGCTGGGACGCAGAGCTCCTGCAGGTCTCCGACTGCCCCTGCTGATCCCACCTTCTAAGCTCAGCATGGATGCTGGATGCAATGAGGAGGAAGGAGAGGAAGTTCATGCTTATCATGCTGTGGTCTGTGTGGCCCTCACCACAGCTGCCTCAGCATCCACGGGGGGCCGTCCCAGGACCCCCGGCTGTGGGACTCCAGGTGCCCTCCAGGCTCCCTTCTGCTAAACGGTGCAGTTCTCTCACTGAGTCTCCCACAGCCTCCAGCGCACTTGACAGCATCCCTAGGTTCCCAGGAAAACCTAACAGGATGTAAGTGCTCTGTGAATAGCGGCTGTGCTCTGTTGACGAGGGAGTGAGGACCAGAGGAAAGCCTGCTCACTTAGTACAGATGCCATTTTCAAACCTATTTTTGACAGTGATTGGGGAATCCAGGGGAGCAGAATCTGTACATTAAGGGGTCAGCTGTGCTTAATTCTCCCACCGTGGAGGGAGCCTGATCCCGCTGTCTTCCAAAACCCCTGGGAACTCACATCTCACCCAAGAAGCATATGATACGAATGGGACAGGAATCCTTCCTGACGGCCTTCACTCAAATTTTCCCCTACTTCCATTCATTCCCCGAGGTGACGTGTGTGGGGACACAGGTTAGCTTCCTCAGATGCCCTCCGCAGTGTCCTTCCTCTCCTGGTGACACCTCACCTGGGTCAGGTCACCCCTCCCCTTGGGGATTTGGATGTGGCATTGTGCACAGGGAGTGAGGTCTTGGGATGGGGCTTCCTGAGTGCCCGCCAAGAGCCACCTGGTGTGATAGGGCGTGTGTGTTGGGGGTTGTTTCCTTGTGGAGCAAACCTTGACCACCGGGGGCAGGAGAGGGATGTGAATAGACAGAGCCCCTCCTCCCCCTTTCCAGGCAGTGATTGGAGGTCCTCTCTCTGTCCTCAGCTCCCCTGCCCCCCACTCCGTGAGCACGCTGCTGAGTCTTCAATCCCCTCTGAAGTGGCAGCTGTAGGTGGCCCTTCCCCTTCATCATCAGTATGTCCTCATCTACCTTGTAGGCATCTAAACCCTTGCCTCAGACTCTGCTTTCCAGACATGGACAAAGAGGAAAAGATCCAGCTCGTGGCTGTAATGCTGAGGACCTTTTAACTTCCTCTCGTCCAGTGACCCTGGGGAGAGGAAGGTCTCCCTCCATAATGTCCTGTGTTGTGGCAGTCAGCTTCCTGTCGCTGTAGCAAGATGCCTGAGGTCATCACCTTAAAAGGAGGAAAGCATTCCTATGACTCACAGTTTCGGAGGTTGCAGCCCGTGGTAAGTTTTCTGCGGTGTTGGGCCTGGGTGGAGCCCGCATGCCATGCTGGGAAGCCGCTCACCTCCCCGGCCAAGAGTCAGAAAAGAGGAGGAGGCTCTGGGGGCAGGAGGAGGCTTCAAGGGCAGGTCCCAAGTGGCCTTACTTCCTCACAAGGCCCAGATCCTGAAAGTTCTGCCACATCCCCGTAACACCAAGCTGAGCCCAAATCCTCAACCTGCAGGCCTTTGGGGGACATTCAGTGTTAGAGTCTGTAAACAAGTCAGGATGGCCCCTGACATTTTGCCAGAGGGAGTGGTTTGTGAGGTGGTGCCAGCGAGCCATTAAGTGTGGAGATTCCTTATTGGTTGACTGCTGTATCTAGTTTATGTTAATTAAGATAAGCTGTGTGGAATGTATATACCCCTCCTGTCCTACAATAAAGGGCTCCCTCTCCTGCTGTATCAATCTACACAAGTTGCTCGTCACCCCCCGGTTATTTTGCTGCAGCCGGACTGTGGCAATTCAGGTCCAAACTATGGCATATATCCTCCGGTACAAGTTAATGTTTTCATCTGTGCCGATTAATTTTATGCATCCACTTGGCTGGGCTATTGTACTCCGTTATTTGCTGTGCAGGTATTTTATCAGTAGACTTCTTAGTAAAGCAGGTTAGCCTACATGCTGTGGGTGGGCCTCATCCAATTGGTTGAAGGCCTTAGGGAAGCGGTTTATCTGGGAGAGGAAGTAATTGTCCTGGACACCAGGAAGGTTTCCAGCTGCTGACCTGTGGATTCAGACTTAGCCCTGGGGCACCCAACTTCCCGAGTCTCCTTACGCTGGCTGCCTACAGATTTGAGTGGCTAGCCCTACCAAACATGAACCAGCTCTGTTAGAGTCTGTAAACAAGTCAAAATAACACCTGGCATTTAGCCAGGGGAATGTTAGAGTTCGTAAACAAGTCTGGATGGTGCCTGGCAAAATGCCAGAGGGAGTGGTTTGAGAAGTAACAAAAGCGAGCCATTAAGTGTAGAGATTCCTGGTTGGTTGACTGATGTATCTAGTTTATGCTAATTAGATAAGCTCTGTATAAATACTGCTCCTGTCCTGCAATAAACGGCTCCTACTCCTGCTGTATCAAGCTACAGAAGTTATTCGTCACCCCCCGATTATTCTGCTGCAGCCGGACTCCGGCACAGCTCCTTACCATGAATCTCCCTCTCTCTCTCTGTCTCTCTGTCTGTCTCTCTGTCTCTCTGTCTCTCTCTCTCTCTCTGGCATCTCCTCCCTCCTCCACTTTGCTCTGTTCTCAACTCCAGTCCCCTAGCTTGCTGCCCAGTGTCTGCCCGTCCGATGTTCCTGGCTTGGAAGGAAAGGTTCCCTAGAGGAAGGGCAGGTGCCCCTCGCCCTAGCAGAAAGGAAGAGATGTTCTTGCTCGTTCTTGGGGGCTCCATGTCTTTTCTGGACCCCTCTGGATGAGCTCTTCTCTGCCAGTGGTCTTGGACTCCTCTTTATTTCAGGTGGTTGCATTAGACTCCTTTATCTCGAGGAGTTCAATCCAGCTATGACCACTAGGGTCCCTCGGTTCCTCTCAGCTGCCCTATGTGACAGGGACCAAGGCATACTCCATCGGGTCCTTTCTCCCACCTGACTGATTTGCTCCCTAGAGGCTGGCAGCCAGGGCCTGGCAGCCCACCACGCCCTCACTGCCCTGGAGGAGGGGTGGCCCCGGGAAGAAACCCCTCACTGGTAGGGAGGAGGGGGCTTCTAGCATAGTTGTGCCCCTAATGAGCCTACTCCCTAAGTCCCCTCCTCCATTGCCCTCCTCTGGGGCTCTCCAGGTGGGGGAAGGGAGCCCCAGAGATGGTTCTTGAACGGCGGCAGGGGTCCTTAGTTGGAAACCCCATGGCCGGCTGCTGCATGTCAGTGCACGGGTGAAACTCAGCTTACGAAGCCTCCATAAGCCCATCGCTACAACTGCACTACCACCCTGTGATGTTTATGGTGCCAGTCAAAGCCTGTTTGTCACTCGCCACATAGCCTTCAGCTGCTACCTACTCTCTGAGCTCCAATTTGTCTCTTAGAAAATTGGGAGCGACATCATTGACCCCCCCAGGGTGGCTGCAGGGATCAGAGCTGAGCTCCAGCTCCGTGCACAGGGCACCCCTGGCGGGCAGGGGTCTGAGTTGCTGTGCTCTGTCGTGCCCCAGGGGCGATCAAGGCTGAGCCCCTGGGAGGACCACGGTAGGACCCGAGCACTCACACCTGCGCTGTGCTTCCTTTTAACAGGACTCCACAAACATGAAAATCAGTCTCTCCACTTAAAAAAGAATGCAGTTTAATTAGTAAGATTTTTAAAAATACATGAAAAAAGAATAAAACCCACAAAATCCTAACACAATGGTTATCATTTTGAAGCTCTTTGAGGCACATTTTACATAGTTGTAATCACACTGAAAATAAAATTGTGTACTCTGACTTATTTTTATAGATATTGTATTATAGACATTTTCTATTTTATTATATATCCTAATAACTATAATTTTTAATGACAACATAACATTTGAGTGGATAAACTGTAATTTACTTGGCTGTTTTCCAATTCTTTGACATTTAGGTGGTTTCTATTTTTTCTTTTTGAAAAACTGAGTCAGATAGGGCTGTTTGTTGGCAAGTAACGGAAACCAACCCCTAGGCAGGAGAGGGGTTTACTTGAAGGGTGCGGTTGAGCTCAGGAGTTCCCGAGGGGTTGGAGAAGCAAGTGAAAGGGCAGCACTGGGGACGGCTTTGGGCCTGAGTGTCAGGCGCCCATGGCCACTGGATGCGGCTCTGTCCTGCCCTGTCAACCCGTGGCAGCAGAGCCCCAGGAGAGGAGCCGTTGTAAGCCCAGGAGGAGAGAGGCTGGGTTCTGGGCTCAGCAGGATCAAGATGGTGCATCCTGGGGAGAGGCCTATGCCCCCCAGAACGCAAGTGCACCCGTACGAGTGGCCAGTGAGCTAGTCTGCACTTCACGAAGGCTCCTTCTTTGCATGTACAGCCCTTCCCAGGTCTGGGGCTGTTTCCTCCATGGAATTTCCCAGCGTGGAATGACTGGGTGAGAGGGTGGGACTTTTGGGTTAGCTCTTGATGTCCATTGTCCAGTCCATACATGGATGTCCAGGGGTGCCCATATTAGGAGTCCATTGCCCTTTATAGATGTGGGGTCTGCATCGACCCATACCAACTGTGCGTAGAAAATTTAAAACATTGCATCTGTTCTTCGCATGAGCAGACTCTTGTCATTACTCCTCACACTACCCCGTGTAGCACCTGTGTGCCTGGCGTTACACTATTGGTATTTGTACTAAGAATCCTAAGTAATCAGAAATGATTGAAAGAATCTGAAAGGATTGCATATGGGCTGTATACAAATACTATGCCATCTTAGAAAAGGGACTTGAGGGTCTTTGGATTTTGGTTTGGGGGGTTCCTGGAGCCAGTCCCCTGTGGACTTCCAGGAGCAATGTAATTGGGAGGAGTTACCAGTCAATTAAAATGAGCAATGGAGACTATACCTGTTTCTGTATGTCCTCCGTTATGCCACCGATCCTTGGCTGTAGGGTCAAGACTTCTGTGTGTGCACTTTACTTGGGGTTGTGTATTGTCTTTCCTGTGCAAGAATTACTCATAATGCATTGCCCCCAATTCTGGGTTCAGGACTCTGTGAAAGGGAGACCCCTGTCACATGAGGCAGAGATCCTTGAGCACGTGCACCCTCCTCGATCTGTAAGATCCCACCCCCACCACGTCCCTTACTCTTGGCTCGCCCACGCCCAATTCCACATCTATAATTTTGCATGAGTGATTTGCTTTTTTTTTTTTTGAGCCTTTCCAAAGCCTTCAATTTAGTTTCCATTTGAAATAGCAACTCTCTTATTTATCCCACTCCTATTTAATTGGTTTCAAAAATGTTTATTTTAATTACATAATTAGAAAAACAGTTCAAGGAGAGCTAATGGGTCTGGGAACAAATGCAGCCCGTTCTTGGAGGCAGACAGTTTCGCCGTGGGAGCACTGGGACAGAGCGTACAGGGTGTCCCATGCTGGTGTGAGAAGGACCCAGTGGGTGTCAGCCCTGCTTGACAAGGGAGGGTGAGTTGAGCCTGGAGTTGCTCAGGAGAAATTCTTCTGTTGCAGTTTACAGGAACCCTCTCCCCTTCTTACATGATAACTGCGGACATAATAACATAACACATAACACAGCCTCACAGTCCAGGTGAGGCTGTGCAGCAGGGAGCCGGGCCCAGATCCCCGAGGCTGTTCTTGTCAAGGGAGGGTGAGATTTCCCCATGTTTGTGAGGCAGGCCAGCTCTGAACGGCTGGAAACCAGCTTCCCGTGTTGATGTGGTTGAGGCAACTGCAGGAGAAAGTTTGAGTTTGCTGCAAGATCCTGAGCTCCTGGGTCTCATCCTACATTGAAGAAATTAATGGTCTCGGGGCAAGACTCATGGGCCCCTTGACTCATTCTGCAACAGTCTGACATCTGTTTGTGCCCTTCTGGGTCACGGGTCTTGGTGTCTTTTGCCCATTTTCCAACTGAACCAATGTTTTACACGCTGACATTGGGTGTCCTTCCTGGTTCTAGATGAGCCCTTTGTCAGTCCCGTGGCTTGAAGACGCTTCCCCCGGCTGTGCATGGCCACGGTCAGCTCATCAGGGTGTTTCCCAAAGTAGAACTTTAACATTTTGATGATGTCCGATCTATCGATATTCCCCTCTAATTAATCCTGTTTTCAGCACCAGGCCCTGAAAGCTTTCTCTTGTTTTATTTTCTTCTATTTTACACTAAATCTGAAGCCAATTTCTAGGTAAGTGCTGTATAAGGAGGAGACTTGGTCAAATTTATTTAGCCTGTGGATATCCAACTGTTGCAGCACCATTTTTGGAAAAAGACTTTCCTTATGTCATTTGCAGGAAAATGGATGAGAGACCATTATGTTAAGTGAAATAAACCCAAACTCAGAACCTCAAGGGTCATATGTTTTCCTTCCTATGTGGAAGCTAGAGAGGGAAAAGGAAAAGAAAGTTGGGAGGGGGGCAGGGTGGCATGAAAATGGAAGGGAGATCAGTAGAGGAGGTGACGGGGTCGGGGGAGGGAGGAGGAGGGAGGGGAGAAGCACAGGGAGGGACACTGGCCAAATTACATTGTTATAACATGTGCACGTTCCAACATGTGGCAGCGAATCCCACCATTACGTACAACAATCGTGCACCAATACAAATACGGAAAGACATATCAAATCTTGAGTTGCACTGAAACTTCACATCAGTGGAAGGGTGGCTGATGACTTCACTCCGCTGTGTCCTCCAGCTCCTGAGGAAGGCACGTGCACTCTGATTCTGGATTTGTCTTTATCGGAGAGGGTCTTGTTTTACTATTTCTGAAGCACATCTTCCCTGGATATAGAATTCTGGTTTGACAGTTGTTTTTTTTCCACGTGTAAACACGAAACCTTTGTGGTTGTTGAGGAGAAACCCTCTGCTTCTCTAATTGTCTCCCCTTAGGACACCTCTGCTCTCAAGGTTGTTGTCCTCAGTATCCAGGAGCCGACTCTGCCACATCTTGCCATGCACGGCTGCTTTGGGTTTGTGGAGCTTCTTGGATCTGGAGGGTTTATTTATTTATTTATGTCAAATTAGGAAATTTTTCGCCATTATCTATTTGAATACCACTTCAGCCCCCTCTCCTCTCCTCCTCAGACTCTGATGACATGAATGTTAGATCTTTCCTTAGAGTCCCATGTGTCCCTGGGTTGTGTCCACTGTCTGTTTTTCTCCCTGTGGTTAAGGCCAGGGGGTGCCCAGGTTATTTCCTCTGCCCTCTCCTCTCTGCTGTTGATCCTATCAGGGAGATTTCTGTTTCAATTATTATACTATTTGGTTCTAAAATTTCCGCTTGGTTCTTTGTCTGTCTCTGTGTTGATACCTCCTGTCTCTTTGCTCAACTTTCTCCTGGTTCATTTGTTTCAAGGGTGTGTACAGTTGCTTGTTGAAGTGTTTTGATGACTAACTCTTTAAGACCCTCATCCGGAGGTGCTAGTCTTTGCCACGTTAGCGCCAGGATCTGGTTCGTCCTTCTCTCATTCAGCTTGAGGTCTTCCTAGTGCTTGGTATGATGCGTGATGTTTCTTGTCATTGAATCCTAGACATTTTAGGTATTATTTTATAGAACTCTTGGCTTATTTAAATTTTGTGCTTTAGCAGATTTTCTCTGATCCTGCTCTGGCAGGTAACAGCACAAAGGTACAATCTCATCATTGGCAAGCTAAGGTGGGACTCCTGTGTGTACTGAGAGCCAAAGAAAGGAGCTCCTTCTCAGCCCCGGGGAGGGACAGGAGTTCAGGCTCTTTACTAGGACTCCACAGAGGCCACCCTTGCAGGGCAGGGAGGACGCTGCGTTTTGGTCCCCTGTGGACTCCACTGCCACCAGGGTGGGGTGGGAGGGTGGCTTTTTCATTACTGGGCAGTGGTGAAGGTCCCGGCTTTGTTGGGTCACTTAGGATGCTACCCCAGTGGGGAGAAGAAGGAGTATTTCATTACTGTAAGGTGGAGGTGTGTCCCCGCCATGCTGCGGGAACAGCAATGGCTAGGTACGGCCATGCATATGGGGCTGGTTGAGATGCCTTCTGGTAAGTGCAGAAGTCTAGACTCTGTGCTTAGCCTCTGGTGGCAGAGGAGGGGGAGGGCAACAGCTGATTATTTTTTCCTGGGGTTTGGCTGGGACAGGGCAGCTGTTGTTTAGAAGTCTTCTGTCCTGCCAGGTTGTTTCTGTTCTGGTCCTTTGTCTAGAAAGAGTAGATGCTTTTTGTTTTGCGTTGTGGCCATTGGCATCTGCAGATTGCTAGCTCTTCTAGTAGAGGATGAGGATCTGCTATAGTTTGCATCTTGAAGGTCCGAACGTTCACGTGTTAGAGGCTTAGACTCCATCTTGGAGCTCCTGGGAGGTGGTGGAACTTTTAAGAGATGGGCCTAATGGGAGATCTCAGGTGGTTAGGAACGAGTGCATGAAAGGGATTTTGTAACCCTGCGCCCCTCCTTTTCATGAGATAAACAGATTTTAGTTGGTTATACTCTCTCCATGATGTGCTGCCCTAAACAGATGGGCCAAAAGCAATGGGGACACTTCTTCATGGGCTGAAACCTCCAAAATAAACCTTCCCTCTTCATAAGTTGAGTATCTTAGGTATTCCACTATAGTAACAGAAAGATGATTGACAGACAGAGTGTGCCTCATCCAAAATGCTTGGTACCAGGAGTGTTTTGAATTTCAAACCCTTTTTCTATTTTGGAATGTTTGCATAGATACAATGAGATATCATGGGGCTGGGTCCCAAGCCTAAACATGAAATTCATTTATGTTTCATATATGCATAGCCTGAAGGTCGTTTTATAGAGTCTTTTAATTTTATGCATGAGACAAAGTTTCATAGTATGATTTTTTTTTTTTTTACCTAAGGTGTTATATCATGGCTCAAAATGTTTCAGATTTTGGAGCCTTTTGGATCTTGGATTCTGGATTAGGGAGGCTCAATGTGTATATAGTCTGGACGTGTGAGGGAGGACACCCGGGAGCTCACTTGGTGGTTTCTAGTTTCCAGCCCACCTGCCCCCTCTTTCCCCCTCCGGAGCCTTTTCAGAGCGCTATATGTGCTGCTCTGATTCTTTGACTCTTCTCCGTACTCAGCAAGAAGAACAGGGGAGAGAAGGTTGGCCCCACCTTCCTGGAAGTTGCATCCCCTGGAGTGCTTTTTGTTTCCATCCACTTAACAGGAGGAATCAGCCTCACACAGTGTTTGCATCTGCATCTTTGACAGGGAGAGCAAAGCTGTTTGTTTCCCAATTTTCGTTTCATTTTGTAACTCCTGTGCCTTCTACCCATTTATGCAAAGGCCTCTTTTAATGGGTAGCTTGGTAAAAGAATTTGTTCTACCAATTAGTTTTAGCTCTGTGTATAATAACTATTTTAATTCATTAATCTCCAGGGGATGGGATTATATGTGAGGTTATTTTCATTCTTATGTATTCTGGTAATAAGGCCATCTTTTGAAAAATTAATGAAGGAGACTCACATCATTAAAAGTTAACTAGGTCAGCTCTTCTCGGAGATGTTCGGAGATATTCGTATCGCAGAAGAGGAAAAATTAGTTTTCTTTCCATTTCTCAGTAAGACTGTGTCCTGAGGCCTGGGCTGCCTCTTCTGCCACAGGGAGAGGTAGGAGGTTCAGGAAATCTTGGCCTGTGAGGGAGTCAGCACCCTGCCCAAGAAGTCCCCGGCCGGGGTGGGAAGGGGTTGTGACTTAAGGGGTGGGTGAAGGTACGGAGATGTCCAGTTCTGAAAGGACCTTCGTAAGTACTGGGGTGGGGGTGGGTTCTTGACATGGAGGAGGCTAGGACACTGCCATGGTTTGAATGTCCCACCAAAACTCCAAAGGAAATTTGATCTTCATTGTGAGGCATTAGTATATGTCTGAAGACACGAATGGTGTGAAAATCCTTCGTGTACAATCAGTGACTTGAACAACTGTGCTCTATAGGTGTACTATGAAATGAATTGCATTCTGCCATCATGTATAACAAATTAGAATAAATAAATAATTTAATTTAAAAAAAGAAACCCAATACCTCTGGGGAAAAAAAAGAATATGATAATGAAATAAAATATTGAATGAAAAGGAAATAGACCTGGAGACCCATCATGCTAAGTGCTACAAGACAGTCCCCCAAACCAAAGGGCAGATGTTTTTGCTGATATGTAGAAAGAAGCTAACCCACAATAAGGGGGAGAGGGGAGGAACACATATTCAGAAGATTAGAAAAGCGGAGTGAAGGGAAGGGTGGGGAGAGGAAAAGGAAAAAAGTGGAATGAATCTTAAATAATTTTCTTATGTACTTATATGAATCCACCTTTGTGAATCTCACCCTCATGTAACTCCATAAGAATGGGGTCCTAATTAGAATAAGATATATTCCACACTTGTATAATTTTATCAAAATTAATTTTATTCTCATGTATAACTAAAATAAACCAATAAAAACTAAAAAAAAAGAAAAGAAAAAAAAAAAAAAAAGAAGACA
>NW_025999869.1:1096663-1139350 GCF_001458135.2 Marmota marmota marmota
AAAAAAAAAAAAAAAAAAAAAAAAAAAAAAAAAAAAGAAGACCGTCTCTCTGGCCGGCTGGCTCTGCCTCCCCCTGGGCTGCCTTTCACTATGTTCTGAAGTAAAAAGGGTAGAATGACACGGTCTTGTAGAATCCAAATGCAAGCTGTGAGCGAGGCTGTCAGGTTTAATCATCTCCTGGGCACAGAGAATGAGGAGGGAGCTAGAACCTCACAGCCAGAGTCAGCTCTCCTTCCTGCCTGCGCAACCCTCGAGAGACCAGAGGCAAGCGGTCCACCCGCAGGGGAAGTGGAAGGTGGGCAGCCGGGGAGCCGAGGGCACCTGCTGTCCACCTGAACACTTTTTCATATATTTATTGTTTTCTATTTGTCCTCCTGCCACCCGAGTCCAGAGTGGGGAGAGGGACAAGCTCTAAGATAGATCAAGTGAACAGATTTTATTATGACATGGTGATTAGATGTCCAGATTACCAAATTGAGGAAGCGTCTTGAGACGTAAAGAAAACTGAGATTTGAAGTGACCAAATTTTTATTACTGACCAGAAGAGTCACGAGAGAGTTGCTCTGTGCTCTGTACCAACACCACAGCGATGCCATTTCCTAAGTGGCTCCTGCTGGAGAGAAAATGTCAATAATTTACATTTTGTGGTGTTTCAAACCACAAGAAATGAGAAGAAAAATCAATTGGTTTTGATTCAGACATTTAACCTGAGTGTCCTCAGATCCCATGCTGGTTGCCTGCTGGCTCATTCCTGTCCAGTCTTCTAAACAGGGAATGCCATCTTTCCTCTCCCTGTTGGGCTTGCTGGACATCATCTTTATTAGTTGACCACAGAGCCAAGACAAGTTTGACCTCCAAGGTCACTATTGTCCCTGTAGAGATGCAGATTGACTCCAGTGTCCATGGCAATGGAAGCACACATGCTAATGAAGAACACCGTGGGAAATTGCTGGGTCTTCTGTGGATGGACCTCACTGCCCATGAGGCTGCTCTTGAAGCTGTAGCTTCCTTCTGGCCACTGAGTCTTGATGCCATCAAGTGGGGGAGGGTTGGGGTCAAAGATAGACAAATGCGTTGCAGGGAGCCATGAGGCAGAGGCGGGGCAAGAGGGTGCCCAAGGTGCCCTCTTACAGAGGGTGGTCAGGAAAGTCCTCTCCTTGAGGTGGTCGTTTCCGCGGGCAGTGCTTCTCCAAAATTTACTTTTGTCACATGCTTTTAAATTTAGATTGGGATAGAATCTACATGAAATCAGGTGTACCCAATTCCCCCGCTCAGTTCAAAGAGCGTTGACAGATGTACGTCCTGATGTGACCACCAGGTTGAGGGACTGAATGTCTATGCGTCTCAGTATTCACAGGTGGAACCCTGACTCACAATGTGATGGTGCTTGGAGGCGGGACTTAGTGGGGGTAAACAGGGTCAGATGTGGCCATGCAGGCCTGGTAGGGAAAGGAAAGAGACCAGAGCTCGCACTCTCTGTATCTCTCCACCATCCGAGGACACAGCACAAGGGTGTCTGTCTGGAAGCCAGGAAGAGGCTCCTTCTGTCTTGGAGCCTGTGATCCCCACACCTGGACCTTGAACTTCCCAGCCTCTAGCAGTGTGGGAAGCCAGTGTCTGATGCTACAGCAGCATGAGCTAAGGCTCATCCCCAGATACATACAAAGTTTGCTTCTGTCCCTTGTCAAACAGTCTCCAGCTCCCTCTCCTGTTCTGAGATGGGGGTTCAATTCCCCCAAATACTTTCTAGTTCTGTGAAATGACCACACGACTTGTTTTTAAATTTATTTGTTTTAATTAGTTATACATGACAGTAGAATGCACTCATATACTTTGATATATCATACATAGATGGGTACACGACTTTTATTTTTGACTGTACATGGTGAATTACATTTCTTGATTTTTCTAATATTAAACCAACCCTGCATTCCCAAGATAAATTTGGCCTTTTAAAAACATTTTTCTGGGCTGGGGATGTGGCTCAAGCGGTAGCGCGCTCACCTGGCATGTGTGCGGCCCGGGTTCGATCCTCAGCACCACATACAAAGAAAGATGTGTCTGCCGAAAAAACTAAAAAAAATAAATATTAAAAAATTTCTCTCTCTCTCTCTTTCTCTCTATCTTTAAAAAAATAATTTTTCTTATATTTTTAGCATCACTTGATATAATTCATTACTATTTTGTTAGAGATTTTTGTGCCTATATTCATTAGAGTTATTCATCTATTATCTTCTTTCTTGTAATGATTTTGGGGTTACTACCTGAAGAATGCTTATATAAAGAATGTTTATTTTATTTATGTTTTGTGGTTGAAGGTGGGAGAGCCAACCCACCTCTGAAAACTGCTTGAACTCCCCCTTATTGTTTGTCAGAATCCACTTATCAGAGAGAACATATGACCTTTGTTTTTTGGAGGGGATTGGTTTGTTTTACTTAGCAGGACAGTCTCCAGTTTCATCTATTTATCAGCAAATGCCATAATTTCATTCTTATTTATGTCTGAATAATATTCCATTGTGTATATATACCACATTTCTTTATCCATTGATCTGCTGAAGGGCACCAAGGTTGGTTCCATAGCTGAGCTATAGTGAATTGAGCGGCTATAAACATTAATGTGGCTGTGTCACTGTAGTATGCTGATTTTAAGTCCTTTGGGTATAGACTGAGGAGTGAGATAATTGGGTCAAATGGTGGTTCCATTCCAAGTTTTCTGAGGAATCTCTACACTGCTTTCCATAGTGGTTGCACCAATTTGCAGTCCCACCAGCAATGTATGAGTTTGCCTTTCCCCCACGTCCTCGCCAACATTTATTGTTACTTGTATTCTTGGTAATTGCCATCCTGACTGGAGGGAGATGGAATCTCAGTGTAGTTTTAATTTGCATTTCTCTAACTGCAAGAGATGTTGAACACTTTTTCGTATATTTATTTATTTTTCTATTTGTCCTCAACTTTGGCTTAATTTGCTCTTGTATTTTAACTTCTTAAAGTCTTAGAATCCTAGGACCTTCTTTTAAAAATACTTATTTATATCTATAAACTTGCCTCTAGGAACTGATTTGGCAGCATCCCCATTTTTTCACAATTTTTTTTTACTTCATTGAAACGAAAATATTTTTAGTATTCTTTGTTATTTCTTCTTTGACCCATGGATTATTTAGCTATACATGGTCTATAAATATTTAGGGGTTTTTCAGATATCTTTTCATTGGTGGTTTATCACTCAATTCCATTCTGGTCAAAGAATGTTTCCATGTGATTTCAGACCTTTAGAATTTACCGAGCTCTGCTCTGGCTCCATGGGGGAATCTAACAGTATTTTCCACGTGTCCCTGACTGGATTGTATACGTTGCAGTGGGGAGTGTTGTCTCTTTTGGGGGAATCTTCCTTTCTTTCTTATTTCCTGTGGCTTCTGTGAGTTGAATGCATTTGGTTTTGACTGAGGTTTTGCCTCCCTGGCTGGTGGGTAACTCCAGCGTCCCCAGCTGGGTGGGAGCAGTGGTAATGGTGCAGGTTGCTGTTCCCCAGAAGCTTTGCACAGTCCTGTAGAGTCTAAGCCATGTACATGTAAATTGGCACTTACTCAAAGACAGAGACCAGAAATGCATATATGATCTGAGTATTTTCTATGTCCAGCTCCCTCCTTTCTGATAGTCTTCCCCCCAAATCCAGTCACCTCTGTCCTCGAGTGTCCTGTCTGAATCTCTTCAGCTCAGTAAAATTTCTGCACTGTTTTGGTTTCTTCTACTTGTACTGAGTTCTAGAGATTCACTTGTGACAGGAAACCAATGCATGCATAAATTTCATCTTATTTACTTCTCTACTCTCAGGGGAATAATCATGTTTTTCTGCTTATTGTTTAATGTCTGAAGTTTTGTGTTTATATTTTGTCCAGGGAAGTTTTTTGCAGACATGGGAAGTTTTTTTGCAGGCGAGTTTGAAGAAAGACTTTTCTACAATGCACTAGCAAGTCTGTGTGTATGTGTGTGTGTGTTGGGGGGACAATCTACCCAGAGCCAGCGTGGGCTAAGGCTCCAGGCTGGGGCACTTGTCTTGGTCAATGTGGAGGCTGAGGTCAGACAGCACGCTGCTTGCTCAGGACCTCTGGGGTGGAAGGTGGCAGACCCAACCCACCTCTGAAACCTGCTTGAACTCTTTCCCCAGAGTCTCCTTGCCTCCCGGGTTGCTGTTATTAGTGAAGAGGTGATTTAGGGACTAACAGGTGGCATTTGTTGTCCCAGGAGAATTTTTGAGTTGAAAATAAAAATTGCTCCAACACATGCTTAGACAAGCACAGTTGGCAGATTCCTAATGGCTTACGGGCACCGGGGGAATTTCCTGCGGATGGCTGTTAGCTCTGGTGACGGGGCTGCCTCACAACGTGCTTCCTCTGCAGGGCTGTCCCCTGGGGGTCAGACACGAGCCTTGAGCCTCTCGTTCACAGGCCAAGCCACTTCTTCAGCTCAGCAGAGGTGGCGCCCTGGGCCGGGCGTGTGTGACTAGCAGGTTCACTCGGCCTCGGGTGCTCTGGAACGCCATTCCTGTGGTCTGGTCTGCCCGGAAGTCCTGAGTTGGGGGCGCTGCTGCAGTGCTTCAAGTGCAGGAAAGCAGAGCTCTGATGAAGGACCGGCCACATTCGCCTGGCTTCTGTGTGGTGGCCTCAGGGCTGCACGCCCCCACCCTGTCCTGCTGCGTTTTACACCCGTGTGGGCGAAACTTTGGGGCTGAAGGACCTAGAGTTAGCTTTTTTGGTCACTTTCCGAGAATTGGGGCATCTTCCTTTCTTTCTTTTTCTTATTTCCTGTGGCTTCTGGGAGAAAATTAAGAGAAGAGAAAGGCAAGGTTCAGGGAGCACAGAGGGTCTACTGTTCCTCCTCCCTGAAGGCTGGTTTGTGGTGTGTTTTTGGTGTGGGGGGCTTGTGCATTGCAGGCTCTGGGATGTGGACGGGGAAGAGCACAGAGCCCAGGACACGTCGGGGGAGGTCTGGGTGCCAGTACACAGGGGCATGAAGTGGCGCAGTTGCCAAATCCCAGGAAAAGACTGATGCTGCTCCTCTTCAGCCACAGGGAGAGCAGAGGAGGCTGGGGTGACTCACGCCCCACAGATTGACGGAGCCCTGGGAAGTCTGACTACTTCCTCTGCAGGCGAGTGCCAGGGCTGCTTGTAAGGGGGATGACTGAGGGGCACAGGAAGGGTACATTTCTTGCAGGCTAATAAAGATCTCTAGGCTTACTACATGCAGACAGTGGAGGAATCCCTAAAAGTGACAATCTCTTCATAGACCAAAGGAAGACATTGGCTCCCCTCCTTGCTCCCCTCCCCTCCTTCTCTTTCTTCTCCCCTCCTTCCTGTCCCCTTCCTTTCTTCCCTCCTTCCTCTGCCCTGGTGTTTACTAAGTGAGGCTCTCCCCCACCCCCACTGTAGCCCTCAGCTCCCCATTTCATAGTTCTGTCTCCTTGGGGTTCAAAAAACTGTGGAGAAGATGTACAGCTCTCTTGGTCTGAAAATCTTCAGAGTTCACTGAAAGTTGATGTCAGGTGGAGTTTCCCGCTCCTCCCTCCCTTCCTGCCCTTGGGATTCTTACTGCGTACCTTGCCATGTACCCGGTTGGGTGTACACACAGCTAAGCCCAGAGATCCATGTCATATGTACGCACTGACTACAGTGGGACCCTCCCCTGAATCCAGAGCTCTGGCACCTGCGTCAATCCACACCACATGTTAAGTGGCTGGGAAGTGATGGGACATGAAGGACAGGAACCCACAGACGGGGCCAGTGGCAGCATGTCCTTCAGCTGAAGTCCATGAGCTCTGAGCAGCTCCAGGTGGATCTGGGCTCCTGACAGCCTGGCACCTGGGGAGGTAGTGACAGTGCTCCCTGGCCAAGGGTGTGCCTGGCGCAGCATCTGCATGTAGCCAGGCATAACCCCCATGTGCTTAAATACCTCTCCATTCCCTACGGTGCCTAATGCCATGTAAAGGCTCTGTGTATGCTTGTTAGACATGTTGTTTGGGGAACAATGACAAGGAAAAAGGGTCTGCCTGTGTTCAGTCACACTTAGTGCTTTTCCCAAATGCTTTTGATGGGCAGCTGGTTGGATCTGCAGATGTGCAGACTGCAGCCACAGAGGGCCACCAGCATTTTTAATGTATGATGCAGGCTCTGCTGCCTTCGGGACTGTCTCCAGGCCATGAGGTAGCTGTCCCACGGGGCTCTGGGACTTCCACAGCTTCTCGCTCCTCTGAGCTGAGCTTCCAGGAGAGCCACTCTGTCTAGGGGTTCCAGGGGTTTGCAGTTTGCACTTCTCTTTCTCCCCTAAGGGAGGGATGGTCTGGTCCCAGGTTTGGGCTCTTCTGTAGCCTCAAGACTTCCCCAAAGCCTCCTCAAGCTGGGCTCTTGCTGGTGAAGAGGTGTTGCAGATACTGGATGCTAACAAGGAACTTGGAGGAGATGCTCAGAGGGTATCAGGTTTGGGGGTGTGGCAAGAGGAGGAGGATGGGAGACAGAGCAACAGTGTTGAGCAGAATGCAGGCACAAGGCCCGAGGACACTTCCAGGTCTGGAAAAGCGGCAGTGTTTAGCAGAGTAGAATATCCAAATCGGCCCTGCCATGGTTAATTGCAGCAGGACCTGTGGAAGGAAATGATTCATTACAATCTGAGTGTTTGACTCTGTGGAATTGCTAAGATTAATATAGGTCTGGATGGTGGAATATCATAAAATATTTAATATAAAAATATGTAGTGACATGAAGAATATTCATAACACCATGTTAAGTAAAAAAATGGATTAAAAATTCTATATTCAGCATGCTCTAGCCAAAAGACACTGGAAATGACATTTGGAAAAATGTACCAAGCAAGGATCTTGGTATACCCAAGGTGGGGAGCAGGAGGGGCAGGGGAAGCTCAGACCCAGGGGCACCAGGGAGTAGACGCTCCTCGGCAGCACAGAGCAGCTGCAGGTGGTGTGGATTTCTACCGCCTGCTCCAAAGAAGACGGAGGACTTCAGCGTCCTCTCCCACCCACTCCCTGGGAGTTGAGCACCTCTGTTCATGAGCTCAGGGATAATCCAACTTTCTTGCTTTTGACTTGCGTGGGTTGAGTCTGAAGGTGGAACTCACAATGCATTTCTGTCCCTGTCTCTCTGTTCTAAGAACGCAGACAAATGAAAATCATCTTAACAAAAACATGCTCGTTAATTTCTGCTCATTTAGTACAGCTGTGTAGGCAGTTCTGCAGTCCGGCCCCCACTAGACAAATGTCACAGCACGTGGCCTCAGAAACACCCTGGAAATGGGTCACATGGTTGCCATTCTGGCCAGGGAGTGGTCTCTGACCTTGACCATGGGAAGGATGCACTCCCGTGGAACACTTGTTGCTGAGACTTTACATCACATTAATGAGTTTCTGGATCATAAGCTCTTGAAGACCTAAGTGTCATTCCTCTTGCTTTGCAAAACTGCCAGTCTTCCTCCTGCCCCCCGCCCCCCACTCTTCCCACCACGCTGGCTCCCGGTCAGCTCTGCGTTCCTTCTGTGGTGCCCCTGCTCCTTGCCCAGCCAACCTCAGCTCCAGGACCTGGACCTCCCTGAGCCAGAGCCTCATCATTGGTGATTTCATTCACCACATCACCACTCTCTAAGTGTTCTTTTTTTTTTTTTTTTTTTTCAAATTTTCAGTGTTTATATTCTCCACAATAACATAACCCTTCACAAATAATGTAAGTGTGAACGTAAATTCATAGCCCACTAAATATTTAATTACTTTAGAACATCTTTGAAAACATGGACCTAGCACACCTCAATGAATCTTTCATCTGCCAATAAATGAACATCTCTTTACCTATGCTGTGGCATTGCTCATTCAACACGTTTATCAGATGAAAGGCAGTACAGTGGGAAGTACTTGGATTCTGCAGTTAGCAGACAGAGAATTAAATACTGGCAAAGACGACTTATTTGCTGTGTGGCCTTCTGCAAAATGTCTAACTTCTCTGAAACTTTGTGAATTAAAAAAAATGTGGATTAAAACCATGCTGCAAACAAAACAAAGCAAACAAATAGAAAAACCATACTGCACCTACTTTAAGATGTGTTCAAAAATAAGGTGGGGTGATAGGTGTGTAAGGAATGGATAAATAGTGATGTGATAGAGCAAGTATCACAAGATGTTGGTTGGAGAGTGGATTGTGAATATTTGGGTGTTTACTGTGAAATTCTTTCAATTTCTCTGTTTGAAAGTTTACATAATAAAGTATTGAAGTAAAAAGCAAAGAAAAAGAAAAACCTTGCCACTTTGGCTTCAAGATTAAGTGATATGATGTTTATTAGCTCCCTGCTGGACTCAGTACCAGCAAGCTGTCCCCACTGCTATTGATATGTTTTCAGTACTGGGGACGGTGCAAGAGGACTCAGACCCCATTTCTTCTCCCTTGGGGGTAAAGGGGCAAAGGAAAGAAAAAAAAAAAACCCTGTCTCATGGAAGTTTGATATTTAAGTCTGAGAAATAAGTGGGTAGTTGGCAGAGTAGCAGGAGAGAGGATGCATAAATCCATTGCAAGCATGGGGACCCCAAAGGACACAGAGGGCCCTATAACTGGAGGAGAGTTAGGGGCCCATGTACTTTCTTAGGGAGAGGGGAAATGGGGAACCAGGTGATTTTAGAGGAAGAACAAATGATTTTGGGGGGATTTGGGGGATGGAACCCAGGGTCTCATGCATGCCAGGCAAGTGCTCTGCCACTGAACTGTCCCCCAGCCCAGGATAAATGCCTTTTAGGGGATGTGACTGGACCCCCAGAACACACAGTAGTAGCCTGGGACCCAGCTTGCCTGGGCTCTGGGTGCGGTGCCAGCTCAGGTCTACCTTCCTGGAGTTGATCTTCCCTGTTTAATGAGAATCTGGGGAGGGGAGTCTCCACATTGTGTCCTGGAGTTCCCAGATTGAAGGTGGACAGGTTCAGGGAGCGCCCACCCACCACCGCTGCTCCCAGGGCTCTGTTTCCAGTAAAGAGCGGCATCTTAGGGGTTACTGTCTTCTGAGCCCCAACAGGGGAGACTGGTACAAACTCTCCTAGCACAAGGAGGAGGGGCTGGGATAAGGCCAGCACACAGGCAGGGGTCAGAGGCCACCAGGGTCCAGAGGAGGGAGGGGCTGAGCCTGCTGGGAGGAGCCCTGTGGGACACCTGCAGGCTGATGGTGAGGTGGACCTCAAAGGAGGAGCTGCTCACAGAGGGCCAAAAGAAAGGTGTTGCCTTTGGTGATGAAGTTAAAGGACACGCCCTGATTAGGGCTGTTCTTCCCAACATAGATGTGATACACATTTCATCCCCTTTAGAGCTGAACTTGGAGCCCTGCCTTGGATTGCAATGAACTTCTTTAATTGCAGACAGGAAAATGATTTGATTTGAGGATTCATCTTTGTTTCTGAGTTTAGTCTTTTTAAAAAAAATGTATTGCTTTTAAGCTTCATCAAGATAAAATGGTTATGCAAAGATTGCACATATTCAGTGTTTGCATTTGGATGGGTTTGGACCGGTGTGTGCTCCCAGGTGGTACCATCACTGCATCTATTGCCTCCAATATTTCCTTGTGCTCTTCTGTAATTTTTAGTGTGTGTGTGTGTGTGTGTGTTAAGAATGCCTGACATGAGAGCCATCCTCTTAGCCCACATTTTTATTTATTTTAATTAGTTATGCATGACAGAAGAATGCATTTCGATTCATGTACACAAATGGAACACAACTTTTCATTTTCCTGGCTGTATGTGATGCAGTCACACCATTTGTGCAATCATACGAATACATGGAGTAATAATGTCCATCCTTCCCAACTTAGCACATTTTGAAGTTCACAGAACCATAATGTTAGCAACTTGTTTTGCATGCCTGAAACTCTGTACCTATTAAGCACTTATTCCCATTTCCTCCTCCCCTACCTGCTGGCAAACACGTTTTCACTTTCTCCTCCTTTGAGAGTCACCATGGTCACCACCCCTACCCGGGGACAGTTCCAAGATGCTCAGTGGCTGTGTATGTCCACAGACAGCACCAAGCCTATACACTCTTTGTTTTCCTTATACACAAATTCCTATAATAAAGTTTAATTTTTAAGGTAGGCCCAGTAAGAGGTTACCAACAACAATAAAATAGAAATTATAAAATATACTGTAATACATTGTTTTAAATATATGAGTTGTTTATCTCTAGAGTTTTCTGTTTACTATTTTCTTTTAATATTGATTGTGGTGACTGTGGGTAACTGGAACTGCAGAAAGTCAAGTTGTGGTTAAGGTGGCCATTGAGCCTTAGTTACCACATGTGAGCGATGTCCTGTGCTATTTGTCCTGTGCCTGGCTAACTTCACTTAAAGCCCTCCAGGTCTATACATGCTGTTGCAAATGATAGGATTTCCTTTTCTTTCTTTTCTGTTTTTTTTTTGTTGTTGTTGTTTATTTGTTTTGCTTTGTTTGTTTTGTTTGTTTTATGGTGCTGTGGATTGAACCCCGGCCTTGGGGGTGTTAGCCAGGTTTTCAACCACTGAGCTCCATCCCCAGTCCTTTTAAATTTTATTTTGAGACAGAGTCTCCCTCAGTTGCCCAAGCTGGTCATAAACTTGTGATCCTTTGCCTCAGCCTCTCCTTTGCCTCAGCCTCCTAGTCACAAGAATTACAGGCATGAGCTACCATACCTGGTGGAAATCCTTCTTTTTTAAAAAATTTTTATTGTTGGTGTTCAAAACATTACATAGTTCTTGATATATCATATTTCACATTTTGATTCAAGTGGGTTATGAACTCCCATTTTTACCCCGTATACAGATTGCAGAATCACATCAGTTACACATCCACTGATTTACATATTGCCATACTAGTGACTGTTGTGTTCTGCTGCCTTTCCTATCCTCTACTATCCCCCCTCCCCTCCCCTCCCCTCCCCTCTTCTCTCTCTGCCCCCTCTACTGACATTCATTTGTCCCCCTTGTATTATTTTTCCCTTTCCCCTCACTTCCTCTTGTATGTACTTTTGTATAACCCTGAGGGTCTCCTTCCATTTCCATGCAATTTCCCTTCTCTCTCCCTTTCCCTCCCACCTCTCATCCCTGTTTAATGTTAATCTTCTTCTCATGCTCTTCGACCCTACTCTGTTCTTAGTTACTCTCCTTATATCAAAGAAGACATTTGGCATTTGTTTTTTAGGGATTGGCTAGCTTCACTTAGCATAATCTGCTCTAATGCCATCCATTTCCCTGCAAATTCTATGATTTTGTCATTTTTTAATGCAGAGTAATACTCCATTGTGTATAAATGCCACATTTTTTTTATCCATTCGTCTATTGAAGGGCATCTAGGTTGGTTCCACAGTCTTGCTATTGTGAATTGTGCTGCTATGAACATCGATGTAGCAGTGTCCCTGTAGCATGCTCTTTTTAGGTCTTTAGGGAATAGACCGAGAAGGGGAATAGCTGGGTCAAATGGTGGCTCCATTCCCAGCTTTCCAAGAAATCTCCATACTGCTTTCCAAATTGGCTGCACCAATTTGCAGTCCCACCAGCAATGTACAAGTGTACCCTTTTCCCCACATCCTCGCCAGCACTTGTTGTTGTTTGACTTCATAATGGCTGCCAATCTTACTGGAGTGAGATGGTATCTTAGGGTGGTTTTGATTTGCATTTCTCTGACTGCTAGAGATGGTGAGCATTTTTTCATGTACTTGTTGATTGATTGTATGTCCTCCTCTGAGAAGTGTCTGTTCAGGTCCTTGGCCCATTTGTTGATTGGGTTGTTTGTTCTCTTATTGTCTAATTTTTTGAGTTCTTTGTATACTCTGGATATTAGGGCTCTATCTGAAGTGTGAGGAGTAAAGATTTGTTCCCAGGATGTAGGCTCCCTATTTATCTCTCTTATTGTTTCTTTTGCTGAGAAAAAACTTTTTAGTTTGAGTAAGTCCCATTTGTTGATTCTAGTTATTAACTCTTGTGCTATGGGTGTCCTATTGAGGAATTTGGAGCCCGACCCCACAGTATGTAGATCGTAGCCAACTTTTTCTTCTATCAGACGCCGTGTCTCTGATTTGATATCAAGCTCCTTGATCCATTTTGAGTTAACTTTTGTGCATGGCGAGAGAAAGGGGAAAAAGGGGGAAATCTTTCTTTTTGAAGGCAGAATAACATTCCTGTATACACCTACACCTTGAGCTTGTGTGCCACTCCTCTGCTGATGGGCACTTGTGGTCCCCATTCCTGCTATTGTGAGGATTTCTGCAGTGCCTGGGGGAGGGTGGGTGTCTCTCCACAATTCTGATTTCAATTACTGTGGACATACACCCAGATGCGGGGTTGCTGGATTCTATACTGTTCTATTTCTAATTTTTTGAGAAACCTCTATATGTTTTCTCCAGCAGCTGCAGCATTTTATGTTTCCACAAACAATATGCCAGGGTTCTAATTTTTCCACATCCTCACCGATATTTATCTTTTCAAAACATAATAGCCACCCTCACAGGTGTGAGGTGCTGTCTCATTGTGTTTGTTCTGCATTTTCCCAACCTCAATGACACTGTGCAGCATATATAGCTGGTGGACATTCGTAGGTGTTTTTTCAGAGAAAGATCTACTCAAGTTCTTTGCCTTTTTTTTTCTTTCAGAATGTGTCTAGCTATGTTGCCCAGGCTGGACTTGAACTGGCTCAAGTGATCATCCTGCCACAGCTGCCCAAGTTTGGAACTACATGCCACCATGCTGGTTATTTTCCAATTTTTTTTATTTGTCGTGTGTGTGTGTGTGTGTATGTGTGTGTGGTGTAAGACATTTATTTTTATTTTGGATATTAATCCCTTATTAGATAAATGGTTTGCAGATATTTTTTCCTGGATTCTGTATTGGGAAACCCCATTTTCACATGGTGCCCAGCACACACTCATCTAAGAAGACACCGTAGTGGTCACATCTTTAGCGGCAAAGTGGCACTCAGTGAGGAGACTTTTTGAGCCTTTAGCTCTCTTCACAGAAAGATCTGGCCTGATTGAGTCCATCAAATTTTCTTTTCTCTGAAGGGCCTGCAGATAAATCAGATAAAATTTAATTCACTTCTTGCAACTGAAGTTTTTTCTTTATGGGAAACCTGGAGATAAGGCACTTCTAAAACTCAAGGAGCTGACTGTCAGCCTGCAGCACAAAGCTGAAGTGAATCAAAGTCTTTGGCTCAGGACACAGATGTGGTGGGTTTCAGTCCTTCTCTTGTCCCTCTCACAAGCTTGGGTGCTCTCTGCTTTGTTCAGGCCTCGTGCCAGGGGCTGGGCTGTGAAGAGGGTCCTGACAGGTCCTGGCTCCCCATCCCTCCTCTCTGCAAGCACCTCTTCTACAGAGTGCACCCCAATCCATAGGGCCATGACGGAGGCAGGGGAGGGGTGACTGGCAGCCATGCTGGTCCAATTTGGACCTGTCTTTCTGGTCATACTGATGAGCATGAATGCACTGACCAGACCCTGCTAAGACGGAATGTGCATTGATGGGGGTCAGGCTTCCTGCACGGCTTCCTGTATTATCATATGTGAACTTTGGGACTCTAGGTGGAATTTGGTAGATACTCTGAAGACCAACAGGTGGAGGAAATAAATTTCCCAGGAGAGAATAAGGAAGCTGATGACCAGAGAGAAACAGACAGAAGAGATAAGAGGGATGCTTGGTAGATTCTCCACCTGCTCTAGATTTACCTGAGACTCCTGATGCATCCTGTCCTGAGGCTCGGTAAGTGACTCTGTGAACACACTTCTCTTTGCTTAAGCTAAAGATTCTTGTTCCTTGTAACTCAAAGATAGTAAATAAAAAAATAAAAAAAAAAATGGGCTGGGGTTGTGGCTCAGTGGTAGAGCACTCGCCTAGCACTTGCGAGGCCTTGGGTTCCATTCTCAGCACTACATTAAAAAATAAATAAATAAAATAAAGGTATAAAAAATTTAAATTAAAAAAAATAAAAATAAAAAAGACTCCCATGTCGGTTTTCTTCTCCAATACTACTTATACATTCTTGAAACACCTTGTACTCTTTAAAAATGAGCCCTAACATAAAACTGGACCACATGCAATTCTTAGTTATTTATGCTAAAGAAATGAAAGCTCATGTTCAGCAGAAACCCTGTCTGTACAAGAGTACGGAGCAGCCGTGTTCACAATTGCCGCACATGAGAAACACCACCAATGCCTTTCTGCAGGGGACTGCAGAAGTGACAGAGGAGTCTGCCCACAGTGAAGTTCCAGCCAGCGCAGAAAGCAGCCGGTGATGAGACATATAGCAGCGTGGACCACCTCGAGGCCATCTGCCACATGAAGGAACCGACTCTCAGCGGGGCGCACTGTGTGACCCCACGAAGGAGACTTTTTTTTTTTAAATTGATTCTATTCTTTAAATACATGACAGCAGAATGCATTACAATTCTTATTACACATACAGAGCACATTTTTTCATATCTCTATTTGTACATAAAGTATGTTCACACCAGTACTTTGGATAATGGTGTCCATCACATTCCACCATCATTAATAACCCCATGCCCTTTCTCTTCCCCTCCCACCCCTCTTCCCTATCTAGAGTTCTTCTATTCCTCCCATGCTCCCCCTCCCACAATACGTCAGCCTCCTTATATCAGAGAAAACATTCAGCATTTGTCTTTTTGGGGATTGGCTAACTTCGCTTAGCATTGTTTTCTCTAACTCCATCCATTTACCTGCAAATGCCATGATTTTATTCTCTTTTATGAAGAATGTGTCCTTTCCTACACCACTGTCCAAGGTACCTGTCCTGGACTAGTAGCCATCTAGCTAAATTGACTGCTCATTTGTGGCCTCCTAGAAATCCATTCTCACTGTAGCAAACATTCAGACCAAAGTAGTGAGTATTTCTGCTTTCTCTAAACTACTAGGTGATAAGCTCCATGAAATTGAAAGTACAAAGTGCAAAGTGAGTCACTGTCCCTCCACTTACTGTGCTGCTCTTTTGACATGCTCTTCAATATCCTCCTGTATGGAATTGACACACTTGGTATGGTTAACTGGACTGAATTCATTGTCCTACTTGGCCTTGGACATCTGCTATTTTTCCAGGACAGAAGGAGACGTTTTGGAAACGCCAAAAGCACAGTAACAGAAAAGAAGCGGTTTCCAGGGAGCAGTGGGAGGGCGCGTGGCCGCAGGGAGGAGGCGTGGCCGCAGGGAGAGGGTGGAGTTTCTCCGAGGCGTCTAACTCTCCTGTATACAGGTGGCGGTGGTTCACAGAGATGCGCAACAACGTCCAAATTCGTGGACCTGGGCACTAAAGAAAAGGTCAAGGTCGCTGTTTGACAGTTTAAACAGTGAAGTTAAAAAATAAAGCAGGTGCCGTTACACGCAACCGTTGTCGCTTACAATCTGTCCGATGGCCTTGGGGAGCTTTCTACTTGGGGTCGCAAGTCACGGACATGCAGGGAAAAGTAGGAACGGCCACACATTGCTTAGTGACGGAATGTGTTCAGAGGCAAGCCCAGGGCATTCTGTCGTCTTGCACGCGTCACAGAGCGCTTACGCAAACCCAGGTGCCCTAGGTCAGTCCCCGGGTGAGGCCGCTTGGTGCCACCAAGCAACCAGTCACTGTGGGATGGACGATGGAAGGGGCACCGCCTGCCTAACGCGACAGACGTCTGTGAGAATTCACTGCCATATTGTAAAGGCTAGGTATGACAAACCCAAGGCCAACGTCATGCTGGTGGAGGAAAAACTGAAGACGTTTCCTCTAAAATTCTAGGTCAACATGAGTCTTAGCAAATCCGGGGGAGGGGGAGAGAAATTGATAATCCTGTGCATCCTGTCAGATCATAATGGGATGAAAAAAATAATACAAACCTCATAAACTTATGGAGATTCAACAATACTCTTAAAATTATTATTATTATTTTTTTATTTTTAAGAAGTACTGGGGATTGAAACCAGAGGCACTTAACCTCTGAGCCACATCTCCAGACCTTTATATTTTTTATTTTGAGGCAGGGTCTTGCCAAGTTATTTAGGGACTTGCTGAGTTGCTGAGGACGCTGAAGCAGGGGAAAGGGGTAAAAAAGCAGAGGGCGGTGCCATCCCAGGAGGACAGAGGGAAGTGGAGGAGGGGAAGGGGATGGAGGGGGATGAGGAAGGAGGGAAAAGGGAGGAAATGTGGAATGAATCTGACAAAATCATGCTCTGTACATATCTGAGTATCTCTCAGTGAATTTCACTTTTTTTTTTGTATATCTATAAAGCACCAATTAAAAAGATAAATAAATGGAAGGAAGACCAGTAAGGCAGAGGAAAGGGAATGGAGGGAGGGAGGAAGGGAGAGAAGAGGAAGCACTAGGGACAGAAACGGAGCAACTTAAATACCAGGCATGTATGAGCATGTCAAAATGAACCCCACTATTATGTATAACTACCATGCACTAATAAAAGCATTTTAAAAATGAAAGTCTTGTCGATCCCCTCCCCCCAGGACCTGGTGGAGGGGCAACTACAATTTATGCAGAAGTCTTTATTTAACCTTTGATGAGCTTTCAGAAGGAACATCTGATGAAAGTCTAATTCCAGGTTATGGAATGAGCTTCTGCTTCACGTGGCTTTAACCTCACTCTCTGAAAGGGCCTCCTCTGTCCTGAGAGCAACAGTCCTGAGGTGTGGACAATCCCGTGTGCAGGACCCCAACAACACAGCCACGGCAGCGATTGAAGAGCCAGACACGGACTCAACGTCTTCTCCAGGGACGGAGGCTGGATCCGAGATGCAGGATGACACCGACGAAGCGAGAGGCACAGATTCTTCTGTAGCAGAGTCTTTTGTGCTGGGAGCTGCTGTTGGGACATAGGAGGATAAGAGGACCGGAGACTGGTGGCCTCTGGTTGAAGGGAGCAGCAAGCGTACACTAAAGGCCAAGCTAGGCCAAAGGTGCCATGTTGGCTCCTGGGGAGGTCCCCACGTGGGCAGCTGGTGGCTGGAGTTGGGAGCAGCTGCGCTCTCCCTGTCTCTACCTCGTTCCACTAGGGGTTCTGCATGCTTCCCTGGGGCACACCAGCCTACACGTCTGAATTCTGTTGACACTTCCCAAGATGACTACTACCTGGAGGCCTCTTGCATAGATGTGTGTGTGTGCCACAAGCACAGATCACCCTATGTGGGACCAGGTCAGTGGCCCAGGCAGTCCTGGGAGTGGACCTGGGTTGTTTGGTTAGGAATTCCAGGAGTTTCTGACACCCAGAGCCTGGAGTAGATGGGCCGGTTGGCATGTGGACGCCTTCCCCGTGGGCAGGGCTGTGGCTGGAGAACTGGGAGGGCTTCTAAAGTGCAGGCCCCTGGGCAGGGGTCCCTCTTGCCTGAGTTCACTACAGGACGAGAAGTCGCACTGACCACAGGGCAGCCTTAGTCACGCTGGCTGCAGACACTAAAACTAAATGAAATGCAAACATCAGTTCCTCTGTTATATCGGCCGTACCTTGAGGGCTCTACAGCTCACGTGGCTTCCTTCCCAGCTGGATGGCACAGATGCACTGATCTCACTGCCGCGGGCAGCTCTGGGGGCTCCAGGAAGCCGAGTGATTTTCCCAGGTCATGCAGCTACGTGGATCTGGGGTTGGAATTTGAACTTCAATCTGATTCTAAATTCTATACTTTTTCCTCCTTGCCCTTGAAGAAATTAAATTTACCTTTTGAATTTTAATCTGCAAAACAAAAATAAAATCCTCAAAGGGATGCTGCGGGGGGTGGGGCAGTGGTGGTGTCACATCTGCAAAATGCCCACAGCTGAGTAACTGGCTACACAATTTGTTCCCTTCTCCAGCCTCAGCAGGGGCTGGGATCAGAAGCTGTGCAGCACGGAGAGGCTCTTTTTCACTTCAGGTACTCCAAATCCGAGGAAATGGATGAAAGACATCCCAGTGAACACTGTAGTGGTCATGCGCCTGCATGGCACAGTGATAGAGTTTCATGCAAGATGCCACGGATTAGCTAATTAAACTCCAAAGCCAATGTTTTTGTTTGAAAGATAAAAATAATTTCACATGCAACTGGGAACTTTTTTTTTCCCCTAAAAAGGTATGTGGGGTTATTTATATAATAACTTATTTATATAATAACTGATTATTTATAACTGAGAATGAAGGAAGAATCTATTAGACATTAAATCTCCACATTTAATAGTGGATCCATTTTCTTATAAATTCTGCCTTTGAGATAAAAAAAAGGGATGGTTCCAAAGTGTGTCATCTTGGAGTGCACAGGCAGGTGCCCTTGGAGTGCACAGGTTGGTGCCCTTGACTGACGGTGAGGATTCCCGGCAGAGCTTCCCCCCTCCTGCTCTGCTGCTCCAGGAACTTCACAAGTCCCCTCTCCTCTTGGGGTGACTGTCCCCCCTGGGGAAAGAGGGATGGATCAGAAGTTTCTAGAGATGATGATACAGAATTCTACAAAGAACAAGAAGAATTTTTCCAAACAGGAACTTATAAAAATAGAAGTAGCTCACTTTACCTTTGACACATCATCAGGGCTTGAATATGCGTAAGAAATCGCCCATCCGATGGGGAAGGTTTTGTGCCATTTGTTGGTTGCGGTGGGAGGTGGATTTTCTTTCTTGTGGTTTTTCTTCTATTTTTCACCATCTCATCATTGATGAAGAAAAATCCAACTGGTCATGCAATAGAATGCACTCTTCTAGACAGTGTGGATTCTTCATGCACAGAAGGTATTTGGAAAGTCCTGTTCATGAAGGATCTACGCAAACCAGAAACGGCTAGAGAATTTATTTGTTCATCCACCCACCGAGTGAGCAGACATCCCTTGAGGAGCCATGGCGTCTGTGGCAGTGTCTAGGTGCTGGGGACACAACAGTGAGCCAAGATAGACCATCTGCAAGAAAGCAACTCCATGTGTAGCACATCAGGTGGCCAGAAGCTTGCTAAGAAAAGCCACTTCAGAGGCAAGTAAAGGACGGCACTGGTGGGCAGGTGGTCCTCAGGTGGGGGGGTGGATGTTGCCCAACGGGTGCTGCATGGAATGGGGAGTTCACCGCCTGGTGGACAGCGGGTCCTTCTCACAGGGGGAGCCAAGCCCAATCCCAAGGTGGAAATTCTTCACAGGGCTGAAGGACAGCAAGATGGGGAGGACTCTGGGATGGGGAGTGGAGCCGGCCACGGCAGGGAGGAGAGGAAAGAGGAGAGGCCTGTGGAAGGAGGACCAGGGACCACCTATATCCAGGACCTGGCCACCACCTGGAGCCACATGCTGCCTGATGGCTGAATGTCATGGGGACCAGCACAGCTGCCACTAACTCACTCCACGGCTGTTTCACTGAGTCCCGGCCACAGCCGACGGCACCAAAGCCCTAAAAGCCCCAGACATTTACGGCCAGGCCCTTTGCACAGAAAAGTTTCTGTCCTACCTCAGATTGAGCTAAGGGCTCCATCTTGCCTCGCACCCTGCGGTGCCATGACGATGTCTTACAGAGCAGCATGCAGCTGGAATGTGGCTTAAACCTACAACCCTGTGTGTCTTAAGTGATGGATCTGATCTTCATACCGAGTGTTTGTGTCCCTGAATTTATCTCCGGCACGTCACGTCTTGCTTTCTATTGGTCCACCTTTGGTCTCTCTGTTCTCTGGATTCACTCCATGGGTTTATATTGAACACATTTCCATGACTCCCTTTTCCCTTTCAGATCAAATGTAAATATCATCAACTTATTGTAATGGGTTGACTTGGTAAACATTGTTTCTGGCTGAGTCCTATGATGAATTCCAGCAAAAAGATTTCTCCCTTAGAGCTAACAGTTGCCTGCTTGGTGTGTTTTTCCATGTGGTCATCAGCACTTTGAGCCTAACTCTCTTGCCAGTTAACTGAATCTCCTCTCAGGATGCTTCCTTGCCTCACATCCTCCGTGGGTTTTTTCTTCCGGAATGGATCTCTCCAGGAACTCTGGCCTCTTCCCCTACGGTGGGTGTCCTTGTGTGCCACAGTCTGGCTGGGCACAAATCACGAGCCACTGAAGCAGAAACAAACTTTATTTCTGAACTCCACCAGCACATTCCACACATGCTCCCCAGGAACTCTCCCGAACGCCACGCACGCGGCCTTCTCTCGGGACACACCACACACCAACCGGAAAATCCCACCTCTGGCACTTCCCCAACCAATGGGAACTCTCCTGGAACCCCCGCAAGAACTCCAAAGTAGCAGGCCGAGGCGGACAGCAGGGGTCTAATATACACAGCTTAACATAACCATTATCATCTCAATGGCTTGCTGGCGTCACCTCTCAACCACTCCTTTCTGGCAAAAATGCCATGCGTCATTCGGACTTGGCTATGGCTCTCAGCACTTGTGCCTGGTGCCCTCTTGCCATCTGCGGCCACTCTCTCCCTGAGGATTGTGTAAACACCCCTCTTGCCTCCCTGCATCCTGACTTCTATTGCTTGACGCTTGCCAACTCCTTTCCAAATAGCTCGCTCTCCAGCAGGTTCCTGAGAAAGGGGCAGACAGAGTGCTGAGACCTCCTGGTTCTGAAAATACCTTCCTCCCTATTCCCACCTCACCTGCACGGTGGCTGGCTCTAGAATCCTGCACTGGAACCTGTCTTCGGGACGTTCAAGGCACTCGCCATTGTTTCCCAGCTTGCAGCTGAAGAGTCAGAAGCAACTGTCACACCTCATCTCTTGGATTCAACAACTTCTTCCCCGAAGCTCCAGAGAGATGCTTCCCAGCCGGGTTCTGAAATTTCACTATGGGGTGCCTGGTGCTCATCTATTTTTATCTGCTGGGTTGGTGTGGGGAAGATTCTCTTAGTCTGGACTCCCCTGCCAACTGGGAATTTTTTTAAAAAATTATTTTCATGAAGATTTTCTCTTTGTATTTGTTTTCCGGAGCTTCTACCATTTGAACCTTGGATTTTTGGACTTCTTGTTTTTTTAAAAATTGCCTTTTATGTGTCATGTGGGGGAGGGGAGGATTCCTCAACGTTAGCTGCCAATGCTCCTACTGAGTTTATAATTTTTTTCCAAGATCTTTTGGTTCTGTTTCTTTTCGTAGCGTGTGATTTCCGTATCATTTCATGTGTTTCTGAGGATGTTAAGGACAGCTGGTGACCTGGAGAGCTTTGTTGGTGAAGGTGCCCAGCACCTGGGAAACAAACTTGACCTGGGTGGGGGTGAGCCAGGAGCTGAATAGCTGGAGGCTCTGGGGAGGAAAGGCCAGGTCACAGGTGCTAGGAGAGATGGGCTTTGGGGACAGTGGCGGTAACGAGATCTACAAGGAAATCTGGCTTGGTTCAGTGTGGGCAATTCCCCTTGCCATGCTTCTGAGGAGGTATGGGAACGCGGACCTGCCTGACTTTTCCAGAATTTTCTAAGGCTACCTTCAGGGTGGCCCATTTTTATTTGGATGACACCTCTTGCCTGGGGAAGTCTGATTTCACCTTCCCTCGGAAGCATGAAGCACAACACTCCCTTCAGATTCGGGGCAGGTTTCTATGTTGGACCAGAGTGACCCAGGCCAGGCAGAGCAGCAGCCATGACTGGGCTAGCACAAGGCAGGAAGGGACAAAGGTGGCTGGACTTGAAGAATTCTGGGTGTGTGCAACAGCAGGGGAGACCAAACACCCAAGTGTGCAGCAGGAGAAAGAAGTGCTCATCTCTGGTGCTACGGCCGTGCGGAAGGTCGAGGCCAACCCCCCAACCAAGGAACGAGCTGAACAGAAACGACCCTCTAGCCACACCTGCCTGTAAGATTTCACCCATGGCTTCCCACCCTTGGTGGGAAGATAAATGAAGTTGATATCAGACCTCTGCTGAGAAGGGTAAAGAGTGACCATTTACCATCATGGCCAAGCATGGCCTCTTCCTTATGGCTGGCTGGCTGCTGGTCAAGGAGAAGTCAGGAATCCAGGTCCTGGTCACCTTGTGCAATGCTCACATAGTTTATCCTCAGCTCCAAGTGTAGACTCAATGCTTCTCACCAGCTCGTTGTCTTCCTAAAGCCACACCTAAGGAGCTCACCTGTAAAACAGTGCACGGACTGTGTCCTGTTTTGAAACTTACTTTATGTATACCTAGACATATTTGCATAGGAAAAATGGTAGAAGGTATAGCATGAAATATGTACAGTATTACTTTGATCAGTGAGATTACATGTTGTTTAAAATTTTTTTTTTAGTATATCTGAATTTTCTATGTTCTCATATGAAGATGGTCATTTTTATAATGAGATTAAAGGCATATTTTAGCAATGATCATGGCTGTGGTCACTCTAGCTGACTGACATTGGGTCCAGTCCCTGTGCTGGACTCCTCTCAGGCATTAACCTATTTCTTCCTTACAGCGTCCAGTGTGGCAGGACCCTCATGCCCATTCTGCAGGTGAGGAATCCCACTCACTCATGCTTGGGTTTCTTCAGCTGGAGAACTGGGGTCCTTCTGACTCCAAAGCTCCTTATTATGAGGATTTTTATTTGTTTTTTAGTCTTCCTGAAATGTTCCCTCGGGAAGCCTATGTAGGACGATTGTAATGAAGGTATTCTTACACCTGCTCTGCAGACGGTGTGAATTCTGAGATGACGGCTTCATATGTAACATGTCCCCCTGTGGCGCAGTGCGGGGAGCTCACGGTGGATGATGCTTTGAGGCTGGGTTCAAAGCATAGTGCTTCTTCTGCTGGTTTTCTTCTGCCCTCTGATGTGAAGGATGTTTTAGCTTCAGAATAAGAAATGTGATTTTTTTTTTTTTCCAAAAAACTGATCTCTCTCATAAGCCAGTGTTTCACGCAGGCCAGCAAGATGCAAACCCCCAGCATCTTAATAGAAACATATGAGACCGCTCTGACAGCCCTCCGAGCCCGGAGCCATAATCTCAGGCTTAGAAAAGCCACAGAGGAAAATGACATTGGGAGTCAGGGTTTCTGATGAGATTATTTCCCAGCGTCACCAGGGCTCCAGGCGAGTGTCATCCAGAGGGTATGGCCAAGGCCAAGGCCAGCCTCAGGGTGTCTGTGGCAGGCCAAGCCCAGCAGGCTAAGCTACAGCCCCATGGTCTCCACTCTAACTCCCAAACCTCCAGGGCCGGTTTTTAGAAAAGCAGAAGGGCCTTTTTAGAATCTTTCTCTCAGATCATTAAACTCTTTTCTGGAGGGTTCTTGGGCCTTTCTGACCAGGTCATATTACAGAAAAGAAAGGACACACAAGAGCCTGAGCAGGATCTGCCTAATTGCCTGGGACTATGCAGTGCGACCCGGCACTCAGGGTCCTCCTTGAGGCTCAGGGATAATTGCCCCAAGGTGTGGTGCCTGCAGGGGCTGGGGTCAAGGATACTGGAGGACTCTGGAGCTACCTGGGGAATCTCTAATCTGCCCTCATCTCCTCCTGGACCTCACACAGGGAGGGACTCTCTGAAGTTCCCTTATTGACTGAAGGAAATTCTTCCCCCCAAAAAAGGAACTCATTTGAACCCTCCCTAGAATCTCATGAATGGTAAAATTAATCACCAGATAAGAGAGAGTCGTTACTGCCCTGGATAGACTTCATGCATTCTGAGGGCAGCACTGAGAATTACCAGAGGCTTCATCACACAGCGACACAGCCTCTGTCCACTGTGCAGGCCTCTCCCCTGCCCACAGCTCAGGGACCTCCTCCCTGGCTGCCTGTCCTGCTGACCATTCACTTCCTCTAAAAATCATTTTCTTGCTGGGTGTGGCAGGGCACTCCTGTGCTCCAGAGGCTGAGGCAGAAGGATTGCAAACACAAGGCCAGCTTCAGCAACTTAGTGAGGCCCTAAACAACTCAGTGAGACCCTGTTTCAAAATAAAAATTAAAAGGGCTGGGAATGTGGTCAGTGGTTAAGCTGGTACCAAATAAAAAACAAATAAAAATAATTTTCTTCCCGCCTTCCACCTGTGTACAGAGGATATTTAATCTCAATCATCTTCTTTGAGCTGAAGATTCTTCTTCCACCTTTCTTTGACCCTCACTTTTTGTGAGGCTTCTGTGTCCATTGATGGGTCGGGGTTGCTTTTTCTCCTGTCAATCTCTCTGCTGCCAGCTCATTCCAGAGAAGCTTCGGAGGGTGGGAAGGGGCATTCTCTCACCCCTTTGCCCTGAGAGCTTCTCACTATTCCCTTGCCACACACCCCAGAGTGAGCTTTGCGAGAAACAAAGCCCATCATCAGATGGCTCCTGCAGCTTACATCATCCAAGGGCTGCCCGTTCCTCAAGGACAGAGCCCTCCCTCTCCCCTGGCTGCTGGGCCTCCAGGACCCTCAGCTCCAGCCTCCCTTGCCAGCCTCACACTCCCCTACATTGCATCCATTTGACGCTGCTTGTTTTCTGGTGTATATGCCCCACAGTCTGAAGCCTTCTGCCTTTGCCTCAGTGGTTTCTGGAAACCAGACTGCCAGCCTGACCCCTCGTCCACCAGGAAACCTGCCCCGGATTCTGCTGAGTCAAGTTCAGATGCAGCGAGCTCTAGGAATCCTTCTCTTCTTGCTCCCCCTCCTCACGGCTCCCTTTCCGACCTTCTTGTTGAATTGTTGCCTCTGTCCTCTGCAAACCCCTCCCTGTGGCTCGCAGCACGCAGATCCGGGGCTGCACCAGCAATTGACGAGGATTTTGAAGTCAGATGGACCTGACTCTGGATTTTTCCCCAGTAGCGGGCTGTGGGGCTTTTACTGGCCTCTCTCAGAGTGAGTTTCCTGCCTTTGAACTGGGAAATGACAGACCCTCTTTGCAAGGCTGCACAGACCACTGCGAAGGTGCAGATGGGGCATGGATGGAGAGCAGGACTGGTGGCTGCCCTCTGGAAGCCCCGAAGAACCACAACTGCCAGGTGGTGTGTTATCGCTGGTCTGTCTGTCTGCCTCTTTCCTGGACCAGCAGAACCTCTAGGAGTGCAATCATACCTGAGTTTTTTCTGTCATGTAAATAATGCAAGCCCAGGTGGAGGGCTGCCGTCCTTGCTGAATAATGAAAAATGAATGCTCCAGTCCCAATGGGAATTGGTGCAGGTCCTCGGGCACCATCCCAGATATCCCAGACTGGCTTCAGGTCCCAACAGGAGCACACATTTGCAAGGCTAACTGCATTTCTCCACCATTCCAGACAGGCTCCTCTGTAGAGTTTATGCCTCAAAGACTAGAGAACAGCACTTGTATTTCAGCCAAGTTTTGCATTTCACTTTCAAATATTCCTCAGTTCCTCTGGTTCCTAACAATATTCAATCCTCTCCTAGAATTCCTTCCTATGTGGGAAACTGGACAAGGCTGAGGGTTGAATGTGTCCTCCAAGAGTTGGTGTGTTGGAAACTGGATCCCTGAATGCTGGACTTCCAGCTCCCAGAACCGAGGGCCAAACACACCTCTGTTCTTTATCAATTACCTTGTGGTGTTATGGTTTGGATCTTCAATGGGCCCCAAAGCTCACGTGTCAAAGGCTTGGTCCCCAGTGCAGCAGTGTTCAGAGGTGGAGCCCCTGGGAGGTGACTGGACCACGAGGACTCTGACCTCATGAATGGAGTGATCCACTGATGAAGTCATCGCTCCACAGGTTGTTTTGGGGGTGAGGGGCTTTGTCCTAGCAGCTGTCTGTCTCTGTTTGTTTCTGGGCTACCATGAGGTGAGCAGCTGTCCTCTGCCATGCACTTCTACCCTGAGGTACTGCCTCACATGGGCCTAAAAGCCAGGGGCCAAGTGACCATGCGATGAGCCCAAATAAATTTTTCCTCTATTTAAGTTGATTTCTGCAAGTGTTTTGTCACAGTAACGGAGAGCTGACCAACACACCTCAGGTATTTTGCTATAGCACCAGAAGATGAAGAGATAGAACCAAAACTTATGCAGGAAGAGCAAAATTAATTTTCTACTTCAGCTGAATCCTTCTGTAAATATCTTGGGGGAGAACCTCTTTTTCGTGTCCCAGAACCTGAGCAAGAAGGCTGGGTCCTGGGCTCAGCTCTGCCTCCACTCACTGTGGGATCATGATTCAGTTGCCTCCTGGGTGGCACTGGGCTTCTCCAGCCTGGGGAACCTGCCTGGCTCTGTGCAGGTGCTCAATGAGCAAATTGTTACTAACAGTCATGCTTGATCCAATCATCATGATGGGAACTACCCTTGCCTGGCTCACCCTGGGACTGTCTGAGTGGTGGGGACACCTGTCTGATTGCCATGTTTGTCAGGAGGGGGCTTCCATGTCTCCTTGCAAAGCACTGCCCTGTGGGAGGAAGGGACAAAGGGTGGTCAATTATTGCCTGGGAACCAAGTCTTAGTCCCTGGAGGGAAGCAAGCCCTGGAGGGGACGGTGTGGCAGGAGGGGCTGCTCCAAGTGCAGCTGACCAGCTGTCTAGACGTGTGCCCAGGCTCCAGCAGGAGAGAGAGCTGCCACAGCATGAGGGCGACCTAAGGGCCCCTTCTCATGCCAACAGGGAGAAAGCCACCTCCCAGCCCACTCCACTGTGCAGTCCTGAGACCCGGATCCTGGGGTGAGTTTGAGGTATCCTAGTGGCCAGTGTGGAGGGCCCTGACTCCCAGCATGGGGTCCTGGAGAGCTGCAGTGACAGAGCCACCTGGATGCAAGGCTGTGTTTGGAAGAATAGAGGTGATGCCCACTGTCCCTGCTGTGGTCACCCTGGGGCTGCTCTCCCCAGAGAGGCACAGGAGGGAAGAAATGCCACCGGGAGGCAAGCACGGGGAAGGGGCAGCCTCACAGGATCCTCGGGCAGGATCCTCAGGGTACCTCTGGTGGTCTTTTTGGCCAGCATGGTTTCCCAAAGTGGTGGGGTGCTCAGGGCAGGTGCGGTTGGGCAGCATGGAGCCGGGCAGAGTGGTGCCCAGCAGGAGCTGCAACGAGGCACCCAGAGGACTGCTTTTGGGGAAGGCCTGGGAGCTGGGTGGAGGAGCCTCAGGTCTGTGGAATCTGCAGGAACAGAGCTGGGGACTGAGCACAGGCAAGAGTCCTTGGCCTTCTGGAAACACTGGGATGGGGCTGGGTGGCAAGTGCCAGCCGTGGTGGGGATGAGGCAGGGTAGGTGGAGTAATGGCTGCTCTCCTTGACCTGTCGCACTCCCAGGCACAATGGCTCGAGAATACTGGGCCACATTACATTGCACGGTGTGTATGAGCCCAGGGGTTGTTGACAGTGATAGAAACAGAGTTTGCCCTCAACAAGGTCAAGGTTCCTTTCTGCTCTTAGATGTGAGGAGCCTACAAAGAGCTTCCTTTAGAATCCTTGTAGAGCTTCATCTTCAAAACGTCTCCAATTTCCCTATAACTAATTGCAATTATAATTGTTCCCTCCCTGTTGTCAGGCTCTGGATGTGGATGAGATCAGACTAGAATTTGCATATATTAGAGTTACAATGCAATTCCCTCCTTGCCCCAGCCTCTCTGTAGGACAGTGCCTGCCAGGACCTGCTTTCTCTCCTGATCCCATTGGGGTGGGTGAGACCAAGGACTCATGGAATGATGCATGGACAGGGGACTTGAATTGGGTGTTAGAGGCTGGGTCCCAAAGAAGGGTGGCCTCAGGTGGGAGGGACACAAGAATCAGCACGGCAAAGGCACGGACAGAACAGTGGCCTGCAGTCAAGGGGGCTGCACTGGCTGGGGCTAGATAGAGAGGGAGGTGAGCAGCCAGAGATGGGGGCCAAGAGGTGGGCTGAACCCGACCTTGACACTGAGACAAGCTTTCAGGGTGCCTCTGCCGCCTGCCACTCTGATGCATGTTGGAACCTTTGGTGCATCAGAGGTGACCCTTTGAGTCCCTTCTTTGTGCGATTGCCAGCTTGGGGCACCCACATGCCTGCTCCAACATCCCCTCTGCTCCTTTATGTGATCTCCGTTCTGAGCTCAACCTGCGAGCTCCTCAGCTTGGGGCTGGGCGAGTCGCTTTGATCACCTGGTGAAGTCAGGGCTGGGGCTAGGGTCGGGGAGGCAGCGGTTCCTGGATGAGTCACAGGTGGGAGTCAGGGCCTGGACGCACCTCCTCGGGTAAGCCATTTGTGCTCTTCCATCACTCATGTGCATGGTGGAGCTGGTGATGCCCACCTGCAGGCCCTCGGGAGGGGATGAGCCACCCTCAATGCCTCTGGCAGGAAGTTGGGTATGTGGAGAAACCATAATGCTGTGCTTGCTAGACCAGAGCACCCGAGGGAACTCTCCACAAGTGGACTAGAATCCTGCTGTCTACCACCTGCCGGGGCGGGATTCGATCCTCCAAAGCAGGCTTTCCTCTTGTTGGGAAGATGCCTACAGGGCCCTCCGGGTGTGCAGGTGATCTGGGCTTGGAAGCTCTCAGGGAGAAGAAGATTCCCATGTGAAAGAAGAAAAAGAAAGGGATTGTATTCACAGGTCAGAGCTAGGTGTCTTTGACTTCAAGCTCATGTCAGTCTTGTTTCCACCTGTTGGGGTGACTATTCATATGCCATTTTTTATAGATGAGGAAACTGGGCTTAGAAGTGGAACAGATCTGCTTATGAGATCTTTCCTATACTTCCCAGCAGCATCTCGGCAAGGGGAGGAAAAGGGAAGAGGAGGAGGAGAAAAGGGATGGAACTCAGAGACCACTGAGAAATGGGTTGGTGGGCTGGAATCGTTAATGGGCACTGCTGTGGTTGAATGTGTTTCCAAAATTCATGTTTTGGAAACTCCATCCTCATTGCAGCAGTGCTGGGAGGTGTGACCTTAGGAGGTGATCAGGTTAATACAGTTCTGATGCCTGGGGGTGTGGCTTAATCACCACAAGAGTGGATGGTTGCAAAAGCAGGTTCAGTCTTTTCTCACACTCTCTTGTCCTTCTGCCTTCCACCATGGGATGATGCAGCATGAAGACCCTCACCAGATGTGGGCACCTTGACATTGAACTTCCATGACTCCAGAACTGTGAGAAATAGATGTTGGTTCTTTGTACATTACCCAGCCTGTGGTATAAGGCTATGGCAACACAGTATGAATGAAGACAGACACCTCCAAAGTCCCTGATCTAACTTCCAAATTAGAGCACAGCACCACAGAGGAAAAGAAGTCTGCTTTACAAGTTGGTGGGGAGTCTCTTTAGAAGTTCCTGCTTGCAGAGAGGCTGCAGGAGTGGTGCTGGGAGAGGGAAGCCTGTGAGACTGAGCCATTTAGGGACAGTCTCAGAACTGTCTAATATGCATGCACACGGGGGACCTAGGCTCTTCTTTAATAAGATCAGTGGAATTCTGTGTTAGTCAACTTTTAGCTGCTGTGATGGGAATACCAAACAAGAACAACTTAGAGGAAGAAAAGTTTATTTTGGCTCATGATTTCAGAGGTTCAGTCCATAATCAGTGGACTCCACAGCCCTGGGCCCAAGGTGAGGCAGGACATTATGGTGGAACAGCATCGCGAGGGAAGCTGCTCACCTCATGGCATTTAGCAAGCAGAGACAGGAAAAGTGTCTGCAGGGAAGATGCAGCCTTCCAGGATGGCCTCCAGTGACCACCTCCTCCAGTCACACCCCGCCTACCTGCAGTTACCACCCAGTGAATTCATTCAAACTAGAACAGGCTGATTAGGTTACAGCTCTCACAATGCGATCTTTTTATCTCTCAATAACCCTGCAATAACACAGGAGCTTTTGGGTGACACTTCGTATCCAAACCTTAACAAAATCATTCCATGCTTTGGACTGTTTATGTGGCAAGAAGGAGAATATCCAAACTCACCTGGCTTAGAAACTGTATTGGGTCATCTAACTGAGCAGCCCAGGGCAACTTGCTTCCATAAGACGAGATCCAGGGCTTGAATTGTTGGGCGAGTCCAAGGATGCTCCATCCCTCGGCTCCGTCCCCTAGAAGGTGTCTATTCTTAGGCAAAGTTTCACATGCCCAGTCACATGCCATGAAAATGACCAGAATCTCTCCGGCAGCAGGAGAAAGAAAGAGCCTCCTGACTTCCCCTGGATGAGAGGTAGACATTTCCTTCAAAGCTTCGCATCCCATTGACTCGTTGGATCCAGCTGCTGATCTGTGCAGGGGAGTCTACTCCTTTAACTTAAGCTCAGTCTCATCTACACCTAATGACTCAAGGGGAAGGAGAAGTGAATGCCGCAGTGGATTATTTAAATTCCTCGCAAGTTTCATGGTTGGAAAGAAGAAAGAGGGTTGCTGTAGTTGGGCCTAACACATTGAATTAAAAGCATGGTCCCCAGGGCAGCATGTTGGCAGGTGGTGGAACCTTCAAGAGGTGTGGCCTAGGGGGAGTCTTTAGGTCATTGGGGTGGCCTGAAAGGTGACTATGGGACCCTTCTCTCTTCTCATCATGAGCTCCCTGGCTCATGATGGGGTGAGAGCTTTTGCTCATGCTAACTGGATACAGTGGTTGAATACATTTAGAACTGAGTGCAGTCTGGCTTGACCAGTCCTGGGCAATCATGTCTCTGAGTCTCAGAGGTTGACATTTTGTTTGAGGATCAAAAGAACAAAAGAGCTGGAAAGTGCTCCTGCACAGAGCGGACTCCCTTCCTTCTCCCCAGATGCCGAAGCCCGTGTCCCCAGGGCATTGCGACCTTGCGTCTACTAGTCTTTCTAACCTCCCTTTCCCTCACCCTTCCCTCTCCTGCTCCATATTCCAACGGTGCCAGAAAAAACAGGCAGTGAAAGACCCTTGTCAAAGAGAGGCAGCCTCTGCCCTTTGTCCTGGTAGAGGATCTCTAAGTCTCTGGGGTGCCCTGCCTGTTGACCTAGGGACTTCAGACCTCACCAAGGAATCCATGCTGACAAGGTGCTCGTGTGGGGGCTCTGAGCCACACCACATCAGCTCTACCTCTGGATGGAGACGAAGGTCACCCATGAGCACCACCACTTTCAGCAAACTCTGTGAGTCCTTCTAGCAAATTATTGAGCTTAAGGTGACCTTGGGACCCCCAGAAGCATGGCTGGTGTCAACAGTGAGCCTGCTTTGGGGCCTCCTGCACTTTACACTTCTGGTTCCCCAAACCCTCCGTAGTACCCTGTAGCTCGATGGCCACAAATGCCGCTCCTCCTCCTGGGACGCGCTCCTCCTCCTGTCCCTCACCCAGAGCTGCTGCTCATTCTTCCCCTCTCTCGGGCCCTCCTGCGCCATCCACCATCAAGACAGAATTGCTCTTTACTGTTCGTGTTGATGTTATTGCATTTACTCAAGGCAGGAATTATCTATAAATTTGCCCTTTCCCCTCCTAGTCTACATGCTCCTGCCTGGTAGGGCCCAGGTCTGCCTTCCTTCCCCATCTTAATTTCCTGTGAGCAGGAGTCTATTTAGAGCCCCTGCTAGCTCATACATTGCCTTTGAAAAAATGGGGGGAAGTGTTTGTGGGGCATCCATATCCGTGCATGCGTGCATACACCCCTGCACGAGGCCTGCGCTGGGGACACAGGATGCGTAGGCTATGGCTCTTATCATAGTGCTGAAGAGTCTGGCACTATGCCTTGTGCCTAGAAAGTGTCTCAGTGAGTGTGTCAATACATGAATACTTAGATGGAGGATTATAATTAGGGAGACTTTGGCAGATACTGCTTGTTCACCAAGAATATAAATTCCTTCTTCCCGGAGGGCAGTGATTCTGACCTTTTTTTTTTAGTCATGGGGCTTTTTGAAATCTGGCGAAATCTGTGGTCAGTCTCTTGTAAAACACATGAAAATATGGCATAGATCAGGATAGTGTGGAATCTTGTGAGTGAATAAGCAGCTCCCACATCGCGTTGTCTTAGCACTGTGTTAGTCTATTTTTTGATGGAGTTATATGTTCAGGCAGAATGGCACAAACTCTGCTCACATGGACATTCAGGGACCCGAGAAGGGGAGGTCTCAGCCTCTTAGAACACAGGCTCTTCTTAGCTGCAGTGAAGCGCTGTGCAAAATTTGGAGGGTTATTCAGCAGCTCTTTTAAGATTTTGTCCACAAGTTGCACAAATCACTTCCACCCTACTCCCCATGGGCCAGACCTCATCACAAGCCCCAGAACCTCAAGGACACAGTGTTAGTGCACCATGCGATGAATTCCACTGCCCTCCTGTCTCCGTGTGTCTTTCTGACTCTTCTCCTCATCTCCACTCTCAGTGTGAACCATGGATCTTTCAGGGGACCCATGTTTAAAAGCCTTCAGAAGTCAAGCCATAAGATGCCTTCAACGCTGGGCTAACGTCTTCAGTCGTGGGATTCAGGGCTTTATTTTGTAAGCCGGGATTCACAGTTGAAGTCCTGCAGTGCTGGCAGTGGCACTGCCCTGATGGCTGGGTCTGAGCTCCGAGAATGGTCATGGTCTACATGGTGCAGGGACTGTCTAGTGGGGCCACTGCTTCTCTGCTCAGGTCAATGTTCGCTCAGTCAGAAGCAGGCTCAGTGTTTTCCCATCTTCTAATTTTTTTTAAGAGGAATCAGAAATCCAGACTTAACTAAAATATCCCAATCAGAAGTATTGGTTCAATTAAGACAATAATGCTCTGCAGGCTCTAGAAGCAAAATGGAATTGAACTTGAAAGTAAAATTGTAAGATGCTTCCAGTGTTTCTGAAGAGCAGAGCTGGGGTGATTCTCTGCCTGTACAGTTCTTACCTGGGCACATTTCAGCGGGGTGGGGATGGGAGTGGGGCGTTCTGCTGCCGGGCACGGGACTCCTGTCATGGTCACTGCCTTCCCTTCACATGCTCACCACTGTGTACAGCTGCCGAGGAGCTCTGGCACGAAGCATCTCATTTAATCCCTACAGCAGGCCATGAAGCAGCTGTCACCTCCTTCTCCCAGATGGGGAACGAGCTCAGTAAATTAGAGATGCCAGCTGCTCCAGCTTGCGGGAGGTAACATGTCCAACTGCAGCTCCTCCTCATCAGTGTCCCCAGCCATGGATTTTGTGGGATGTCCCCACATTGCAGGCTGTTTCCCAAGCCATGGGCACCACGTCTCACGAAACCATTTTCTTTAAATAGTCTTTGTACGGTTCCTGTTTTTATTTAGCATTGCTTTGTGCTATAGCATCTGCAAAATCACAGACTTGATGTGCTGTTTACAAACTTCCTAACTTACATTAAGAAGCATGGAATAGGAATCCTTTTACCCAAAGCCACGAAGTGTTCTAGTTGAATGGCTAATGGAGAAAATTCAGGTTAAATAAAATTCAGGTTATAATCTGACATTATTACCCTATGTACATACATGCCTATATGACTGGTGTAATTCTACATCATGTACAATCAGAAGAATGAGAAACTATACTCCATTTATGTATGATGTGTCAAAATGCATTCTACTGTCATGTAATACTAATCAGAACACAAAAACAACAACAAAAAACCCTGAATCATAAACAGCTATTCTAATTTCAAACATGCACATCACTTGATGTAAGCAATGGACTTCTTTATGAATATGGATATTTTGTTACATTTTCTAAGAACGCTGTAGCAAACTATCACCAACCCAGTGGCTTATGCTGTAAAAATGTATTGTCTGACCTCTGGACACCAAGGGTTCCAGGTGGAGGGGTAGCAGCGCTGGCTCCTTCTAGGTGTGAGGGCCAACTATTCCTGCCTCTGTCCTGCTTGGAGGTATCTGGCATTGCTTGACTGGCAATGGACCCCTTCCACCTCTGCCTTCACCTTCAGATGAAGTACATGTCATGTCTAGATTTCTCCTATTTGTAAGGATCTCAGTCACTTTGGATTAGAAGTTCACCCTACTCCAAAATGACCTCATCTTAGCTTAATTCATTATATATACAATGACCCTATTTTCAGTGTGCTCATATTCTGAGGTTCTTGGGGTTAGAACTTCAACTTTTTTTTTTGTACAGTTCAATCCAGAACAGGTGCATTATCTAGGCTTCTGTGCTTAACTGCATTCATAATGAATTGCCTACAACTTCCTTGCAGATTCTTGAAAATGGGTGAGAATTTAAACCCTTAGAAGAAAAATCTGAGTGTAAAACTCTTTGGATTTTATTGCTTTCACCTGATCTTTTTGTAGCAGGCTTCGTTTCCCCTGACTCAACAGCACAATTTATCATGTTGGTTTTATCCAGCAATTCACCTTTATCAGGTCTCTCTAAAGCCTCAATTTGATTTTCATATGATCTGGGCTTTTTTGTCTTTCCCTGCTTTGGTCTACATGATGTTTGATTGAATCATACACAAAGCCAAATCCAGTGGCACTCCTGGTTTGGGGACTAGCCCAGATGATTCTGGGTGAGCATGCTGTGGCCCTGGGGGCAGCGAGCCCATGGCTGGAGAGAGGGCCCTTATGGTCTGTGGGTGCCAGGCACCCTGATTGAGCACACGGGGAGCTGAGTGGATTGGGATAGTGAGCTTCTCTTGAGGAAACGGGTGGATCCTATGTCAGCCCACTGGCAGTGGGACAGGCACATACTTGCAAAACACCCGATGCAGTCATTGATTTGTCTTTAAAAATCAAGTTCCCACCACGGGCATGCCTGTGCTGAGCTCTGGAGACGGAGGAAGCAGAAGGCGGAGGCTTAGCTCCATGCGGCGGAGGAGAATGTCACCTAGGACAAACATTTTGTTTCATGGACTTTCTGGAGCCAGAGAAAGTTCTGAACTAGATCTTGGGAGAGCATGAGTGTTCAGTCAGGGTTTTCCAGAGGACAGAGGCCGACAGGATGTGAGTGTGAATGCGTGTGTGTGCGTGCGCGTGCCTGGGTGGTGACCCAGGTCAATCTTCAGGAGCTGCCCCATGCAGCCGTGTGGACTGTCGGGTGTCTGTGGGGTGGGTGCACAGGCTGGGGACCCCGGCGGAGCAGAGGCTGCACCCAGGCCTGAGGGGCCTCTGCTGGCAGGATTGATCCCTTTGCTCAGGAGAGCTCAGTCCCTTTCCTCTCATGGCTTTGGTTGATTGGAAGAGGCCCGTCCACATTCCGGAAGACAATTTGCACTTCTCAAAGTCCACTGATTCAAATGTCAGTATATCCACAAAATACCCTCACAAATCATCTAGAATAACATTTGACCAGACATCCGGGCCTAGTGGCCCAGCCAAGTTGGCACATAAAACCAACCAGTATAGTGACCTGAGATGGTCACTGAATGGTCTTGCTGCTTCAAGTGCCTCTTCTTGGATCTGCCATCTCCTAACCTGTCTCAGAGAGACCTCTCTGGGATGACCTGGTGCTGCTTATAAACCATCCACAACTCCGTCCCCTGTAGATGTCATTCAGGCCCCTCCACACAGCATGGGGCTTGCCCTGGAGTGGTCACCTGTGTTTCCAGGCCTGTCTTGCCTGCTCTTGCCCTTGACCCACAGCGACCCATCCTAGACATCTGGCCTTGTCTGCAGCCACCATCCTGTGGCCTGGCCCATGCGAAGTGTGGTGAGGCGGGGAGGGCTCCACCATGGAGCACGTGCTCCTCAGGGCTCTGGAGACCCAAGTCCATGGTCAGGGATTGCACGGGGCGTCCCTGGGGGGAGCCCTCACCCTGCTCTGTAGACAGGTGCCTTCGGGACAGAGCTGCACATGGGGAGCAGGAGAGAAGGGGTGCTATCCTCTCACATCCCTTCCCCAAGGACATCGAGCTCACAGTGGACGCCAGGCTCTGGCTGGGGTGGGGAGTGACAGGGGAGACCGAGGCTGGGGCCGTGGTGGGCCTGGCTCCTCTCCCAAGAGCTGAGGAGGCTTTCTGAGCTCGTCCTGAGACTACATGAAGCCGTGGCTGCTGATTTTAATGGAAAGGGACATCAATTATTCACAGGTTACAGCCGAATTGCTCCGTGCTACATGAAGGCCAAGGAGACACCCTGTTCGTGGAGCGCCGGCTGCAGCCTGGGAAGTGGAAATGAGAGGCTTCCTCTCTGGAGAAGGCCCCCAACCCCCAGCCTTCCCTCAGTTTCTGGAACGGTCCAGCCACTTTCTGCTGATGACCGGGGTACTTGCCATTGCCCCGGCTGGGAATCACTGTCACCTCCCCCCTGTTTAAGTCCTGGTCACCTACAGGTCTGGCTGAGCTGATCAGAGGGGCTGCCCCAGCCCCTTCCCACCTTTGCTTCCTCTCGTCAGCCTGCTTTCTAGTACCTTCTTACAATTTGGGATGAGGTTTTTATTTTTCTGGGTGCTCTATGCCTCTTCCTTCACTATACTATAAACTTGATAAGGTCGGGTAGCATTGAAAAATATATTTGTTTTCAGGGCATCTGTGAGTCACAGAGATGAGCTTTCCAAAGATTTTGACTGGAGGCAACTGGATTCAAATGACAGTCCTACTTCTTCACTCCCCAGGCCTGACTGAGCATGTGGCACGCAGGAGGCACTTAGTAGGTAGTTGTTGGAAAAAGAAAAGTAAAATAAAATGAGTTAGGAACTCGTGTTGAGAATTCCCACAAGCAATTGGTCATTTAAGACTCGCATTGATGGGAAGCAGAGTATTTCCCTATTGTGTAAGCGTGGAGACAGAGGCCCAGGGTTGCAGAGGGTAGGAGCAGAGCTGAGTTCAAGTTCGTGTCTGTTGAACCCTCTCACCCTAACAGGACTCTTCTGTTGATTGACAAGCAGGCTCTGTAGTGGGCACCATGCTCTTATAACAGTCTCTCTCTCTCTGTCTCTCTCTCTCTCTCTGTCTCTCTCTCTCTCTCTCTCTCTCTCTCTCTCACACACACACACACACACACACACACACACACACACACACTGACTTATTTTACATTTTAAAGCAGCCCCCTTCTTCAAGGGCTGAATCCAGTTCTGCACCTCCTCTCCTGTTTTAAATGCTGGTTTCCATGTGGATGCACATTCATCCTCTGTGAATCTCATGGAGCTCTCTGGGCATCTGTCTGTAATCCTCTCTCATAATAAAATAGAGCTTTGATCAAAGTGAGAAGGTGCTCAGATGATTCAAAGCTACAGGAAAAGGAGATACTGACAATTACATTGTGCACATCTCAGAATATATTACAAATGCATTATAAATTAAAAAATTTTTTTTTCCTGAGGTGGCAGGGTGACACTGGTGTATTAGCTCATTTTACTTAAAATACAAATCTCCAGCAGAGTAGCCGAGACCCCTGGAACCTTCCGAGGCTGCTACGGAGGTCCCTAGCTCTTTCCCATACCTTCGAATGTGTGATGGAAATTGTTCATTTCTATCAAGCAGGCTGCTGGCTCCTGTTCCTTGCATCTAGGTGGGTGTCCCTTTCTGGTCCATCTTTAATGACTTTTTCTCTTTGGAACTATGTCATGGGGAAATTTTTTGCTTTATTTAATAAATGGTGGGTAGCATTGAAAAATATATTTGTTTTCAGGGCATCTGTGAGTCACAGAGATGAGCTTTCCAAAGATTTTGACTGGAGGCAACTGGATTCAAATGACAGTCTCAGTTTGCAGCATTTTCAGAGAATTCCCTGCAAGTGGAAAGTGGTTGCATAATGTGATAAGCCACGGCCTGGCCAAGGTGACCGTGGGACAGGTCCAGGTATTGGTATTGGTCCAGGGTCTGCCATATTTCTGATCTGTTGCTTTACAGCCAAGTCCCCCGAGCCCCACCTTGCATGGCGATGCTTGAACTTCAGTGTGGCACTTACATGATTGGCTGTTCCTGTGCTTAATGACCGCTTTCTCAGAACTCCCTGGGATGTACTTAGCACGTGGTATACTCAGTTGACTGCTTTTTTACTGTGTGGCATCTCACAACAATCCTGGTGCCCAGGGTTAAAGTTTTTTTTTTTTTTTTTTGGTAAGAAAAATGAAGTAAACAGATGTATTCCAAGCTCCCTTTCTCTGCTAGAACCGTGTGCACATTGCAGAGTCCTGCACGAGACTAGCAAGAGGAAGCCCAGGGCTGTCCAGCAAGCTGTCCGAGGTCCTGTGGGCAGGTCTCGGAGGAAACAGATCTTGGGTGCTCTTTACTCTTGGTGCCTTAGTTTCCCCTTCTACAAAACATGGACATTAACAAAATCAGTCTCACACAGATGTGAAGATTAAATGAGTCAATCCCCCCTACAGCGCAGAGGAAATGCTCCCTGTAGGAAGGTGCTGATAACCTGGGGTCTCCCAGTTGTTCCTGCCCGTGACTCCTGGTGATTTCTGATGTGAGACGTTCACTCCCAGGGGGACACCAGAGTTTCTCTGCCTGTCACCAGGCTCAGGAAGCTATCATGAACATGCAGCACAGTATCACCGGCTCCCCAGGAGCTCAGTGCCTCAGTCCAAATAAACCTGCCAGGGTCACTCTGATTGTGGCCACATGGACAGAAACTGGCAGTCTGGGTGGATCCACCTGCAGGGACTTTAGTCTTCAAAGGACACCCATCTGATTTCATCTCATGTCAACTCACACAGAGACAGAGGGAAAAGTTCAGCTCACGTACTTGTGTGGTGCTCAGTGACAGGTGGACCTTCTGCTCTTACGGTGGATGGCCTCTGGCTATGAAGTGTTCTCATTTGTGTGACTACAGATGCATGGGCACAGGTGTATGCATATTCATGCACAGAAAAAAAAATGTTTGCCAGCTCCCTTTGAAAGTTCAATGATGATGATCTTAGGATGGTGGTCTTCTAGTGGGCTTTTCCTCATTGACTTAACTGCGTTTTCTAATTTTTCTTTAATGAACAAAGACTGTTTAATAAGGTGAAGTTAAAATGGAATGGCCGTTCTTCACTAGCTCCCTCCTTTCGGTGGGGACAGTGTATCTTATCCTTTTCATATTTGCTAGCCCTTGAAGCCTGAAGGTCTTTGCAAGAAAGTAATTCTCACTCCCATGCATTTATGAAGTAAACCAAGAAAAGCTAGAGAATAAAGATAGCTTGTTATCTCCCCAAAAGGATCTTTTCCAGAATCTGTAGTCTTTTAATGACCTCTTTCAGATTTTCCCCCAGACCCCCATTTGATGGTCTCTCCAGCCCTCTGTCTTACTTAGCAGTCAGTGCCCTGGAAGCCTTTCTCTTTCTTTGCCCCTGGGAAGAAGTTTCTGTGACATCATGAGCTCAAAGAATCTGTTTATTTCTGAGTGGCATTGCTAAGGCCTTCTGGGTCCAGAGACCACAGTCCTTTGTCACTTGACTGAGCTGCCTCAGGGAAGGGAGACTGGGATGAGTGGCTGGTGAGCACAGAGGCCCAACTCTGCTGGGGGGGGGGCTTCCTGAGCCTGGGCAGGGAAAATGGCCAGTGCACGGGGACCCAGAGATGGCCTGCCCTTGCTCAGGAAAATTCCAGATCTGCAAACCAAAGCTGGCAGGAGGTGGTAGCTGGTGCCCTTTGTTTCCAGGGCTGACACCAACTTTTGAAAGCCTGTATGGAGTGGAGAAGGTGCCTTGATTTGGTTTAGTTCTTTAACTTTCACACCAGCTCAGAGTCACGTGCTCTGGTATTCCTGGTTTACAACTGCACTCAGAGGGCTCCGTTTAGATGATTTAGCTGGGCCATACGCTGGTTCCACACCTAGTCTTTTGAGGAACTTCCACTCTGATTTCCACAGTGGTTGTACTAATTCACAGTCCCACCAACAGGGTACACACATCCTCCCCTGACACACACATACTTGTTAGTCTTATATTTTGTATTCTTGATGATTGCCATTCTAACTGGAGTGAGAAGAAATCTCGGTGTGTTTTTGATTTACATTTCCCAGATAGCTAAAGACATTGAACTTTTTTTCATATATTTGTTGGCCATTCATATTTCTTTTTTTTTTTTTTTGAGAAATGTCTATTTAGCTCATTTGCCCATTTATTGATTGGGTTATTTGCGCTGGCTTGTCTTGGTAGTAAATTTTTTTTAGTTCTTTTTAGATTCTGGATATTAATCTTCTACAGGAAGAATAGCAAAGATGCCCATTCCATAGGTTCTCCCTTCACGCTCTTAATTGTTTCCTTTGCTGGGCAGAAGCTTTTTAATCTGATGCCATCCACTTATTGGTTCTTGTTGACCGTGGCTCTGAAGGTTTTTTCCTGTTCTGGCCCTTGCTGTACTAGTTCTGCTCTGACCATATCATGTGCCAAAAGATACAAACACTTTTGTTCTGCTCCTTGAGCAAGGCAGCTGCTTTCTGGTTTCAGATTTTGCACTTTCTGCTCCCTCTAATGAAATTCTTTACCCTCAGAAGTCTGCTGCCTTCCTCCTCAGGTCTTTCCACATGCTATTTCTATTCATGGATGGCTTCTCTGCTCTTTTCAGTCTAGATTCAGTATCAGCTCCCCAGTCTTTCCCCAGCCAGTCAATCCCAAATCCCTGCTCTGATTCTGTTTTCCTCTGCCTCAGATTGTTTCTTGCATATCATGGGAAAAATATCATAAGGAAAATAATAAAAGACACAGAGACAAGATGCAGAGGCAGGAAAGATGGCAGAGTGGCAGAGCTGCCAAGCTTTATTTATATCAATAGGTTACTTTAGGTCATTAGTGTCAAAACTATATTATTGCTTATTGTATCACTAAGGTTGCTTGTTCTGCAGTTACATTCTACAATATGCAATGTCAGGAGCTTTATGTAGCTCTCAAGAAAGTCAATTGTCTGAAGTTACTATTAGGTGGGCAGAATCAGGAGCAGTGGAGCTTGGTGAAACATTGTAGTTATCTAGCCAGACAATTCCTTTATTCCCAGGACCTATGTGCCTGAGATACAGGTCGAGGCTGATAGGACTCCAGCACAGAGCCTCCTCCTCATGCAGGGCATTGCCATGGCAGCTAGACATTGCACATGTATTAAGTTACTTTACTAGTTCCTAGGAGAAACCACAGGGCATTCTAAGGGTGGGAAACAGAGTGCCAGTGCACGGGGACCCAGAGATGGCCTACTCTTGCCCAGGAAAACTCCAGATCTGCAAACCAAAGCTGGCAGGAGGTGGGAGATTTTACTTTGAAAATCTTTACAGTAGTACATTGCCTGTTACATGGGCCACTTTTTAGTTTTTTTTTTTTTTTTTAATGAGCTATTCAGTAGGGTTGGGATGCAACTTTCCTAGTTTTTTCCCTTGTGATAATCATAAAGAAATAGCCCCTAGCTAGTACAGTTTCGTTAAGAGGACTCTTACTACCTACTGAACCTAGGGGATCTTCCCAGCCCAAGGTGCTGCTGCAGAGCCAGGTGGACTTGCGAGTAAGTTGGCGCCCCTGGGAGCTGTCCTTGGTGCTGAGACGGGGGAGCCTGCAGGACGGGATGGGCGGGTCTCAGTTCCCAGGACAGAAAGGTGAGTGCTACCCCCCCAGCTCCCATCCTTCAGGCCAGAGGGAGGGGAGGTGACCTGTAGCTAGGGCACTCCAGGGGCAGCACCTGCTGTTTGAAGTCCCCTCCCTCTCGCTGTGGTCCTGCCCAAGGGCTCCTGTGCTATTCTTCTGATGAGCATTTCAGTATTCAAGAGGGTCTCTGGAGGCTGGAGTGGAGACACTTCTGTGTCTTCCCCCTTGCTCGGCCCTCAGTGTGCACTTGGGATGATTCTACTTCTCAGATGGTGGGTGAGTGCACACCACGGAGCATCCTCAAACCTCGTTTGTAGGTCTTAGTATCTGCTGATTTGTCAACATGCATTTCTTAAGCACTTGATCTGTGCCAGATCCTGCACCGGGCACTCACTTCGTCAATGTAAACTCTCATATTTTATACAAACTGCTTGAAAATTATTTTTAAAAAAATGCTTTATATTTCATCAACACATAATGATTATGAATATTAACAAAAATGTGATGTTTTAACACAATATGCACTGTATAGTGATCAGATCAGGATAATTAGCATATTTGTCTTGGTCATTTATTATTACTATTATTATTTTGTGTTGGAAACATCCTGAATATTTTTCTGCCTTTTGGGCAGACAACTATCCCTCCTTCAGCCCACTCCTGTTGATCCTCCCTTCCCCTGAAAACCATTAGTGGAAGCTTTGTGTTTATTTTCTCATGCATATCTCTACACTCCTCCTACACGTGTGCATTTCTAAAATATACATTGCATGTTTAAAAATCTTAATATGCACATCGTCTGTCCCTCATGTGTTCTTCTGTAATATAAGTTTTCACTCCATATTAGGATTTTTGAGATTCTTCTAAGTAGCTCAGGTTCATTGGTTAGCCCATGGTCCTGCCACAAGATCCCACCCTCAAGAAAACTCAGTCCAGTGAGAACATAGAACCTATCCAGCTGTCACAGGAAAGGCAGCCGTGCAAGGGGGCTGGGGAGCCTGTGGCCCCAAGAGCCACCAGCCCAGTCCAGAGGATCAGGGAGGGCTGCATGGAGGAGGCACCACTGGAGAAGGTAGAGAGGGGCTGGACAGTCCAGGAGGCAGGGTCGGCAGGGCAGGCATGTGCAGGGTGGGAGGGGACAGAGAGTGGATAAGTCAGTGTTGCTAGGACATAAACTTTCAGGAGGAGAGCCGTGGCCGGGAAGACTGGGAAACAACCCAGGCCTGGCGATACGGGGCTTGGGCCCTCTCCTTGTGCTTAACGCCCAATGACAGAGTGTTCATGGCCATTTTGAAAGATGAAAAATTTAAGCTTAAAAATGGAAGTCACTCTTCCAATGTTCTGCAGCTGGCAAGTGGAAGGCTGGGATCACACTGCGCCCGGATTCAAGTGCTAGTGTGTCTGTCTTCATCACGGTGTGAAGGTTATTCTGGCAGCTGGGAAAGTAGGGAGTGGGTTTCAGGGAAGCTGGGTGAGGGACATGTGGCAAACATGCACTTCAACAGATGAATGGTTAAATGATATAAGATATATATATATATATATATATATA
>NW_025999869.1:1139366-1167804 GCF_001458135.2 Marmota marmota marmota
ATATATATCTTTATATATATATCATTCATATATATGAATGGTGGGATATTACTTGGCCTTAAAGAAGAATGAAATTATGGCATTTGCTGGTAACTGGATCAAGCATATCATCTAAGCAAAATAAGCCTATCCCCCCCAAAGCCAAAAGTCTAATATTTTCTCTGACATGTGGCTGCTAATTCACAATGGAGGGCCCTAGGGAGGAATAGACTTACTTTAGATTAGGTAGAGAGAGTGAAGGGGGGGGACTTGGGGTTAGGAAGGGTAGCAGAATGAATCAAACATTATTACCCTATGTACATATATAACTATATGATCAGTGGGATTCTACATCACGTATAACCAGAGGAATGAGAAATTATACTGCATTATATATGATGTATCAAAGTGCATTCTACTGTCATGTATAACTAATTAAAACAAATTTTAAAAACTTTCAAAAAGGATCGACCTTTCAAAATTTCACATCTAATAATTTCATTTTTAAAAACAAAACACACAAAAAAATCATGATATCAATTTATAAAAAGGACATAAATTCAGGGTTCTTCATGATATTTTAAGGACTGTCAATAAATCCAAACATTTCAGAAGGATGGTGGACCAATCCAAACTCATCAGTGCTCACTACTGACTCATGGCCACAGTGGCTTTTGTAGACTTGACTCACAATGCCCTTGGGACATGTCTTTATAGATAGATGGATCACAGGCAGTGAGAGTGACAGTCATCTCAAACTTTAAGCCTGATGAGCTGAGATCCAGAGACAGGAGTGTCCATGCAACTGGGAGGGAAGAACAGGAAGGACTTAGTCCAGTTCTGTGTTGTTTTATTTTCCTCGTCAGCTCCCCATGGGAGAGGCGAGGGGTTAGAGGGATGTACCTCATTCTTACTGTTCACCCAATATCTGTTTGAACACTCTCCATTTTTGAGAAAGAATCTATATTGTAAAAAATTCAAATGCCAGGTCTTTTTCGGGATTCCTTTGCACATGGCCCTGGGTTTGATTTCAGTTACGCTGCAGGTTGCTGGAGACATCAAAATGGCAGACCATTGCAAGACTCATGGTGATAGGTAGCAGTGGGGTGCTGGCCCCATCCCCACTCCAGTTCCTGGGTCATCACCTTGCATTGGCTCCGTGAGCCCCCACGTCCTGCCCCACCAGTGACAGTGATGCCTGGTGTCTTCCGTGGGCCAGGGATAATGGAACCACCACCTTTTTCTGTGAGGATCTGAGCCCAGGTCTCCACCCTCATTGAGACCAGGAGCTCTCTGATATCCCTGCAGCAGGGCACTTTTCTGTGTAAATGAGTCAAGCCAGCATCTGATACGGGGTCCCTCTCCAGCACCCTAGGAAATAACAAGAGAATACTAGCACTTACGAGGCTCTCTGTTTCATCACTTCATTTGCCAAAGTTCCATTTAGAATTACTGACACAGTCTGCTGATTGCTGGCGATAATATATTCTGGCTATTTATGACTCCATCTGGGAGAGAAAAGTTCTCCTGATTGTCTTGAGCAACGGCCGTGGCATGCTTTCTCTTGCTCTGGGTCCTTGTGATTACTGAGCTCGTGATTAGCTGCGCTGATTGTCCTTCCTGATCACGGCGGCCAAAGTCTGCATTTTGACTGTCCCCATTTTCAGAGTTTGGATGACTGCATGGCTTGATCCTGTTCTTTCAGGAGGTATCTGTGTCTTCATTCTCCCCAAATCCCCCTTTGGGAACACTGTCAGTCAAGACAGGCTAGGTCATGCCACGGTGAAGGGTCCTGCGGGCTCAGGGCCCCGTGATAGCACAAGTTCTTTACCGTCTATCCCAAGTGGGCAGGGCCTCCCTTCTGTCTTCACAGGAAACTCAGCTGATGAAGGAACCTCTTCTGGGACATTGTCAGATGTTCAGCAAGAAGAAAAGAAACAGGGCAAACCATGGGCTGCCTCTGCAGGCTTTCAGCAGGAATGCATCGTTACTTCTTCCTGCTGTCATGGACCAAAGAAGTCCCGCGGCTGGACCCTAAATTCAGAGTGGGGATGTGTTCTCCTGCTGGGACGGGAGACACCAAGAGTGGGAGTCTTCTCCAGTGCACAAGACCCCGCTGCCTTTACTCAACCTCTCCCTCTCCCTAGGAAGACAACTCCAGAGCCTTCACTCCAACCCACCCCAGGTTCTGCTTCAAGGTCAAAGTTCAGAGTCTCTGCAGGAGGCATGACAACTTCTGCAAAGTCCCTGCCTGGTATTTAAGAACACCTGTGTCACAGCTGGGCTTCCCTAGAAAGATGCATCTGGGGAGTGAGAGAGACACTGCTGGAGGACTGGGAAGTGAGATCAAAATCAAGGAGGCCAACAGAGGTGCTGGAGCTAAGTCCCGCTGGAGAAGAAGCAGGTGCGGCCCACACTCGCTGGCTGGGAGGTCCCCAGGTTAATTCCCAAGCACATCTAGACTTCTGTGTCGGCAGAGAACATCCTCAGCAGAGAAATTCAGGCGATGTGGTTGGAAGTGACGGGTAAGGAGGAATTAGAACCAGAAGAGCCCCCAATACAAAGTCATCTCCTTTGTTTCTACCCAAAACACCTCATAGAGCATGAATAAGATAATCTCCCTTTCCTAAATGGTGACACATGGCAGCATACAGCCATCACTGGGCTGTGGCAATTTTGCAATCACATGATGAGACTTCTAGCTGACATGGGACAGTCCTACTACTGTTCTCTGTCACCATCTGGGATGATATCCTGTCTTCTCCATGGTCCTTCTTCCTGATTTTAGATCGACTTACAGGATCACTGGCTTTGTTATGGCTTCTCTATACATGCATTTAGCACATTTCAATAATTTCCACCGGCCCCTTCCTGATCTCTCTCAGATACCACTGAAGAGGGCTTTGGGGAGCTCACCCTTGTGGGAGCTGGGTGGTTCTCTCATTTGCTTCCTCCCACAGAAGAGCGAGGACCCACAGGTCTTGAACTGTCACAATCTCCAGTTCTTTGCCAGAGTGGTGGTACTTTTGACGTCAAATTCTCACTTAGCTGGTGTCTTTCAGACAGCATATGGTGCAGCTACGCCTACAATTCTTTCTGAGGCATGACTTTCTCTCAAAATTTAATTGTGGGTATCTTGAGTTTCAGTTTTCTGAACAAGCCTCATCTTTAGGATCTGTCCTCTGAGACACATCACCCAACAGGAAAGATTTATTAGTTGCTGTGTTAGCTTTTTATTGCTGCTTCATAAATTATCAAATTTCATTGGCTTAAGAAAATGCACATTAATAACCTCTTAGTTCTCTTCCCAGAAGTTAGGGTGTGTGTGGCTCTGTACTAGGGCCCGCAGGCTGAAATCAAGCTGTCCGCTGGACTGGGCACCTTCCTGAGGCTCAGGGTCCTCTTTCAAGATCATGTAGTTGTTGGAAGAATCCAGTGCCCCACAGTGAACTTAGTTCTCTATCTTCTGAAGTCTCTATCTCTGACCTTCTCAAGGATCATTTTGAGATCTAGAGGTTGTCCTCAGGTCCTCATATGACCTCTTTATTCTGAAGAGCAGCTGCAGGATTACTCTTTCTTTGAATCTCTCAAAGCTCATTTGAAGGCACCCCTGGTTAACAGGGCCACCCAAGGAAAACCTCTGTTCCTGATGAACTCCAAGTCCTCTGATTAGGACCTTCCTGATTTTTGCAGGACCTCTTATGCATACACGCGGTATTACCCCATCATCTTCACAGTTTCTGCTCACCTCTGAACCCAGGGTGCGTGTGCACCTGTCAGCCTGATTGGTAGACTCGGGCCAAATTCATTCAAAGGGCTGAAAAGAAGTGCCGGCTGCCACCCGGAGCTGACCATTTCCACGAAACCAAGTTTTAACTAGCTTTTTTAGCTTGATCTTTCACAAGGTCTTGAGTTTGTGGACTCTGTACATGCCTCAGACTTAAAACAGAAATCCGTGCATTCTGCCCGACACACCTCCTTCTTGCACCATGTTGCCACATGCTAAAAATACCCGTCAAGGCCACTGCTGGCCTTCTGTTTGCCTCCCCTTGGCCTGGAGGTACTTGCTCCTCAGAACTTTTATGTAGACGGGTTTTACTAACTGCTCCACCACCACCTTCCAGGGTCTTCCGTCTTCTGGCCTCCAGGGTCCCAAATTTCTATTTTTGCAGGAAGAAACCTGTCCTACAGAACCGATCCTGCTAATTGGTGAGAGTGGGCAAGTGGGCCCAGTGGGGCGGGCAGCCTCCAGCTCCCAGCAGCCTTCAGCAGCCGTGGCCGCCTGCTCCCCTTTTGACCTGTCTCTGCCAGGTCAGCCCCGTCCCCACCCTGATGGAGCTCCTGTCTGGGGCACCATGCCAGCTCTGTGGCAGAGGGGAGGAGATAGGCTGGCCCATCACACATCTGCCTGAAGCAACCAGCTTGCTTCTACCTACCTTCTATCAGAGGAGCGAGTGAAGTGGACATTTCTGTGTTCACCCGAGGAGAGATGTGTCGTCCTACTTCAGGGATGGGGAGGACAGGGAGAGAAATCGACTATGGATGAACAGGAACAGTGCAATCCTTCTGTGGCCCTTCAAGAGGGACTTCATCTCTGTCTGGACGGGGCTCCCATTTCCTCCCTCCCATCTCCATGAACAGTAAGAACCTGGGAAGGAGGAGTGAGCTCCCTCTCGGAGGAGGCAGTCATCTCCTTTGTCTAGCCTACCTTTCCCCATGGGACGCGGGACTGTCAGGCCCTCTAACTTAGAACCCCTTCAGTAGGGGACTTCAGTCATGGCCTGCTGTCCTTGCCTCCATGTTTATCATCTCCTCTCTGATTGACAGGCAGGACTGGTGTTGTTTTTCAATAAGAGGAGGGTCCAGGTACCAAGATGTGAAGAGTCTCTTCGGCAGCACCTGCAGCCCAGGTGAAAGTTCCCTACATGGACTTTCCAAGGCCATCAGGGGATACCAGGGCTCTGGCAGCTTCCCGGTTGTCATTGTGATCAGCGTTGTGTCAGTCAAGGGCCAGTCATGAAAGAGAGCACGCGGGAGGGCATGCGGTGCTCTCCTAATGGAAAGCCCAGTGGACTGTGGAGCAGGAGGCCCAGGTGCAGAGAGGGGCACAGGCCAAGCGCAAGCCAGGCCCCCATCTCTGAACAGAGCCTCAAAAGGTAAAGAGAAGCTTCCCAGGAGGAAGAGGGAAGAATCGTGGAGGAGAAATTGAACGTTCCTAGCAGAGAGTGACGGGTGGGATGACCTGGGGGGCAGTCCGGTGTGGCACTGAGTCCAGCGGTGGAGTGAGGTGGTTGGGTGTGGAGGCCAGCTCTGACACTCAGGGGCAGAGAAGTCTTGGGCCACGGAGCCTCAGTCTCTTCTCCTGTTAAAGGGAAGTCATTATATTCCAACTTCAAAGGGGTGTTGTGAAAATCAAAATAGGTAACCTGCCTCAGTTTTTAGGAGAAATACCAAGTCCCAACTCACTTTTTATAAAGGCATAGAAATACAATTGAGTAAGATGTTACCAGGAAGCGCCAGTTGCCTGGATCCGTGAGTGGGTGGAATGCACATAAGGCGTGATTCCCAGCACTGGGGCACGCAGACCATGGAAGCTACGCTGATGTGTCATGAAATCTCGAGTCTTTGACATAAGCGGCTTGATTTTACATAAAGGCAAAAAAGAATGATAGAGGTGACAGATGAGAGAGCCAACGTGGTCCAATTTGTGTGCAGAAAGCTCACTGCATGGTGCTGTGGCGGTTCAACTGGGACGGCGTGTCTAGGATGGAGGACCCACGCCAGGCGGGAGGCCGTGCTTGGTTTGGGAGGGTTACCACCATGGGATGCTGACGTAGTAGCCACTCAGCCACTTGCCAAGGAATCAAAGACTGAGGGGAAGAAGACTGGTCTGCATCACCTAAGAGTCCTCGAGATCTCCTGGGGCCCGATCTACTAATTCATGGTAGACGGCCCCTGGGATCAGCTGTGATTGCCCTGCTTCAGAAGCAGACACCGAGGCTCTGAGCCCTGCTGGCTCACTCTCATCGGCTCGGGTAGAGCTGGGAGCAGGGCTGAGGCTGCCCTGTGGAGGGAGCTCCTCTATGGGGTAGGGGTTGGGAGTGCTGGAGATCTTGTCCTGCTCTCCCTGATCCCCTGCCCTAAGGACTTCAGACTTCAGCCAGCAGAGCATGGGGCACACCACCCTCTGGTTCTGCTTTTCTGGATGAGCTCTGACTGAGGAACTATTCACAGGGACCAGGGAGGAGGCGGACTTCAGCTCTGTGCCATCCTCCAGGGACCCAAGCGGCTTCTCTGCATTTGTCTACCATTCTCTAGGGACTCAGAAATCTCTCCCAGGATTTTTTTTTTTTTCAGTTGGTGGGTCAGAGAAGAGAATGAAGCTCAGAGAAAGCACACATGCTGGATGCTCTTGTCTTCCAGGCAAGACTAGCACCTCTGTAAATCAATACGCCATTAGCAGAACCAGTGGCTTTACTCGCAGGGGCCTGGGGGCCGTGTCTACCTGTGCTTAGGAAGAAAGCAGGGCATAGCCCTAACAGCCAGACCAGTTCCCATGCCCTCTCCTTTGTGTGGCTCAGCTGTCACTGGCCTGGTCATTCCAGGCCATGGGCTAGGTGACTTTTAGCAGTTATCCAGAGATCCCAGTCCCACAGAGCTAAGGGTTGCTAATGGCTGAGTAATACATCCTGTGTGGGATGTCAAGAGAGATGGCCGAGGTCCAGTGCGGGAAACTAGATAAAGACCAAGGCTGTTGGAAGACCTAGAAGGCTCCCTAGCTCTTTGTGTGTGTTGTCTATGCTACATAACAAACTACCCAAACCTTAGTGGCTTCAGGTACCTACATCTGCCATCCCAGAGATGCCACTGGGTGGGAGACTGTGCACCATTTGCCTGGGTCCTCTGCAGGATCTCAGCAGGATGCAGGTAGGGTGTCACCTGGACTGAGTTCTTGTCTGGAAGTTTAAATGGGAAGATCTACTTGCAACCTCCCTCAGGCCGTGTGCAGAGTCAACGTCCTTGTGATCTTAGCTGCGGTCTCTGTTGAGTGGTGGCTGGTGGTAACTCACAGCTCCTAAGGGCCTCTGGGAGCTCCTTGGAGGTGCACCCAGGTGGCTGTAGCCTGGTCCTTTCACAGCATGGCAGCTTAGTTCTTCAAAGCCAGCAACAGAGCCTCTTCTACCCCGCAGCACTAAGACAGAGGTTTATGTGGTCAAGGGAGTGACCACCAGGTACCACTGCTGTGTCCTGAGGGTTAGAAGCAAATCACAGGCTCTGAGTGCTTGAGGAGGGAGAGCAAAGGCAGTGGGCACTGGGAGGGTCCCTCAGGATATGTCCACTGCACTCTGTCACAGAGATGGGATGCAATGAAATCTGTTGAAGGACCAAAAGAGGAAGATGGATGTGGGAGGCGGGTCCAGGGAGGTCCCCATGGGACTTAGTTACACCCCTCGCAGCACACATTCCACAGGCCTGGGTGTGTTTAAAGGGGAATGATAGTGTGGACTAGGTCTTGGCACTACCCACTTCTCCAAGCATGCCTTCCCCTGGGCACTGGGAGGTGGTGTACAGAACTGAACAGTCAGGCCTCAGGTGGGCGGTATGTGGGTGCTGACCGCCTGGCTACTGTGTCCATCCAGGTCATTGCCAAGGTGCAGGGTCCCCGACATCCTGGGGGAGCCAGCCCCAGGCCCACAGTGAAGACAACACAGGGACTGGACTTCCAGGGCCACCCCTTGGCGCTGCTCACTGAGATGCGAGAGGCCAGAGGCCGAGGCGACCCAGTGCCCGTTGCTCAACGTGCCCTCTCTAGTCAGAGGGAATTCTGTCTTTTGGGGGCTTTCCTGGGAAGTCTGTTCTAATCCGTGGTGCCATCTGCTTGCCTGGCTGTAAGCCGAGTGAGTTTATTACAAGTCGTGGAAGGCTTCCCTTGCTCTCCTCTGAGCTGGAGCCATGTCAGAAAAAAGGGCTGTCAGGGAAGCGGAGCTGGAGACGAGGACTTCAGTGCTCATGGTTTGGGGAGGTGGCCCTGGGAAGAGTGGGACAGTGGACCAGGGAAGGGAAGGAAGCTCATGCGCTGTGTGTTGGCTCCTGAGGCCCGACCCCATGGGGACCCCTGAGACTGCCAATGTGTCCCCGGTGTCATCTCAATCACAGGGCAAGAAGGCAGGGGGCCCCTTTTTCCAATTCTTGCCCTCAAGTGGGGGAGGAGGCCCCCGGAGCTCCTCTCCCTAGTCCCATGGCCCACGGGGAAGGGTGCCCGAGGGCTGCAGTTGCTTTGCAGATGTCGGTAGCAGACGCCCATCAGGCCCTGAAGTGAGCCTGGGGCAGACTGCCAGGCCCACTGGCCACGTCAGGAAGGGAGCTGGTTCACGGAACAGGGCTGTTACTTGCTGCTGGGTTTGGTTTGCGCCTGTTGACATCATTCTGCATTTGTGGACACAGGGATGTCCAGGGTGGGCTTCCCTTCTGGGGATGCCTCCCTCTTGCCTTGATAGCAAGGTGACGGGAGCCTCATAGAATGAGCTGGAGAGCACCCCTTCCTTGCTACCTTCAGACGGAGTTCGTTGAGTGTTTTCTTCTCCGTGTCAGTTCACACTCACTGGCAAAGCCATCTGCCCCTGGAATTTTTCTTGCTGGGAAGATTTTTAATTACTAATTTAATTTCTTTACTTGATCATGTATATTTAGATTTTCTCTTATTTTTTTGAGTTAGTTTTGGTACCTTGTGTCCATCTAGAAGTTTTCCCATTTCAATGTCCCATTTCAAAAGTCTAATTTATTGGCATAAAGTTGTTCAAAATCTTCCCTTATAATTTTTTTTTTAACTTTTTGTAAGTTCATAGTGATGTCCTTCTCTTCATTCCTGACTTTGGTAATTTCTGTTTTTCTTCTTTCTTAGTCAATCTAGCTAAAGACTACACTTGCTAGCAATAGTAAGAGTCAAAACTACACCCGCTCCATGAATAGCGGTTCTACGAATGAGTGATGCCACATTTCCAACCGAGGGCTGCGGGCAGCTGCTACTTTGTGCAGAACCTTCTGGAACATAGCAACATGGGTAGAGCTGGTCAGTGCATTGTGTGAGCCTGGAACCTTCCTATCAGGGGGACAAGGACAGTTTGAGAAAGAAAAACGACAAGCTAAGCTCACTTAATATGTGTAGAAAAGATAAATGAGACAGAATGCTACTGACACCATTTCTAATTCTGTGAAGTAAAATAAAGTATCAGACACTTTAGCAACAGGCCAGGATGGACTCTCCAGCTCTGTGACTTGCAGCTGGGTGACCCTGAGAAACCGGCCTTGGAGAACCTTGGCTTCCTCCCTTACTAAGAGGGATGGAGGAGACCAGGTCATGTGCCCAGCTTTCCTCATTCCATTTTGTCAAGGGGCTTGTGGGGGGCATACGTTGCTCTTGGTGTTGGCGACCACGTGGGCATGGTTGCGACCAGGGTGGTCTGTGGAGCTTAAGTAAGTAGATGTGTGTCAGCACAGCAAGTCCCTGACACACAGTAGGTGCTTAAAAATAGATTCCTACCCTGCATCCCAGCCTAGATCCAAACCCTCAACAGCATCACCCGCTTGTTTTCCACTTATTCCCACCCCTCAAATATCACCTCCCCAGGGACCCTGAACCTGGCCACCCCCCATGAATGTCTCCCACCCCTTACTGTCACATGCTCCTATTTTATTTTAGTGATAACCCTCTTAACTCTCTGGAATTCTCTTATGAACAGTTGCCTTCTGATGTTGCCCTTGCCTTTGACCGTGAGCTTCCTGAGAGCAGGCGCCTGCTGCCGCTACTCTGCTGCATCCCCAGCCTCTGGAGGTCTGCACACTCATGTCTCCACGAATCCGTGGGGAGGGAATTGTTAAGGCCCATGTGTTTATCTCTGCGGCTCCTTGGCAGACACCTGGTTTGGTCCAGAGCAGGAGCTCAGAAAGTCATGGAGCTGAGGTCCTGTTGTGCAGAGGCTGGGGGCCTCCCCCCACAGGGTCCCTGTGAACTGCTTCTCCACAAAGGGCTGTGCGCTGGGGTGGGTGAGCATGGCCACAGCAGGGCAGTGCTCTGGAGCAGAACCAGCTCTCCAGCCCCGAGACTGCCTGTGAGTGAGTTTCTACAGCACCCAAGTGGAGGGGTCCCCCTGGGTGTCCACCAACAGACCCACAGAGAATGGAATATTATTCATCCACAAAAAGGAATGTAACCCTGCCATGTGTAGCAATATGGATGGGACCGGAGGACACTCTGTTAAGTGAAATCAGCCAGACATGGTAGGACTCTCATTCACCTGGATACTAATCCACTGGTCTCAAAGAATAAGACAGTAGACTGGAGCGCAGTAGAGGACAGGGAGGTGGGAGGAGGGGGTGAGAGGGAGCCAGAGAGCAGGTACCAGAGCACAGCTGGAGAAGGAGTAGGTTCCAATGTTCTGCGGCTTGGGAGGTGATTATTTCACAGCTGTTGATGATGTATAGCACGAAGAATGGTGGGTGGACGTGGGACGCACATCAGAGTGGACACAAGTGCGTCAGAGGAAGTCAGCTCAGGCAGGAAGAGAGGCAGACTGTGGCCCTACCTGAGGCCTGGTCAGGCTGGGTTCTATCTAAGCAGGGTTTGTGTGTGATGAAACAAATTTATGCTTTTTTTTTAAGGAGATAGTAGAAGATGGGAATTCACTTTCCATCAAGGAGATGGAAATGCTGATAGCCCCGACTCGATCGCCGCAGTGTCTGCAGTATGCAGTGGTCACCTGCGCCCCACAAGTGTGTGGTTATCATGGTCAATCACACACAGCTACGCGGCAGGCGGGCCTGGGTTTCCTTCCATGTACTGGACTTGGGTCTCCTGGGGTGACTGGGAGGCAGAGTAGAGCCCAAGGACAGAGCAATCCCCAAATGCCACGTCCTCCTCCACAGGCTGCAGCTCTCAGGTGGCCCTGGGCAGCCGGGCTGGCTGCTTCTCTTCCTTTGCAGTGGGAGGGGCCAGGCCTGCCCTCCTCACCCTCTGCTCAGGTGAGGTGTCTCTAATTGTGCTGCACAAGTTAAAAGTGGAAACTTTCCTAAAGATGGCTTGAAATTGGAAGGTAGGCACCATGGAAAAGTGAAAAATCAATTTTTTTTTTGTTTTATGAGTTTATGAAAGATGGTAAGAGGAAGAATGCAAGCTAAAAGGTTGAAAACTGCCTTGAATTTACTTTTAGTTGGGAAAAAATACCTGATGCTCTCTAACTGTCAGGAAAGAAATTAGAGAACTTTTTAAAGTAATCATGAGATGATTTTTCTTTCTTTTCTGTTTTTTTCTTTTTTTAGGTAGAAAGTAAAAACTTTGAAGAGGACACAAAATATCCCACTTTGTTTCACATCCTTGAGAAAAGAAGAGCTGAGACTTAAAAACAAAACCAATGCCCATTTCCCATGATGTGTCTGCCTGGCAGCTGCTCACTCCAGTTGTACACTGACCCACAACTCATCCGTCCACTCGAGAGTGAGGACACGTACAGAGACCTTAGGCGTCTGTCTGATGCTGATAAGTGGCAGGGCCAGCTCTGACCTGCTTTCCCTTGGCTGCTCATTTGGGTAGAGTGTCTCTGGCCACATGGAGCAGACGCAGCCCTGGCGCGGGTTCAGAGCAGGGTTGTGTGATTGTGTCTAGAATAAGACAACGTGGAGCACAGCAGCACCCAGAGCCCTCACTGCCACGGCCTGTGTGGACACCATAGACGAGAACATGCTGGCCTCAAGACGGAGTCCATGGGGAGCTCCGAGGACCTGAAAACAGAGCCTCCGGGAGATCAAGAGTTCAGCTCCACAGAAGGAAGTGATGGGCCTGAGTGGGGGACGTGGGGTGTGCATCAGGTAGGAGGCAGGTGGGTGGGTGGGAGTCAGATCAGGAAAGGGAGAGAGGCGGGGCCTGGCCTTGGCCCCCCCAAGGCCAGCACTGTGTTCCACTTTTCCAACACCTGTGAACAGGATGTGTAGATGTGATGAGTGTGTCGAGGACACATGTGCATGGAAGTGGAGGTGCATGTCCATGAGTCTCTCTCACACACACATTTAACTGTTTAATAAAGTTCACCTTTTCTATCCATGGAGTATGTCTTAGTCCATGCAGGCAGCTGTGAAAGAATCCCAGAGATGGGGGAATTGTGACAAATGTATTGCTCATGGCTATGGAGATAGCAAAGTCCAGGACCATGATGCTGTAGATCCGGTGGCTCCTGAGGGCCTCTTTCTGGTTCACAGGGGCACTTCTGCCTGTAACCTCACATGGCTGAAGGGGTGAGGGAGCTCTGAGGGGTCTCCTACTTCACTCTCACAACCGAATCATGTCCCAGGAGGGCTGTCTCCACCTGTGCTGAGCTGGACCACTGGATGCTCTCTTGACAGGGGAAATTCTGATGGAAAGAGGGAATTGCAATCATCACTTTTAACCAAACTCACAGCCCCCCAAATCCTAACACTAGTTCATGCAGAAAGGACTCTAAGTGGACCTGCACGCACATCTGGTGTGCTCTAAGTTAAGGGTGCCTTTCAGTTTAGTTCTAGCACACAGCAAGTGTTTACTGGGGCCCTGTAGGATAGGAAAGCCCCCAGAGAGTACTTTTCCTTCATAGCACTAACAACTAAAAGTGCCCTATGTGAAACACATGGGCTCTCTGCATCTGTAGGTTCCACATCCAGGTTTAACCAACTGAGGGTCAAAACTACTTTTTAAAAGTTCTCAAAAGTTCCAAAAGTAAAATTTGAACATTTTATAAGCCAAGGACAAATGGAGTTGTGTTGGCATCATGTTAGGCATTTAAAGTCATCTAGAGATGATTTAAAGAATGTGGGGGTGTGTGCACAGGTGATATAAAAATACTGTGCCACTTCACGTGAGACTTGAGCATCTGCAGGCTTTTGCGTCCGTGGGGGGTCGCAGAGCCAATCCAGGGGGGCACTGAGGTATGACTGCACTTTGATCTGTAAGGAGCAATCAAGGAAATTCCACAATTAGATCTACAAGTTTAGTTCTAAATATTCATGTATGATGTTTTAAATAATACTTAAAAGAAGTTTCTAGAAATTTAGAAATTTCTCAAATTCTATCAAATTCTAGAAATTCCATCAGAAGTCATAGTGGGAAGAAGGCTGCAAATGCAACACTAGGTGGTGGTTTTCATGTGTGCTGTTTAGATAAAAGACATATTTTTCAGTCACTGACCCTCATTGAAAAGCTATGAATGCAAAAAAAAAAATGACATCTGTGCAAAGCCTGTTGTATATTTGAGACAAGGCAGGGACGTAATGGTGGGCTATTCTGCATTTTTGACATACCAGCATGTGCCTGGGAAGGGACCCCCTGGGCTCAGCATCAGCTTTCCCAGAGGAGTCTGGCTCAGCCGTGTTCCCAGGAGAAGCAAAGGTCCTGGACAGTTGGCCATTTCTCTTTGTCTTATCAATACTAAACATTGATGAATTGCTGCAGTACAGTCCAGTCTTCCCAAGAGGCATTTCCCTATCATTAATACAAACGTCTTCCAGCTAATCAGCCAGCAGCATCTGGAGTGCTCCCATTGCCCACAGGAGCTGAAGATCATTTTTGGAAGCCAGCACACAAGATGATTTGCACACAGAACTCTACACCTGGCCTCCTTTTTCTGCCCCCATAGTTTGGAAAGATTTCTTTAAAAGCCAGAAAATCGGTTAATGTGGATGGATAGCAGGTGGAACATGGTGTCAGCCCCTTCATCTGGACGGTGCTGTGATGTCTGCTGGTGGCCATGATGAATCTGTGAATCTGCCCCAGCAGCTGTTCTTCGGTACACTTGGAATAGACTCATCAAATCAGGTATGTGAGTCCTTTCTCCTGTCTTCGAACTTCAGGTTGCACTTGTCCCTGGAACTTCTCTGCAACAACTGAAGCTCATTTTCCGGGATAATGCCCTTGAAGCGTTCAGTTACAGCTTTGATTTCTGCAGCAGAGGAAGAAGAAACAGATGACTCCCTGAGCTCATGACATGGCCTGAGCTCAGGCCAACTTTGTGGAGGGTGGGGAGGCCTGCTGGAGCTCCTCGGGCTCCTCCGGCTGCAGTACCCACCCAGCTAATGCCATCACAGCCTCCTGCTTTAGGCAGTTTTCTGGGTACTTTCAGGACATTTGTTCAGTGTATCCGTATAAGCAACTGGAAAGCCTAGTACGGAATCTGTTTCAGCATTGAGCCATTGACAACGGGAGTGGCACTTTGGAACTGTAAGGGTACAATTTGAAAGAAGCCAAATGCATAGATTCTTGCTCAACTAAAAATCACCATTATTTAACATGTTATAACAATTTAATTACGAAGAGATGATTACCTTCGTGAGTTTCTAAGTGGACCAACTTCGTGTGTATTGCACAGTGGACCAGAGTGTACAATTTAGAATGCAGAGTGGACACTATCTAGACTGGGGAGCAGCATGGCGATGTTCCTGGAGCCTGGTCCCCCTAAACCCCACCATCACAGGACGTGATTGTGTTGAGCCTTGTGAGTATTTGCCTGGCTCAACCTCTTTACAGTGTTAACCCAAAAGGGTCAGGCACATATTTCTCCCTAAGCCTAAGATTTGGACAATCTTAGAGTGCACATGCCCACACATGATTTTTACAAAGAGCACTTTCAATCTTTCTGACCATCCCCATCAGTGAGGCTGTTTTCTAGATGTTCAATGGCACATACAGAGGTGGCAGAGAACCTTTTCTGGAGGTCTGCACAGAGCTGAGTGGACATAACAGTGCACAGGGGAGCTGAAAGACCTGAACATGCTACAGTTTGATGCGTGAGAGCTTCAGGTGTGCTCCCCCTCCCCCACTACGGCTTTGAAGATTGTCTATGTGCATTTAAAAATGATATTTGAGTAAGATGCTTGCAGGGGCTCAGATGTTTGCAGCTACCACAGCTGAAAACCCTAATTACGAGGAAAAGGGGCTCTGGAGCAGAATCCTGGCTGCTGCCACCAGCTGTGTGAATATCACTTGCATCTTTCAACCTTGGTTTTCTCATCTCTCCAAGCAGCTGGCCATTTCATGGAGTAAAGGTGACATGGTGATGAAGCAAAGCTTAAAGCATGAGTGGCCAAGGTCTCCTGCCCAGCGAGCACCAGGCTCTGACGCTGTAAAGTCTGTTTTATAGGAAGCAGGTATTGCCAAGGGTGTGACACCTAAAGCAGGATCCATGATGCCATCAGCCTCCTGGGGTCACATGGAGAGGCCGCCTTGGGAAGGGCAGCTGTCAGCCTGCTCTGCACACGTGTCACACAGAGATTTCTGGAGACATGGCAATACTTGGGCAGCAGCCCCAGAGGCTCTGGTCTGAGGAGTCTGGGAGGCGACCTAGGCATGGGGTCTTGAAAACTCTCCAGGGCTTTAGCAAGAGGACAGTGTTGGGGACCGCTGCTCCTGAAAAAGGACATATTCCTCCTCAGCACTCCTTCAGGTCTGGGGACAACACCCCCGTCTCATGTTGTCTCCTCCTCATGTGGGGAGTGTCGGTTGCTCTCCAGGCTATTCCCCTGACTACTGCCGCAGGAGCTGCGCCTCCGTATGCTGTGCCAGGTGGCCACGTGCCTCTGTCCCACTCGGCTGCTGTCTCTCCAGCACCTTCTGGGCTTCCAAAGCAGAATGGTTGGCATGTGCACTGGGTGCCTTGGGGAAAATGCCAAGACTGGAATCCTCCAGAGCGGAGAAACCATGGTTGACATTCTTCTTCTTACTCTGCACGGAGACGTGACATCGGTTGGAAAAAGAAAAAAAAAAAAAAAAGCAAGGGCTACGGACTTTGCACAACCAGAGGATTCTTAAAACAGTGCAGGGAGGAAGACACATCCCACCTGGCCATAGATCTGCCCTCAGTCGTTCATCACAAGTGCTCCCAGCTGAGCCCAAAGAAGAAACATTTCTTCTGCCTGGGGGAGACAGGAGCCTTTGAGGAGGAGGTGACATTTGATCTGGGTTTGGAGGAGAGTAGCAGGTGGGTTGGTGTTGGAGGGCCTGAAAGCACAGGCAACAGAGTGACCCGCATGAGCAGAAGCACAGAGAGGAGAAGGCCCACTGCCTGTGCACAGTCCCAACTGAGGGAAGGGGTGGGAGGCTGCCAGTGCGTGGTCAGGATGGGTTAGGTCACGCTGCAGTAACAAACAGCCCCCACATGTCAGTGGCTTAAAATGGGCATGTCTCTCCACTGTGCTATGGGTCCATCATGGCCAGCGGGGGCTCTGCCCCGTGTTGTCCCAACTCAGTGATGGACCCTCTGCCCCTGGGTCATCATCACTCACTGTGGCAAGGGGACAAGAAAATGAGAGATGAATTGGCCTTGAGGGGCTTTCAGGGGAAGTGACACTACGTTCACATCTTATTGGCTGAAGATAGACACATAGCCATGCCTGGCGTGAAGTGCAATCCCCCCACGGACTCAGAAGGAGAGGAACGGGAACTCCAAGAAAGAGGGCCCCAACAGGTCCAGAGGGGAAGGCAGGCCAGTGAGATCTGTAAGTAGGAGAGAGGGCTGGAGCTGAGGTTACACAGAGGTGAGGGACACTCATCACCCTGCCTGGTAAAGCTTCTCTGTCTTTCTGAATTTCAGGTCTGTCTGACCAGAGAGAAGGCACACTGTATATCTGTGGGTCACCTCTGGGAGGACTGGGAGGACAGGACAATAGGCTATTCTGAGAGGGGAGAGAGCACATTCATGTGACTTTTATTACAGTCTCTTGTCATCAGAGTCCTAGATCATCACAGTTGTTTATGTACCTGGTTTATAAATTAAACTTAATCCTAGTTATGCAGTTTAGGAAAAAAAAACCTGTTTTATAAGATTCTGTATTGTCTGTAGGCATCTGCTGGGGTCTTGCAATGTTTCCCCCACAGTAAGGGGGATAGTTTGGGCACTGGGTGGGTAGAATATGGGGATTACGAGGAGAGCTCAGGGGCCAGGCTAACCCAGGGTCCAATCCCCAAACCCTCATCATCAGCAAGGACCAGAGCAAAGCAAGACCACAGACGACTTATCTTTTGTGGTATTTCTTGCCTTTACAAAATGGAAATGACTATAAAATTCAAGTCCTAGGGTTCTTGTGAGAAATGATGACTGATCCTTAGGAAGTGGTTAGTATGCTCCTGGCATAGGACGCCCTAAACGGGGTTGATAGTCATAGCTCGGCATGTCCAAGTTATAGCCGATTTGGGCTAAACGTGAGGACGCTTGGACTTCTCAGAATGAGAAGCTTGACTCCTTATATTTTTTCTCTTGAAAACAGATTCCTGTTGATAAGGAGATCTGGCAACCCAGTGCAGATGCAGAGAGCTAATACATTTCCTCATATCTCTCTTCCTCAGTCCCCGTGGGACTCAAATTGTATTTGTGCTGGGAACTTTAATAAGGTTTTTCTTATTTTCCTTCTCCCTGGGCCGGTTTTTATTATCACTATACATTCCGGTCTCCTCAGCCTCCCCTGTGTGGCCCGGGTCACAGTCTCTGCGTATGTCTGCAATTATGATGACAGTTGAGAGTCGGGGGTTCAGAGGTGAGGTGGCATGCCTGGCAGACTCCTCGGAGCCCTAGTCTGCAGTGTGGCATGCATTTTTTAATATCTCCCTAATGCAGGGGGAATCAGATTTATTTTCATATTGAAAACTTTATTATTGTGTGGAACAGAGATTTGTGTATAGGGGGATTTTTTTCTTTATCCTATAATTTGGTTGTATTCCATTGCTCAAAACTGCCTTCCAGCTTCCAGGAGACACAAATCCAGGACTGCGGCTGAAACCGACCTTCCATTTGTGGGGCTGGAAATAGTTTTGTGAGGTCCCTGGAGGAAGATTCTGAGAAGGAGGTTTTTGTCCAGGAAGCTCAAGGCTGGTTTGGATTGAGAGGGAGGCAGGCACTGTGCAGGCTTCAGGTGATCCCAGGGGCAGTGTGGGGGCTGGGATAGCCCTGCAGAGCTGTCCAGTACTGGGGCAGGGGACAAAACCAGGAGATAGAGAGGACTGCTGGAGAGGGCAGGACAGATATTGGCTCAAGCAGCTCTTTTTAGCTGAAGGCAATTCCTGGAGAGAGACATCGGTGAGCCCCTGTAGCCAGCACCCCCAAGTGGGCACAGACCATCTGTGTCCTAAAGGGGAGGCAGGTTCCCACCCCCGCCTGGCACCCCCATACTCCTTCAGTATGAAATCACCGGAGCGCTCGCACAGTCGGTTGACCCCCGTTGGAGGGATCACACTCGTTTCCTTAGGCTGCTGTAACAAAGTGGTGGCTTAAAACAACAGAAATCTCTTCTCTCTCGGTTCTGGAGGCTGAAAACCCAAAGTCAAGTGTTGGCAGGGCGTGCCCTCCCTGAGCCTCTCCCTGACCCATTAGTACCTCCTCCAGTTCCCGGTGTCAGCCGTGACTCCACAGTGTCGCTGGTACCTGCGTGTCTCCCTGGGTGCCTCTGCGTGCAAACTTCCTCAGCCAACTGCTAAGGACACCAGGTGAAGGGCTTGGGTGCACACCAAGCCTTGCTGACTTCACCTTTTTTCTTGTTTTTTTTTTTTTTTTGGTACTGGGGATTGAACACAGGGGCACTCGACCACTGAGCCACATCCCTAGCCTTATTTTGTGTTTTCTTTAGAGACAGGGTCTCACTGAGTTGTTTAGCACCTTGTTTTTTGCTGAGGCTGCTTTGAACTCGTACTCCTCCTGCTTAGCCTCCTGAGCTGCTTGTATTAAAGGTGTGCGCCACTGAGCCCGGCATCCCTGACCTCATCTTTTACACGTGCAAAGGTCCTATCCCCAAGTGCAGTCACGTTCACAGGTTCCAGGACTCACACGCAGATTTCTGGCTTCAGCATGGTCTCTTTCCTGAGGCTTCCTGTCTGAGCAGTTCCTGCTTATGAACTTGACCTTCTGTGGGTGTAAACTTATCTTTCATTTCTCATAACAACTATCTAGGGTTAGGGTTTCCACATATGGTTTTTGGAAGGTACAAACACCACAGACTCAATTAAAGAGACGTGATGGTGGAATGTGATGAATATCATTATCCAAAGTACATGTATGAAGACACGAATTGGTGTGAACATACTTTACATACAACCAGAGATAAAAAGTGCTCTATATGTGTAATATGAATTGTAATGCATTCCACTGTTATATATAAAAATAAAAAATAAAAATAACCATACAAAAAATAAAATAAAATTCATTCCCCCCTCTCCAAAAAAAGAGAGAGCTATTTGTCTACTACACCGTGTTCCAGACCATATCACCCATGTCCCTCACAGACACATCATTAAAAATAACACCTCCAGCTACGCCACTTCTCTAGGGGACTGTTGACTGCACGGGTTCTGTTCTCCCTGCAGTCCCTCTATCCCATACCCCCTCTGCCCCAAGGGGACCCTTCTAGGACCCATTGATCATGTCACTCGGCTGCTCAAAACCTAGCAATGGCTTCGGTTACCTGCGTCAGGAAATGCACCTGCAGCAGCGTGATCCCCAAGGACCCCCTCGTCCACTCCTGCTGGCCTACACAGTCTCTTGGGTGGCTCGTGCTTGCCCTGCACACTACAAACACTAACTTGCTGAAGTGTGCCTAGCATATTCTGAACACTCGAGAAATGGCAGTTTGGTTTACCAAAAGACTTTTCTCCTCTAACGATGGAGTGGAATTCTCCCGATCACCCAATGATGGAGGTGACTTCCCAGGTGAGCAGCATGTGGATGAGGGTGCCATAAGGCAGGGAGCACCAGCAGCTGGTTGATGGGGATCCAGGACTCACACCCAGATTTCTGGCTTCAGCATGGTCTCCTCCCTGGGGCTTCCTGTCTGTGCAGTTCCTGCTTACAAACTTGACCTTCTATGGGTGTAAACTTACCTTTCATTTCTCATACCAACTATCTGTGAAAGCTGCAAATACTGAAATGGGGGGCGGGGGACAGGTCTCTCTATGTTACACTAGAAATGGAAATAATTATGAAGAAGAAAAAAGTTTCCCAAATGAAACAAATTGAGGGTAGAATAAAAAGGCATTTGGGTTGTGAGATACTGCTTATCTCTCGTAACTCCTTGCTCATCAAATCAGTAAGCGTCCTCTCTCCATGCATCAGGAAGGCACAGTGGGCCCTGGGAGTGGAATCAAAGCATCCGTGTACGTCTGTTTCTTTAAGATACAGCTGTGTGAGTCATAGGTGGGATGCCAGGTGCTGCAGAGGTTTCCATGGCAACCCCATCCTTGTTTTCCTCCCTGAATAGCACTGCTAAACGGTGACGCTGGAGCAACACCCATGTGAGATCCTCAGCCTAAAGTTCTGTTTCATCTTCGGCCTCATTTGCATGTCCCCAGGTACACAGGAGAACGAGGTGCTTTCTGGAGGTGGGGGTGTGACTCCCTGCCGCTGGCCTAGATGGCCCACCTGTTCCCAGCACCGTTGTTACCGGAATGACGCTGCACTTACTTCTGCTCTTGATTTTGCTTTTCTTTGGTAGAAGTAGCTGAAGAGACTTCACGTCCTCAGCCTTGTGAAGGAGAAACTTCTAGAATGTATTTGTAGAAAAACGAGGTCAATGCCAGCAGATGAGCCTGAGGTGGACAGTTTTGCCGTGTTTGGACTGTTAAGAAGGCATACCTGGGAAGCAGTGAGAATACGTTCCTTGTGAGGTCTCTGTGTTTCCTGTGTCATGCTGCAGAAAGGGCTTGGAAGGGGACCAGGTGTTACTGTCTGTGGCTTCAGGCACCCAGTGGAGGTCTCTCCTTCAGATAAGAGTGGGCCACTGTCATCCAGATTTGAGAAGACCAGAGAAGGAATCAGGGTGCATCTGACTGTACTCGTAAGTCCAAATCTGCCTCTCTGTCCCTCACTTACACAAGGAAATAAAAAGTTACTTCTTTAAAAAAATATTTATTTTAGTTGTAGGTGGACACAGTTTACTTATTTACTTATTTGAGTGTGTGCTGAGGACTGATCCCAGTGCCTCCCACTTGCTAAGCCAGTGCTGTACCCCTGAGCCACCTCTGACTCCAGCCCTGATAAGTGGCTTCTGAGCAGGTCTTCCAGCATTTGAATTTGAATCCCACCTCTCACTGTGCTGCAAGCTGCTTCCTGGGAGCAGCCCTGGCTGTCCCCACTTGCCCAGGGCCAGTGAGCCCCCTTCCCCCACATCTCCCCATGGTTTCCCCACGTGAGACCCATGTTTTCAGTCCCTCCTGCTTTCCTAGGACCTGTGCAAGGGCCGAACTCGCGACTATTTACTGAATGGATAGTTGAAGGAGCAAGTGAATAAATGAATGGCCGAATCAGGTCTGGCTGAGCAGGTGAGTGAATAATTAGTGAGCAGATAATTACTCTTCTGTGGTGGAAAGAGAACTGGGGAAGCAACGAACCTGAAGTTCAGGTGTGCCGCGTCACCACAGCAAAACACTCCAGCCAATCAAATTCAACAAGTCAAACCGCAAGGAGGTAACTGCTGTCAGCCACCAACGTGGGGTGGCACCTTGAAGTCACCTGTTATTTTGTAAAGCTAGACTGGGGTGGGATACCAGTTGTTACGAAGTTAGATGCTACTGTGTTTTCCTCCCCTCACATGCAGTGGTTCCCCTGATCTAGAGGGAAACGTCCCAAGACCCCAGTGATGCCCGAAACCACAGCGAGAGCCCAACCCACTGTGTCCTCTCACATGGTATACACACAGAGTGAAAGGAGCCCAAGTCTTAGACTGGGCAGGCGGCACCCTGCCCTCAGCTCCACTGTGTGACCTTGGGTACCAGCCTCATCTGTCCAAGCTTCACTTTTCTAAATGTGAGGATGCGTCCCATCTCACCAGCTTACCCTGGAATAGAAGTCCAATTATGTAAGAGGGGCCATTCCTCTTTTTTTTTCAAGTGGAGGTTATTCATTTTAGCCTTAGGTGAATAGAAGTGTTCAATGTTAATGCTTTCAAAATAGTTCCCGAATCACACTTGCTTTCTGACTAGAGACCATTTATTATTCAGTTACACATTATGAAAGGTGCCCTTAGGTTCTGCCGCTGGGGACGACGCCTGGGTAGAGCTGTTGACTTCCAGCAAACACGGGGAGCAGAGCGTTGATGAACAACGTGCTTCTGCAGCCACCATCAGCACTTTCTGCCTTTGGTCCTCGAAGCAGCCCCCAGAGCTCCCCTTGGCCCCCGGCAGGCCTCATGGGACCACCCAGACTGGAAATGAAGATCTGGGATGGGATCTCAGGTCTGCCTGGACCTGAGACCGCTAGCCTTCTGTCACTCTCACAGTACGCGCCGTATCGTCTTCCTGTAATTGTTCTCCTTTTTTTCTGATGATCCAGTTGGCTCCTGCTCCAAGCCCTCTCCCTCCCTCACACTCAGCGTGTGGCAGGAGTACTGCCCCTGGGACTTAGCTGTCAAGACGGACATGTGGCCCTGGCCCACTCGTGTCTCACATTTCATTCAGCATTGGAAACTGGTTCAAGAATTGCCTTATGATCCAGGCCAGACACTGAGAAAATTCTGAAATCTTGTTGGAACCATCGCAGAAGAGGAACTTTTCTTTTCTTTGAACTTGCTGGTTGTAAGGTGCCCTCAGGTTGAGACACAGGGAGGATCTGGCCAAAGACGGGCAACCACGAGGTGCAGACGAGGAAAGCCAACTTGTCCAGCTTGACCAGGACTTTCTCGGGTTTAACACTGAAAGCCCTACATCCTGGGAAGCCACTGTCCATCTGCACCAGGACTACTGGCCACCTAGTGTGGCGAGGGGCAGAGAGAAAGTCTTGATGCCCCGTGGAACTCTGAGGACAGACCACGTCTAACGCCTGGCTTCACGGCTCTTTCCTGTTATTACACAGGCGTCTCCCTTTCTGCTCAAGCCCATTGAGATGGTTTCTTTCACCTGCAGTTGAGAGGATTCTAAGTGACAGACAGCACCAAGTTGGAGGCTTGCAACCTCCTGGTGGAGCCCACGGGACACAGGGTGGGATTTTGTAGGGAGATAAGGGCAGGCAGGGTGTGGAATCTCACTGAAGAGCAGTTCAAGATCGTTGTTCTAATGCAAGGGCTGTGGGGATGCCAAAGCCCAATGTGTTGGGTAGGAGGTGAGGTTTTAATTGAATCTTGAATGAAGTTCAAAAATTGTGTTGCCAAAGCGGGCGGGAGAGGCAGAGAAAAAAGAGCACATTGAATAACAAAAATGTGTTCAGACCAAAATAAAGCTTCTCCTTAAACAGTAGCAATGATAAAACTGTAGCTGGGCACGGAGTCGCACCCCTGTAATCACAACAGCTTGGGAGGCTGAGGCAGGAGGAACACCAGTTCAAAGCCAGCCTCAGCAACAGCGAGATGCTAAGCAACTCAGTGAGACCCTGTCTCTAAATAAAATGGGCTGGGGATGTGGCTCAGTGGTTGAGCTCCCCTGAGTTCAATCCCTGGTACCCCCCCCCCAAACCTGTACCAACTAGTCTTATGTTGGGGTTCTTCATTCAGGAGGGACACCCTGGAAGGTGCCCTGAGGGCCAGGAGCTGTGTTTAGATGAACACACAGCAGTTAGGAGCATGAGTGTTGGAGTCACATACCTTTGCCTGGGCAGGGAATGCCTTCGGCCCTTTCCTCTGGGTGACAAGGCAGTTCTCCCTTGATTAGCCCCTGATTCTAAGCAGGACACCAGCTGAGCAGAGAGGACCTTTTGGAGAGAGCTGTGTGGGCCAGGAGGCATTTGAGAGGAGGTCTTGGTGCTGAGATGATGATACATCACAAATGCAGGGCGAGTCACCTTGTGGGGGTCGAGCTCAGACTTGGACCTGAAATTACACACTTGCTCTGTGACCTTGAGTCGATCTTTGGATTTTCCTGGGCCTAGTGTCCTCACTGCTTGAATGAATTAAAATGCGCACGTCATATTTTCCTGTGAGAGCATGCTCACAGAGCACGTCACCTGCCATGAGCCGAGCCCCTGACCAGGTAATTCACAAACCACAGGAACTTGTTTGTCACAGCTCTGGAGCCCAGGAGTCTGACCTGGACCAAGGCACTGGCGGGGCATCTGGTGAGGGCATCTCTGCCCTGTCCCCATGTGGCAGACTCCCTCCAACAAGCCCTTTCTGATAAGGGCACCTCATCCCTTTGGGAAGGCACAGCCCTGTGGCTCAACCCCTCCCTAAGGTGTCACCTCCCAGCTCTGCTGTGTTGGGATTGAGTTACAACGTGAAGTTGGAGGGGACAGAGCTGTCAAGCCAGAGCTGCCTCCTACTTGCTGTGTCCTCCCTGCCATCAGCCCACAGAGCAAAGATCATCCAGACTCTCTGAACAGCTTCTCGCGCATCTCCAGGGATGGAAAGGTGGCTGTTTTATGAAGTGACTCCATCCATCGGGGGCAGTTCAGGAGGTGAGAAACTCTCCGTACTTTGAGCCCACATGTGTCTCCTTGTGATCTGGTCTCACTGATCTAGGTTATGTTCACTGCACTTCTTTCCATGAGATCAACCCCTGGTTCTCTGGGGCAGCCCTTCAATGTTGGACGACTGCTTCACATGAACATGGGTGGATGTGGCTGGCATGACGTGTGATCGTGGTCATGTGAAGCGCTCTGCACTGCTGGGGACGTGGTCAGATCCTCGCAGATGGCAGCTCAGGAGGCCTTTGCACTGGGAAGTCTCTTCAAACCCTCTCCTGCTCTCTAGGGATGTGACTCAGGGCAAGTCACCTGCTCTTCACCCCAGTTACTTCTGTATAAAATGGTGACGAAAAATCTACCTTATAGGATTCTTTTGAATTTATTAAAAGTGAAAGGAATGGCAATATTTATATAAATTAAGTTCCCTACACACCTAACTCTCCCACAGGATTCAGGAAAGAGATGGGAAGCTCCATAGACCCCCTGGGGTTCAGAACCAAAGAAAAACAACTCAAAATGAGGAAGACATGGGGCTTAGAAGACAATGGTTCCAACCCAGAAAAGACAACTCCCAGTGTCCCAGGGTGTCATCTGTGTCCAGAGCTGGCAAAGGACCAGTCTAGAGAGATGCAGAGAGGGGAACCCCCAAAGGGTAGGGTCCTTGAGAAAGGGAATATCAGAAAATCCAAGGAAGAGAAGCTTTAAAAGACGTGGACTTCAATATAAGCAGAAAGTAAAGATAGTTAGAAACTACAGCGGCCACATTCAGTCACACCACAAAGAACCCATAACCCAGGAGACTGTGCGGTCCGCGACAGGTAAGCTCAATGCAGCCATGACAGTGTTAACCATTCATCAGAAGACAGTGACACCGTACCAGGGACAGTGGAGGCAGAAAGAACTGGTCCCCGTCTGGAAGTTCAGGTAGCAAGTAGTTAATGTCAAATTGACCAGGCTGAGAAGATGCTGGTCAAAGGATCCAAAATTTCAGCCAAACAGGAGAGAGCAGCTCAGGAGGTCTATCGTTCAATATGGTGACTATAGTTAATTGCAAGGAATCGTGTACTTGAAAATTACTAAGAGAGTATATGCAAGTGTTCTTACCAAAATAATAATAATAATAATAATGATAAGAGTGGGAGGTAATGGGTTTATTAGCCCGAATTTGCCACTCCACAGGATACCCAAGTATCAAAACATTGTGCTGTATGACACAACTATATTCAATTTTATTTATCAATTTGATAATAAGATAGAAGTATTGACATATCATTTGAATATGGATCGACTACCAAAATAAATAACTAGAATAATTAAATTTTTTTTGCCTCTGTAGAGTAGGATTAGGAATTGGGGGTGACCTGAAATACTCGTTTATCCATTCAAAATATGGGCTTGCTCACGGTGAGCACCGAGATGTTAGGCATTGCAGAGACAAGAGTGGCCAGGACAGAGCAGAGAAGTGCGCCTCTCAGCTCATCCATCCTGTTTGCAAAGCATGGAGATTCATGGGAGATTCTTCTCAGTCCTTGGGGCTCTTGCCTTGCAGTGGAGGAAACAGAGAAGAGAAAATAGATGAGTCTACAGTGGCCTGCCCTGTGGAAGGACAGAGTGAGGGGGCAGGGCACGGCAGAGGGAGGGGGGGCTGTTTTAAGGGTAGTCAGGGAACCCAAGGAAGGAGCCTAGGACACCCCAGAAGAAGGCCTGGAAGAAGAAGGGGAGCAATCTGTGTTTGAGGAAGAGCCTGGCGGCTGCAGGGCTGCCCATGAGAGTAGGGAGCAGCCAGAGACGGATTAGCAGAGGCAGGTGGAGGCTGCATCTGCAGAGCTGTGTGCTTTCGCGTAGAGTCCGGACCTTGTTCCCTGCGGGCAGAAGCAACTAGCAGAGCAACTCATCTGCCAGGTGAAACTGCCTGCTTGGCTGCTGTGTTCTGAGTGGTCACAGCGCAGTGAGCCTGGATTCCTGGAGACCACCTGGGCAGTGTCAGTGTTTGAAGGAGGAGATGGGCGTGTTGGACCATGGAGGTAGCAGAGGAGGTGAGGAGCTCGGAGCAGCTTGTGTTTGGAAGGCACAGTTGGCTGAGAGCACTTGCTAATAGCCTGATGCCAGGTACAGCAGGGAAAAGAGAAACAAAGGGCAATGCCAAGGGGTTCAGAGTCATTTGCTGAGTGGAAACACTAGGGGGGTGGAGCTTCTGTGGGAAATGCTAGGGTTTAGTTTCAACTTCTTTATGCTTAAAAATGCCTCATTAAAGAGTGGGTTCTCCTCCCTGGCTCCTTGGAACTACTTGCTATTTTAACCATCAGTTTGCTATAGATGAGGATCATATTCTAGAATATACCATAAGAATAATTTGCAAGAGAGAATATACAAGTAAACATACGTGTGTGCTACTCGGACACATTTATATACACACCACAATCTGCACGGTGCACACAGCTCACATGTATGGACAAGCACATGGGAAATTATAAATGGAGACTCTCTCTTGATTGACAGTTTCCCAGAACATCCTCTCTGTGGCTGTGGTTTGCTGCTGATGCTGCAGGAGGCCTTATTCTCAGGGAAGAGCCAATCCCTAGGCAGTTGCTGAGGGTGCTGGTGAGCATACTGACATTCTCCCCTCTGGCAGCAGCAGAGAAGCAGGCCTCATGGAGAAGAAAATAGAAATAACCGAGAGGCTGCAAAGATCCTGCGGTGCTCTTTTGCAAGGCCAACCCCTCTTTAGAAATCTTGTGGCTATTTCCCAGTTGTTATGGTTTGGATGTAGGGTGTCCCCTAAAAGCTCTTGTGAGAGAAAATGCAAGAAGGTTTGGAGGTGAAATGATTGGGTGACCCTTCACATAACAGCTCATTAATCCTCTGATAGAGATTCATGGAGTGCCACTGAAGTCAGGTAGGGTGTGGCCGGAGGAGGTGACTGTAGGGTGTGCCTTTGGAGTATGGTAAGGAGCTCTCTCTCCCTCCCCCTGTCCCTCTCTCTCTCTCCCCCTTCCTGGTGCCATGTCCCCAGCTGCTCTCCTCCACCCCACCCCACCCATGATGCTCTGAGGAATGGAGCAGGCCATCTATGGACTGAGACTTCTGAAAACATGAGCCCCAAATACACTTTTCCTCCTTAACATTATTCCTGTCAGGCCTTTGGGTTGTGGCCATGAAAAACGTGACTCAAATACCAGCGATGGAGTAAAACGGCAGCTCGGCCACCTTGAGAGGTGGTGCCCACCCTCCTCCCTAGATTTTATCCACTCCTACCCCACCCCCCTCCAGAGTCTGCACTCTTCCCTCAGACACATCCCCAAGTAGGCTGGGCATGCTCCCTCCACCCCTGTGATTCTCAGTGACAGCTACTATCCTTATGATCAATATAAATCATCTCCTCTAATTTTCCCTAAGATCGGGGCGGGTGGCTTGGGACAGATGGGGACCTCCACAGCTCCTATAAGATTTGGAACCACGAGGACAAGAGCGCCCAGGACTTGGATGAAGCCCGCAGTGGCGTTGCTCCTTTAGGTCAGTCTGTGGAGGTGTTTGTTGACTGACTGGCTGAGTGGGAAGCATGACGAGCCAGGAAACAGATGTTTGCAGGAGGAAGGAATCAATACATGGATAAACACATGGGCTTTCAGTCTTACTGGTTCGCAAAACATGGAGATTCTGAGGTTTAGAACCAGAAGGTTCTCTGATGGACGCTGCTCTGGGGCCACTGGCTGGTCCTTCCTGTGTCCCTGGCATTCTTCCCTGTTGGAATGTTCTCTCCAGGGAGCCTCAGGGCCTTTGTCACCTTTGTGCTGGAGTCACACTGGCTGTCCCTCTGCTGAGAATTCAGTCCCTGGTCAGGCACTGAGACACAGGAGAGCCCGACCCACTGGTGACCTTAGGTGATCTTAGGTGAGTGACTGGAATTTGTGAAACTCCATTTCCCCCCATTTGTAAAAGAGGGGTGAGAATGACTCTTCAATAGAGGTGAAGGTTGCAGCCACATAGTGTCAAACTAAGAGCCTGGCCCAGGCACCAAGCTGTGCCCCCCCACCCCGCCCGCTCCGTCCCACCTGCCCCTCATCGGAACCCTT
>NW_025999869.1:1167814-1308563 GCF_001458135.2 Marmota marmota marmota
TATAAGAGACAGCCCCCCCCGCTCCGTCCCCACCTGCCCCATGGAACCCTTCTCACCGCTAGGTGGCAAATGGCGCCCGGTGGACGGGTCAGCACTGTAGCTGTGTTTCTGACAATGCTTTTATTTCTGATGACTTTTTAAATTGTGGTAAAATTTACACGACCTAAAATCTGCCGCATAGCCTAAGAGTAGGGTCATGGCGCTGGGGCACTGGCCTGGCTTTGCCATGCTCACCATCCCTTTATAGAGCTCGCTCAACGTCCCACATGGAGATTCTGAGTATTAGATGGTGACTTCCCTGTGCCTTCATCCTCTGCCGACCTGCCATTCTTTCTAATTTTTAAAAAATTTAAAATAGAAAACACAAACTACCATGTGTAGGCGTACAGCCTGGGGATATTAAGTACATTCACACGTTGTGCAGCCACCACCCCATCCATCCTCAAAAGATCCTCATCTTACGAGACTGAAATTCTGAGCCCATTAAACACTAACTCTCGGTCTGTGCCAACTCCCGACACCCCAGTTCCTGGCCTTTGTGCTTCTGTCGCTGTGATTTTGTCAGCTCTAGGAACTTCATGATCTCATGGGGGTGGGTTCACAGGGCTTCCCTGTTGTGTGGCTGCCCTCTGTCACTTGGCGTAATGTCCTAAGGTTCATCTGTGCTGTCGGTGTGCCACGGTCCCTCTCACCCATGATAGCCCATTGTATGTGCAGCCCACATTTGGTCAGCGCACTCAGTGACCACCTGGGCTGCTTCTGCCTTCGGCTGTTGTGAGCAATGCTGCTGGGATCACAGGTATGCAAAGATCTCTTTGGAATCCCGTAAATTTGTACTTTTAGCTCTTATATTTAGGTCTGTGATCTGTTTTAAACAATGTTTTATGCATGGTGTGAGGTTAGGGTCAGAAAATTTCCCCCAAATTGATATCCAGTTATTTCAGGACCGTTTGTTGAAAGGACTGTTCCTTCTCCCGTTGAATTACCTTTCGTCAAACACCAGTCTTAGTGTGTTTCTGGGTTCTGTTCCATTGGTTCGTGTGTCCATCCTCCTGTCCTGACCACACCGACTGCCATGTTTTCCCTGTCCTGTTACATTGAGCCTGGAAACCAGAGAGTGGACATGCCTGCCTTGATTCTTCTTTCTGGGAATTGTCGCCTCTGATCCGGGGGGAGGCAGCCCTGGACATGCTTAGGGGGAAGGACCATCCCAGGAGGAAGAGACTTGAAATCTCCTTTCTTTGGGGAGGGGGGGGCTAATGCCATTAGAGACCATGGTGTGGGAGGGCAGGAGGAGCTTAGAGCCCAGCCACCAGAGGGAGGAGGATTCTGGTGGGTGGGGAACCCAGCTTCAGTGCTGCAGGCCGGAGGGTGGGGCAGTGTTAGATCAGGGTGCAGCATGGATGGAAGGCCCCTTCCTGCCCCCGTTGCCCTGGCCAGTGGAAACAGGGTTGTGCCATGAGCACGTGCTAAGGGGGCTGCCATGCGGGAGGCCATCGACGAGGGCACACTGTGGGGCCCCAGGGGCACGTGCCTGTCCACCAGCACTGCCCATGCAGACTGTAAGTTGTGTGGAATCATCTTGGGGTGGTGTGATGATGACGCTTCCTACACAGCGGGTCTGAAGTGGTGAGCGGGATTCTGCACTTCTAACTGCTGCTGGTCTGCTGTCCACACTCTGGACTCTCAGCAAGGCTGTTGAGGACTCGAGTTCAACATGGAGACAGGTGACAGGAACAGCGGTCGCAGCAGCCACCCCTGGACTGGCTGGCCTCTCCAGGTCGGTTCCTATCTCGCTTCTGAAAGGAGGAATAAGGATTGGCAAGAGAAGGAGGCCCAACAGGTCCGTGAGGTTTTCAGGCAGTTCAGAAGTGGCAGGAAGACCTAAGATGAGCCCTGGACTGGCGCATGACACTAATAGAAGCATTTGGAATCTGAACAGATAACGCAGACAATCATAGAAACTTGTCTGTTGGAACAGGAAGCTCATGAAATGGGTTTCACCCTGTTAAACTTTTGCTATTGTCTTGTCACACTTCATAGTTATTAGCTCCAAACCCTGAAGCGAGGAATCAGGCATTGTAAGTGGCCCTGGGCAGAGAGACATGTTGCAATAGCCGTGACAATGTCCATTTTATCAAAATGACCTTCCAAATGTCAACTGTTCTTTGATAATCTGCTTGGAAAGTCACTTTCTACACTGGAGGTACTAGGATGCGGGGGGCTAGAATGTGGGGGGCTTGCTTTATAAAATCCTGGGCACAGGAGGGATGGATGGTGAGTGCATGGAGGATGGAGTGAACGATGCAGGCAGTGCTGAGAAGGGAAACTGCAGCTCTGGGGAGACTTCTGTGGTCCACATTTTGAAGATCTAGCAAACTGTGACAGAGGGTGTCATGATCTGCCATTTAATTTTAATTATTTCAGTTAAAGCTGCTGGGTTTCTTGAAATATGCTGAGGAGTGCAAAGCATTTATCTCTGAATTAAATGGCAGTAACCTCCACTTACTCAAGACATCGAGAGAAGACAGTTAGCTCCAGTCTTTCTCCTTGAGAAGGAACTGCAGTCATGAAGACAAATACGGCTTCATCCACGAGTTAAAAATAACATACCCCCATGGGAGAATTTCTCTGTCTCTTTTCCTTCCCAGTATAATGTAAATAATATTTGCTGAGTGCCTACTTCATCCAAAGACCTACAAGCTGGGCATCCAGGGAGAGATGACTTGAGGACCCTGCCCTTAGGGGCTCACCCTCCGGGGGAGGAGACAGGGATATCCCAGAACCTGCAATCTACAGTTTTTACAAACAGAGAAAAGGCATCCAGAACCTCCTGGGGACAGAGTGGGGAGTGATATATTTTTCCCTGGGAGCCATCCAGGAAGGTTCCATGGAGAAGATGATGCGTGGAGTGAGTCCTGAGGAGCAAGAAGCTTGATTTAATGTGCCTGTCAGTTTTATTATAATTACTATCTTTAATATGCTACAAGGGTTTTGTTGCAAATGACAAAAGCAAGTTTCACCAATTAGGAGAATTTGTTGCTTCTTAAAATTGATGATGGACAAGTCCAGGGGGTTGCTGGCTCTGGTCATGGGCCCTCATTGTCATGGGTATCTGGTAAATCCACATTTCCTGAGCCTTCTTTGTGTGAAGCCTTACACAGGCTCTTTTGTAGATGGTGGCAACTCCTCTGGGATCTAGGCTGCAACTAGAGCATGCACAGAACAACTCTCTACTCGAGGGCTGACAGAGGCTCATATTGACCCCCTTGGTCTGCTGGCCAACTGCCTTCTCCCAAACCAGTCCCCACAGCCAGAGGGATCACCCTGGTCAGGTCTGGGCCACATGGCCACCCCTGGTGCTGGGAGTGCACAGCCTCTCTCTCCCACGCCATTCCCCACTGAGAGATGGGCAGTGATTTGCATAGAAACACCAGACTGGGAAAAACCCGCGTCCATGTTCCATTCCGCCCATGCGTAAGTGTGTGATTCTAGACTAATCGAGGGCTCAGGGAAGCCCCCATGGGCACAGGGAAGGCTTCCTGCTAGGGCCGCGGTGGAGTCCGTGCTCTTTGAATGATCCGAAAGTGAAGTCCGAGCTAGATTGCTGCATATTATATTATATTTATATTAATTGTTTCTCTCACAATCCCTTAAAAAGGCACTGTGTTCTCCAAATTATTCTCCAGAGGTTAGAAAACAGGGGCTGTGATCATGTCTACGCCAGAGAACAGGACTGTCTTGCTGAGACCTGGAACCATACAGCCTGAAGCCGGACCCTTATTTAATCTATAATAAGTTGTGTGGCATAGAAAATCATCTTTCTGAACAACAGAAGAGATTTGTCCCTCAAAACCTCTAACAAGGGCTAAAATATATTCTTAAAAAGTAAAACCGACTGGCAACTCACTTATCAATTATTTATTTGCCTTGGCCCCAAACTCTAGAAATAATAGTCCTGCTCTGGAGCTCATGAACCCAAAATAGTCACATAAATTGAAAACTGCTAGGCAATGTGGGTTTGTGGTGACAAAGGACTGTCCCCAGGGCTCTGAGGGAGGAGCTGACGCCCCTGCTGCAGTGTGGGAGCTGGTTCACAATGTCCTGGGCTTCAGAGTTCTGCAGATGCCACTGTGTGGAAGGTGGGAGGGCAGGTGACCTGGGCTCCTGGGCAGGGCATGCTCAGCTCCACTCAAAGCCCCCGGCCTAAGGTGGAACTTGCACTGTGCTTCATGGTGCTGGCTGCTCCCTGGCCACTGCCCTGTGGACCAGGGAGGACAGCTGACCCAGGAGGCACACTTCACGAGCTGAGTGGAGCCAGCGGATTCTCTTTCCTGGGAACGTGTATTGGGAGCTTACCAGAGGGGACAAGCGCCAGCACTCAAGGTCACGTGGATGTGGGGCGGAGGCTGCCAAGGGCTTGTGCATGGATGGTAAAGAGTCCTCGGGGCTGCAGAGCTGTCTGTGGGGTGCAAGGGAAGAGCAAGGGGAGGACCCGAGACAGGAGCTGTCTTCCACGACAGCAACTCTGGCCATGCTGCAGGGTTTGACTTCGTTTCACTTTGCTCCCAGCAAACAGCTCTGGCCAACAGCAGCAGGACAGGCTGCTCCCCACTGTTCCATGGACCTTCAGCTCTCTCCTTCACAGGGCCGTGCTTTTCTGACCGTCTGTAACCTCTGGGAGATTTCCTGAAATGGACGAAGTCCAGCTCCCTCTGCCAACCTCGCTGCCACCATAACACCCTGTGCCTCTCTACTAAGTTGGGAACAGAAATCACCTTTCTTCACTCTCCTTACTCTAGTCAAGTCTGACTTGGAGCCTCCGTCCATCTCTAGGTGGGAAACGCACTCGGTTACTCTCGGGTAATCCAGGGTCCTGCCCACATCGGGGACAGCCCATGGACCTGCCCTTCCCTGGTGCCTGGCTGACCCTTTTGCCCTCTCCTCCCCCCTCCTAAGTCCCCTAAGGGCTCCTGCTCAGGTTCTGTAAAACAAAGGCGGAGAAAACCAGTCCTGGAGAACCAGGGACGATCCACCCCTCACCCTTCGTTGGGGGCTTCGCTTTCTGTGGCTGCATTACCCGTGGCCCAGGGCAGCCTGCAACCGCAAATGGAACACTCCAGAAATGAGCTCCCAGAAGACCTGTTCTCTGTGGTTGCTGAGCCTAGAGCTACCTCTGGCTGCTTTTGTCATGGAAAGTAGACTGAGGAGCTAGAGAGGGATCAAGTTCAGGTGCAGGGAGGGCCTGAGAGGGCAGCCTGCCAGCCGTGCGTCCAGGACCAATCAAAGAAACAACAGAGTCTTTTTTGCTGAAACTCGTTTCTGTTATTTGCAACCCAAAAGTCTTGAATAACATATCGGAGACAGCAATCATAGAAATTGAAAGTAATTATTATGTGAGATCAAGTTTTAACCTGTTTACCGAGCTCCGATTATATTGACTTTATTGATTCAAGCATCAGACATGTTCAAGAAACTTGTAGGGTCTCCAGGAAGAAGACACAAAACCACACTTTACACGGTTCTTTTTAAATCGTTCATTCCAGAAATAAGCCATTCACAAGTTTTAAACCAAGTGACATTCGGAGCACCGTGGAGGAAGCTTGCGCTCTTCCATCCACCCCACGTGGGACACACAATGCCCTTCTGTCCCGCCTATTCGCACCGTTCACTACTGTCCCCTCGTCACCCTTCTCTTACTTAATGATGGCCTCCACATCACACTTTCATTACAGTGCACTGCTGTGAAGCCCTACTGTCTCATCAGTTACTGGTGTTGACCTTTCACAGTGCTTCATTTATAAATTAAACTTTACCATAGGGATCTGCATACAGGAAAAAAAAATGTCTATGTAGGATTTGGTTTTATCAGTAGTTTCAGGCACCCAACAGGGGTCTTGGAACATCCCCCAGGGTTAAGGGGGCTACTCCAGTACTGGAACAAAAATGAGCATCATCATCAGGCACGAAGGCCCAGGTGACATGGACTGGGTGGGATGGTTAGTTAGCACCTTCCCAGGGCAAGCACTGTGCAGAGGACGTTTCTCCCCAGAGAACAGTTTGAATCGTTGTAAAGTACTCGGGACACGTGCTAGAGTTCTGCACGCCCTGGCCCATTTAACCCGGGTCTCACCTCCACCCTGTATAACGTGAGCTGCCGTCACCTACCTCCAGGTGAGGGTGCTGCGGCTCAGTGGGGCTATGGAAGAGGGTCCCCGACCCCTTGCTCTACTTCCACCCTTCAGCCGCCCACACTCAGCCCCGGGCTGAGCTGTTCAGTGGGACATTTCAGAAACAGTCCTTAAGTTTCAAACCATGAGCCCTTCTGAGTAGCAGGGTGGAGCCTTGAGCCACCTGGGATCCGGATCACTCATCGCCCTGAGCGCCCAGGCCGTGCAGGCTGCCACCCAGCTTCTCCAACTCCCAAATGCCTGCCATAGCTTGGCAAATGACTGCTGGAGGGCTTGTTCCATTACTTTGTTAAAATCATTGAGCTTCTAAAATCATTGAGTTTCCAAAACAACCCTCCTCCCTAATGGGCATGTCACTGGGGAGCCTCCTGGGGCAAAGAGAGCAGTGGAGAACAGGGACTGGGATGTGGGATGGAGGGGCGTGGGGAGGGGTCTCCTTCCTCTGGGCCTTTCATTCCTGGCCCTGTGGAGTGAGTGGGCCAGCTGAGCACCCCTCTTTCTCTCTCCCCGCCGTGCTTTCCGTCCGGCTCTCCTTGCCTTGCTCAGGTTCCCTTTCCTTCTTTGCTGGACGTGGACTGTTGGCGTGTCCACGGAGCACCCGCTCTGCAGCGAACCCGCACTCACTCTTGGTGGTAATGACTGCAGTTATCGACGTCATTACAACAGCCAGGCACAGTTCCAAACGTTGCCCACAGTGTCTCCTTCCACCCCTAGACGGTTCTAGGAAGTGGGAACTATTAGCTCCCCTCAGAGAAGGGCAACGAGGCACTGAGGATTGCTGAGGCCGTGCACCTCCAAACACACTCAGGGACTCATGGGCTTCATCCATGTCCTCCCCCCACAGTGCCTGGGAGGTGATCCCAACCCCTTTCCCTGGTCTCCAGATAGCAACCCGAGGCTCAGAGCTGAGGAGGAAAGTCCCGGGCGCATCTGGTGGGAGGCAGGGCAAGGGAGGAGGAGCCTCACCTGAGTCCAGGCCCGTCGCCGTCCCCTCTCTGCCTTCCCCTCTCTGCCGTCTCGTCATCTCCTACCTCCCTCTTCCTTTTATTTCAGTGCTGGGGTCGTCAGTGAAGGACTCAGGATTGACCTTGAGTAGAGGGCAGGCTCTGGGTCCTGGCGCTCAGCCAGGTGGCGGGTGCTTACCTCCTCGCCATCTTGAATGCTCCTCTCTCACTCCCAGATCAACAGGGACTCAGCTCCCCCCAGATGAGACGGCGTGAGCTCACAGGAGGTGACAGTGTGTGAAGTGCCTGGGACCCTTGAAGACGAAGCTTCACTGCCCCCCTCTCCTCTCTTCCTTCTCCCAGCCTCGGCCAATGAATCGAATCCCCCGGCTCCAGGTTTCCCATGACCCCTGCAGGGCCATAGGCCACCCAGACCTGAGCCCCATTCCACAAATGACAGCCCACAGCAAACAGAAGCAAAGTGGTAGCCCAGCCCATGACCCAGCAGGCCAGCTGACCACCGACTGGGCCTGGCCAGGGTCATCCGGAGACCTGTCAGCCCTTCTGCCGGGGTGCCCTTCATCACCCTGCTCCTGGGCCTCAAGAGTCTGTGTCACCCTGCTCCAGGGAAGGAGCGCGCTTCCAGACGCACTCTCTCCCAGCACCCTGCCCCTTCCCACCACTGATCCCAGGAGAAATCACTTAACCACAGGGACAAGCCTGAGTTAGGGAGTATCATCAATTCTACGTTATCAGTGAGAAGGCTGAGGCTTGGTGAGTTAAGCCTGCCTCCTGGCAGTGGTGTGGCCCCCTGCCCCTCCCCTCCTGGAGAACGCTCCTGGCTCTGCGTTTCTCTGCCTCATGGAATCACGCTGCTTCCCAACCCAGAGTGCCCTCCTCTGCTGCCTCTGGGACACTCATGTTCAATGTGGAAACCCCAAACTCAGCATCACCTTCCAGATGCCTCCTGGGCCTTCCCCTAGCACGTCCTCCTCTTGGCTTCTGTAGCTCTGGGCATGTTCCTCTGGGATTTTGACATTACACTGTGTTCCAGCCTTGTGCTTCCTGGGCTGAGCTTCCTGGGGGACAGGGACCCTGCCCTGGGTTCCTTTGTGTTGCCAGCACTAAGCACAGTGACAGGTGGGATGAATCAGTGAATAAGCCTATCCCCGCACAATTAAGCACAAGACACGGAGAATCCATATAACAATGACATCGGCATTCAATACCGGAAAGAAAAAGACGAATTTATGTCCCTCTGGTAGGGACAGCTGTGCTAGTAGGGACACACACTGCTGGCTTCATGCAGGACTTTTGGGGAGCAGGCTCTTCAGGGATGGATAGATCTGTATGCCACATCGGGCTGATGCCATTTGTAAAGTATAGCTACTTGAGTGTGGCTCACGGCCGTCTTCTGGGGAGGGTTTGTCCCCATTTGGCTGGCATTGGCTGGCGGGCTTGCCGAAGCTCTGCTGGAGCAGGATATGGTTGAGCCATTATAAAGTTTAAGGTCTGTTCCTGTGCTGCTTGCTACTGAGACCAGGGCAAAGGACAGGGAGCTAATTATCAAAGGAAAGGAAATGGAGAAGCACTCCCCACACCTGGCTGCCAAGAGCCTACGGGGAGGGGAGGGTCCCATTCTCCCTCTCGTTGGCTCTCTTCCTGCCCTTTTGGTCACATAGGCAAGATAAGAGGCGGAGGAGACATGAGAAGAAAAGAAACCTAAAATCTCTAAAAGGGACAAGAGACCTCCACTCCTTTGGCACCAGCTCTGGACCCTCTCCTCTCTGGAGGAGTCTCCCAGTTCTCTCTGTTCTATCCTTTAAATAAAACTTCTTTTCTCCACTTGCCTTGGCGTTTTTCGGGTGTTCAGTCTTCAACATTGAAGACTCTTGGGGAGGGAGGGGACCCCAATCCTGACTTTCAAAACTGGTTTCATTACCATGGTTGCAGATCACTCTCTGTTTCCCTAAGTTTGTGGGAACTTTTTTTTTTTTTTTTAATTTTCAGAGAGTAAGTATTTATGACTCAATATATGGTAGTAACTTGGATTTGGCATTCATATATTCAGTGCTTCCGAGAAGTTCAGTTCTCATGTTTCCCAAAGTTAATGACTTCTGAGGATTTGCCTCTAAGTGTTATTTATAGCTTTGAAAAATTGTTTGATTGTGGTTGGCAAATCATAAAAAAATGCAAGATGCCTAGAACATTTATTTTCAGGGAAATACCCATCGTACTTTGCTTTTTAAAATAAATGAACAATAATTAATAGGCTCTTAGGATTCTGTTCAAAATCCAACTTCAACCAGAAATATGTCATTCTTTTAGATCTGAGTCAGCCTGCCTGAGCCCCATAGGCTGGGAAAGCTCCCACGCGTCCCGCCTGGCCAGGATTGTGGCCGGGGAGGGGACTGGTGGCCGCTGTGTGACACAGAGGACAGGGGTCCCCTGAGAACTGCCTCTCTCCAGGGCTGGGTGTGCTGGGATGCACTGGGGCCACATTCCCGGCCTGAGATCTCAATGCTCACCTGCTCTCCCGTGGTCCCTCCCTAAGGCTTCTTCCTCCTGGTCTGAGAGGCCATGCTCTCAGGGCTCCTCCTCTTCATGGTGGCCCTTTCTCAGTCTTCTTTCTGTCTCTTCCTTCTCCTCATTTCAAACTCCAAGTTGAGGCCACCCGGCTCTGTTCTGGCTGCTCTCTCCTCGGTGACCTCCGTCAATCTCATGCTGGAGACTCCCCATGTTACAGCGTCCTTGAGCTTGGCACATCCAGGGGCCTCTCTGACTCCACTGGGCTGTCCAGTGGGCCTATCAGACATAACATTGACAGGATGGACCTCTGACGCCTCCTCCCAGCTCCCTCATGCCTCCCAGCCCCAGGCCTGTGCCTTCTCCAGCCTACCAGGGGGACAGGAGGCCCTGCAGATTCCCCACAAGCTCAGAGCCCCACGTCCAAGACACCAGCAAGCTCTGAGACTGTCCCTTGGGGGCCGGCTCAACCTGCCCACTCCTCCTCCTTCTACCTACCGTCGGCCCGGCCTCCTCCCCCTGGACTCTGCAGTTGCTCCCTCAGTGGATCCCTGCACCTGCTCCTTCTGCCTGCCGTCCTTCCTCCACACCAGTGGGCTGCCAGTGACCGTCCTGTTCACCTAAGTACAACCTGGACCCCTTCCTAACGCCTTTGGGGCCTGCTGTCCCCCAGCCCTACCTCTGCCTCCGGGCTCTTCTCAGCTCCTGCCCATGATGGCTGCAGTCCAGGGCCCTGGCCTCTGGCTTCTCACACGCACGGTGCTCCTCCCTGCAGTGCATTGTCCTTGGCTGCCTCGGAGTCACTCTTCCTGGGTCGTGGCCTTTCTCATCAGGTCTTAGCTCCAACGTCCCCCTTCAGCCTCCCAGCTCTTCCTCCAGAGCGGCTGGCTCTCTGTCACGCTGCCCTGCCTCACGTCCATCGTAGCCCTTGCCGTTAGTTCATGTTTTATTCCTGACTTGTCCCTTGGTCGCCTGACCTGCTCGCATCTTAGCCTGGGAGAGCGGGACCTGCTTGACACCTGTACTTGTCCAGGACAAAGAGCTGGGCTCAGAGGATGGATGGATGATCTCTGCCAAGGGAACTGCTCAGTTGGAGAACAACGAATGACTTTTTTAAAAAAAAATTTCTAAAATGAGCTTTCATTATTTTGTAATAATAGAGTAAACTTAAAATTGAGGGAGAAAGAAAGGAAGCAAGAAAGGATGGAAGAAAGAAAGAGTGAGAGAGATGGTCACATAGTCAAGGTTCCTGAAGCTTCCAACAAGCTAGGATATGAAATGTCATTCTAGACGGAGAAGAGGAAGCTTGGCAGCCTGCGGCCAGGGGCGTTCAACACGCACCACTCAGCCTTATAAGAAGGAGGCCGCGGTGGGGCTTCTACACTGACCTCTTCAATCTCATCAATCCTTGCGATATCCTTGGAGTAATCAAACCCCCCCCCCACCCACTGCCACCTTTTATTCATAAGGTCCCTGAGGTTCGGAGAGGCCAGGTCATTTCTCCACAGTTGTGGCTCCTAGATGGCAGAAGCAGGTGTCAAACTTAGATCTCTCCAGAGGATTTAGCTATTAAATCAGGTACTCTATAGTTTTTGTTTAGTGCTGGGAATCAAGCGTAGGGCTGGCATGGGTAAGACATGAGCCCTGTCACTGAGATGCACCCTGCCAGGCTCCCTAGTCCCTACGGGGACACTGGACATGGGTGAGCTCTGCATCTTCCCCACCCTCTATCACTTCTCGGCCTCACAGTGCTGCTAGCAGCTGGGCGTCTCTGATCCCTACTCCCTTTTCCTGACCAGAGACAGGTGAGGAGCTGATGTCCTGGTGGCCCCAGAGTGGCTGAGGTCTGGTGTTTTCTCTGTGGCCTCTATGGCACAGCCACTGCATTGGGAACAGGGCTCCACGGGATTCCACTAACTCGTCCTCACTCCCTCTGACGTGCCTGGTGCCCTGGCCTTCCTGATGCCACCCACATCTGCTGAGTGCCTAGGAGAGGGGAAGAGACCCCGTGACCCTGTATCTATCACAGACTAGGGGCTTTGCTCCCCAGCGGAATTTCAAGAAAGCTTTGCAACAAATCTGAGAATTCTTTTTCAAGGAGAAAAATGAGACCAGCTTTGTCCGAAAGAGGTTTTAATGAGCTCAAAATGGAGCAGAAGCATCAATATTCTGGAAGTGGTTTAGGAAAGTAGGGGACAGTGGTTGGAGAGCAGACTGTGGGCACTAGAAGGCAGCCACAGGAGGGTACATCCAGCGTTCTCCATCAGAGTAGGGAGATGAGTTGACAACAGCATCCGCATCTTAGAAAGAACTAGAAGCAAAAAGTTCAAAGGTCCCAGCCAAAGAAATAACAAATATTTAGGAGCTAGAAATGCTGATTACCTGGTTTGAGCATTACACATTGTATATATGTATCAACTTATGTCACTGTGTCCTGTGAATATGTACAATTACGTGTCAGTTAAAAGTAAAAGTGCTCAGCTCGCAGTGGGGAGGAGACCAGCTTGCACGCACTGCATGTAGAATGAGCTCAGCAGGAGGAGGAAAGCAACATCTGGGATGGGCAGGGATGGGCCCAGTAGAAGACGCTATGGTCAGCAGATGCAGGACTGGAAGCAGCACTGGGGGTCGCGGCTCCTGCTCCTACAGTGTGGCTCCAGGTGTACGGGGCAGCTTGCCTTCCTCTGTGCAGGAAAATATGCTCAGCTCACCGGGGCTTTCCAACAATGGGTGGATGCAGAGCAGCTGGGTCCTGTGTCAAGTTTGCTCAGGATGAAAATAGAAGCTGCCTGGGCTAGAATTGGGTTGCATCTATCACTGTGACTCCTCTTGGTACATTGACACAGGAGAGAGGACTACAGAGAGGGGAAGCTTGGAGGGGACTCATAATTGTCCTGAGATCCGGGGCTGGTAAGTGTCTGTAGGATTCTTCAAATACCTGCAGTCTGCCCTGGGGGCATGCCTGCTCCAAACTGCTGGAGAGGCAGCCTGATAGTTACCAGGTGCTGTTACCTGTGATTGCAAAAGAAGCCACAGAAACCAATTAGCCTCCACTGACAGGCCACCACAGCTGCTGACAGTTCCCATCTCCAGAGTTCCTGGAGTCCCCGTGTTGTCTTGAGAGGCTGGAACACAAGCCACTGCCATTGGCCCTCCATTCCTACTTGGCTAACACAGTCCTCCCTGTCACGCAGGCTCCATGCTGTGGGCACCCACAGCCACCAGGCAGAGCACTTCCCCATGGTGACTGCTCAGCAGGTGTCTTAGGGCATGAGCCCTTCTCTGGGCTCAGTCTCCTCTGGGCTTCATCCAAGTTGCAATAACTGGTAGGTTCAGGGCTTTGCTAATTCACACCATTCCTGATCGGCTCTCTGCTGGAGAGGAAACGGCAGCACCAGTCCTGAGCTGGCAGAGCTCTCTTGGACAAAGGGATGAAGACAGGCGTTCACTCCACAATCCAGGACCCCTCCTGGAGAGCACGAGTGAACTAGGAAAGAGGGGGCATCTTGGTTCCCAGTTGTGAGGTCCCCTAGAGAGAAATGGGCGTCAGCGATGATATCCGAGCCTTACCTTCTCCTCTGAGCCACAGAGGGGCGATTCTCGTATTATTTTCTAGGAGAAGGCACGGCTCCTGGCCTTCCACGTGGCTGTGTTTCAGAGAACCTGCCGATCTGACAGTTTCCTTTCCTTCACCTGGTTCATCTCCTAGAGAGGGGACGTGGGCTGTGTTGTGACTTCTTAGGAATGGCAAAGAGCTGCTGTTCTTTGTCATGCCGTTTTTTTTATGATAGCAGACCCTTCCCCCACCAAAAAAAAAAAAAAAAATCAGTACACTGTTAAGTGGTCCATGATGGCAGGGGCATCACCAGTGGGCTCTGTTGCCTGAGCTGGGGCTGGGTTTACCCACCCTCTATTCCACACTGTGTTGAAGGCCCTTCATTGTCCTTGAGATCATTTTAGTCTCTAACAAAGGCTCTTTCCTAGACTTCCTCAAAGTGGTCCAGGGGCTTTGGGTTTCTCCTGCTGATTGCCAGCCGTCTTTCTCCTGTGTGCACCTGCCCAGGTGTGTGCCCAGCCCACAGGGGGACGTAGTTCGGCTGTTTACGAGGACACTCCCACCCCCACCCCACAATAGATGGTGAGTAAATCCATTCAACTGTCCCATCTGGGCCATCTTACCCATGTCTGAGTTTCCCCACTCAGGCTGGGACTTCCACTCCACCCACTAGCCACAAGTAGACATGAAAGAGCTCAGCGTTTCTGTAGGGTATCAGAGTGACCCTTGTCCCCCTGTCCCTCTGCAAAGTTTTTCTGAGCTAATCACCTCAGGGGAGCTCACTGGACTTTCATCTCACATCAGGGCCAACAATGACTGATCAGAAACTAATGTGACAGTCCCCAGGCTTCCTTCCATCCTAGGACACTGTCACCACCTGCCTCTCATTGTCTTCTGCATGATGCTCCATGGACATCTCAACAGACAAATGGCCTCCCTGCAGAGTCACCCAATTAACAGCTCTTTCAGGAAAATTAAGTCGACTCTTCCTGCCAGGAATGAGGTATCAGTCGCTGGGAAGAGATGTCTCACGGACATGCAGAACAGGGAAAGGCCACCTGGGTGTCCACAGGCTTCTCTGGACAATGCCGAATCCTGTTCGTTGAGTTATGAAATTGGGTAACTTCCCATTATAGATCAGCTAATAAGCTGGCCCCAGGGATCACACATAGGACCTGTCATTTAGCATAGTCATCTGCACATCCCCTTCCCTACTCCTGCCACCCTATTCTGCCACCCCTACCCCTGGCCGTAGCTGTGGACCTGTCATTGCTTGATTCCACCAAGATTATTTACTCACCTAATTGATCCTCTAGGGAAAAAAGAAGAATGTATTCACTTAATAAGGAAACTTTACATTAGCGCCCCAAATCAAATCGCAGCAGCATCAACTATAAATAGAAGACAGTTGTAACAACTAATAGGGTGGAAAAAAATAATGTCAATGGCCGCCAAGTCCATGAACAAGAGTCCAGGTGAGAGGAGTAGAAGACTTGCAAATCCGCCTTCAGGGTCTCTGCAGAATGAAGGGACAGGTATCTAGAGGAGACTGGGGTAAGAGAAAGGGTGCAGAGAGTCAAGGGGAACTGTGGCCACTCCCAAGAGTCTGCCTGTCATGGCTCTGAATTTGAAACCTCCTGTTCTCACCCTGACTGAAAAGGAGATCAGCAAATGTCAGAGGAGGCATTAAAGCCTATGAATGCCACATCTTGATCCATCTAAAATCAGCTGTCCTCTGGGAGTCTCCTGCAGCCTGAAGGCTGGGAAATTCTGTACAATCTGAACCTCAGGACCCACCCTGACTTTACATGCCCTGGTCCTCTTCCAGAGGAGGATGCAGAGATGTGTACAGAGAAGGAGACGCTGGAGCTGCAGAGGAAAGAGGGGCTGGTTTCATGTTCTATCTGCCATGCTTTCCGTGGCTGACCGCGAGGCCTGCTCCTGAGCTCTCTGTCCAGCTAACCACTCCATCTCCAGGAAGCCCTGGGGATCTTCAAGACCTTCATAGGTGAACAGGGTTTCTTCATGCGAGGGTGGCGTGGCACTTTATAGTCAGACCCAGCCTGGGGAGTCCTCCTTCAGCAAGGGGTCCACCTGCTAGGAAAGGGCCTAATGACCCACAGACGACGAAGTCCATTCCCAGAAGCCCATTGGGGCTGCACTACCCAATGCCAGTGTCTTATCTGCGCTGGAGATGGTGGCAGTGATAGGGGATGGCCCTCATGGGTAGTGTCTGGTCACTCCAGGCCTTTCGGGTCTCTTGGCTTCATCTCCTTTCCCCACAACCTCCCCTGCAGGTATGCTGCCAAGGGGCCTGCTCTTCTCATCTTGCTGAAGCCCAAATCCCCAGGACTTTTCCTCCTGGCCTCTGGCTTAAAGTACTCATGCTTCAAAGACCTGATGATGCGTCTTGTCCAGAAGGCCTTCCCAGAGCTCACACGATCATTCCTTCTCCCTCTTTACTCGCTCCCACAAAACTGGTGTGCAGTGTGCTGCTGACACCTACCACTCGGAATCCCCGGCACAGGACTTAGTGGAGAGGAGGTGCCCCACAGACCATCCACACCTCTCCACCCTTGATTCTGCATCGCAACTGCCCGTCAGAAACCCACACCAAGGTGCCACCTACCCCAATTCAAAACTGACAATTTCATTTATTATACATGAGGTGCAGTGGCTGGGTGGTGTCATCATTTGCTGGTTATGTTGAATAAGTAGTTGTTTAATTGAATTTAACTGGGAAGATAGACTTCATGGCCTGTGGCACTTAAAAATACTTTCCACTAATGTGATTTAATTCATTTCAGTTCAATTCATTTCCCACACACTCACTGAGCATCTTTGATATGCCAGACGTTGTTCCAGGTGTGAAATGTTAGATAATCCCACCTGCTTCCTCTCCCTGGGAGGGGGGCATCTGAGTAAATAAGCAGAACACAGCATGGCATGGGTGAAAACAGGGCAGGTGGGAGACAGGAGGATTGCCCAGGAAGTCAGGGGCTGCCTCCCGTGGCCGAGTGGCAGGAGGGACATTCAGTTTCTGAACTGGAATTTGAAGATGTCTAGAAATTTACTGGGTTTTTCTGACGTCAAAGACTAGGGGTCTTTCCAGGCAGAGAGAATAAAACCTAAGTGTAAAAGTGCATGGATCTCTCGCTTGGGTCCCCACCCCTTTCTGACTCCAAACTGAGAGTGATTTTGTTTTTGTGAAAATATTTACTAGCTGTTTACAAACTGCACAGCTATGCGGTGGCAGTAGTGACAAAAGCAGGTGAGTCTTGACAGTCACAGAAATGCATCCCTGGAGGGGAGACAGCCACAAAACCAGCAGCAGTCAGTAAGTACTTTCAAGTCCCAAAGTGCTAGAGAGAGAGAGCAGGGCGGAGGGAGGGCTTGAGATGCCTTCCCCAAAAGAGCCCCGGGAGCCCTGCCTTGTAAGGTCTGCTTGGAAGAATGTCCCCGAGGGGCAGGGGGCCAGGGTGTCCAGGACAGAAGGAACACCCATGATGGGAAGAGGAGGGCGGGAAGTCACAGGTAGCAGATGAATTGGTGCAAGTCTGTGGCTGGAGTCACGAGCCATTCCTTCCAGGCCATGCCCAAGAGGGTGGACTTGAATCCAATGTACCAGGGAACACATTATTTTTCATGATCTACTGCAGAGGGTCCATTCTAGCCTCCTTGGCAGTGAAACCTTGATTTGTTCCTTAAAGTCACGTGCCACCTGAAGCACCTTCCTGGGTCGTGGTGCCCAGTGGGGCTCTGCTGGTTTGGAGAACCTCACTGGGCCTGAGCTCCTTCCTGCTACTCAACTGCAAGGAAGGCAATGGGGCTGAGAGTCGATCTGACCCTTTTCAGAAAAGATTGAGCACATTTCTTGGTCCCATGGAGGCTGCTTTAACACCTGTGCTTCTCCTTTCATGCCCATTCGTCCTTGGATCGTAGTTACTCCATGGCCAGCCCCTCCTGGGGCCTGTTTCTCATGGTGGGAAGTTGGGCTCTTTGGACAGAACTTCATCAGGCCGACTTTTGCCCTGCTAATGCTTGAGACCCAGGACAAAGTTGCTAGGCAGGCTGGGGAGGGCTCACAGGGAAGGGCTGTGAAGTCGGCCTCAGAGAGTCAAATAAGGCTAAGATTTGGGACTCTGGCCGTCTTGGGCTCAAACCCTAAATTTTCTGCTTACTAGTTGTGTGGCCTTGCAATGGGTTTATGCCCCAGGGCTTTTCGTCCTTGCTAACACGTGCAAATTCCAGGCTACAGCCTGTCCCAGAGCCAATAATCAATAAGTTTTATTTTCCTCCTTCTCTTATTTTCCCCTTCACTGTACTTGCTAGAACAAATCTGCTGTCCTGTTCTTAAATCTGCTAGGCCAAGCCTCTCTGCACCCTGGGCTTGTGGATTCTAAAGGCTTGCTTCCTTTCAGTAGCAAAACCTTTTTCTAAATATTTAATAGAGCACAGATGTAATCGCTACACTAGGTTAACTCCAAGTCCAGTGGGAGAAGCATTACGGCAAAGTAATGGGTCACTCCTGTTGCCATTGGGCCACACAGAGCCTCAGAGTGATGAGGAAACAGCTCACCAGGGACAGCGCTCATCGTGAGTGTACTACGTGCTGGATGTTTCACAACCACCTATGGCCACCCACCTTAGGCTGCCCAGGTTGAGGCAATTGAGGACTAGGGGAAGGAAGGGGGCTCCCGCCACCCTAAAGGTGGGACTCAGTTCAGACCCTCCAACCCCCGTGTTCACTGCCACTCCTAAAAGACCGGGGGGACATGGCAGCCATTGTTTAAAGGATCTTTATTGGATGGACACTCAAGACTTAATCCGCTAATCAAGAAATAGTGTTGACTAATTAGAGTACAAACATGTTGAACCTGAAGCTGTCACTATGTAAGAGCCAACCACTCTACGCATTCAGGGGTAGTGCTGGATTTATTAAAAGTCTCTGGTTTTTCTTTTTTAACCATCTGTGTTGACTCTGTTCTGTTGCTTTGGTGGTGACTGCTTACAAATCCAACAAAGATATCTCCTTTTAGGCAGTTCAGATCTAAATATCTTCCTGGATGGGTGCAGTGGGGCCTGTGATCCTTGCTACTGGGGAGGCTGAGACAGGAGGACTGGGAGTTAAAGTCAGTCTGGAAAGCACAGTGAGACCCTGTCTCAAAAAAAAAGAATGTGGACATCTCTCAAAGATCATCTGTGGACAATGCAGCTCAGAATCTGGACTGTGAAGGGTCACATCCATGCACGACCTCTTCTCCTCGTCCTTGTCTTCTCTCTCTCTCTCTTTTCAAAATTTACTTATTTATTTGTTCTAGTTAGTTATACATGACAGCACAATGCATTTCCATTCATACACAAAGTGGAGTCACACCCTTCGAGTCTTCATACATGTACTTGGGGTAAAGATTCCATCTTATTCCACGTCTTTCCTACCCCTTGCTCCTCTTCCCTTCCCCCTCTCCCCTTTGCCCTATCCAGAGTTTGTCTATTCCTCCCATGCCCCACTCCCATTATGGATCAGCATCCACTTATCAGAGAAAACATTCAGCTTTTGGTTTGGGGGGATTGGCTAATTTCACTTAGCTTGATATTCTCCAACTCCATCCATTTACCTGCAAATGCCATGATTTTATTCTCTTTTAATGCTGAGTAATATTCCATTGTGTGTATAGACCACATTTTCTTTATCCATTTATCTACTTAAGGGCATCTAGGTTGGCTCCATAGTTTAGCTATTGTGAATTGTGCTGCTATAAACATTGATGTGGCTGTGTCCCTGTAGTATGCTGTTTTAAGTCCTTGGGTATAGACCAAGGAGTGGGATAACTGGGTCAAATAGTGGTTCCATTTCCAGTTTCCCTAGGATTCTCCATACTGCTTTCCAGATTGGTTGTACCAATTTGCAGTCCCATTAGCAATGTATGAGTGTGCCTTTTTCCCCACATCCTTGCCAACACTTATTGTTGTTTGTATTCTAATAGCTGCCATTCTGACTGGAGTGAGATGAAATCTTAGAGTGGTTTTGATTTTAATTTCTCTAATAAGCAGAGATGTTGAACATTTTTTCATGTATTTGTTGATCGGCTGTATATCTTCTTCTGAGAAGTGTCTGTTCAGTTCCTTGGCCCATTTATTGATTGGCTTATTTGTGTTTTTGGTGTTAAGATTTTTTTTGAGTTCTTTATATACCCTGGATATTAGTGCTCTATCTAATGTGCATGTGTAAAGATTTGCTCCCATTCTGTAGGCTCTCTCTTCACCTTTAACTCTTTGTCCTTTGCTATCTCCTCTTTCTACAGGTATTGTATTAAAGACATAAAGTGTTTTAATTTTCTATCACTACCAATCTAATTAAGTGAATAGTGCAAAAGAAAAGCATGCAAAGGAATCTGTATCATTTGGCCCCAGGATCAGAGACATCTGACCTCTTAGACCGGCTTCCCCAGCCCTCAGATCAGCTCAATCCTTCCAACTCCCAATTTCTTTATCCCCAGAGGTGAGGACCACCAGGCTGCTGAAAGAGACCATGAGCTGATTGACAAGCAGCCTGCCATCCATCACAACTGACCACTGGAAAGGGCCCTGTGGCCCTCAGACTTTTCTGGAGTTGAAGGATATTCATCTTCAGCACAAACTGTATTCCAGTTCCATCCACTGGTTATGAATTAGTTTCAAAACCAATGTGTCATATACATTGGTTTTTCCTGCAATCTTGACTTATAAGTTCAAGTTTAAGCTTTTTAGATACATATTTACTCTCCTTGATGTTTGATATTTTGTGCACAATTTCCATCCCTTGGGCTAATCTTTACGGCAAAGCAGAGATTCTACTGACCCAAAGAAATTGCCTGTGCTAAGAGTTCTCACTTACCAGGACTTGCTATGTGCCAGGCGCATAATAATATTCCACAAACACTAGAAGGTAGATTCCCTTGTGATTTTTTAGTTCCTGTTTTGAAGATGAGGAAAGTGAGGCTCAAAGAGGTGACTGTCTTGCTTGAGTCCTCACAGGAAGCCACAGAGCTGGGGTCTGCTCCCCTGCCTGACTCCACAGCGGCATTTCTGGTGACTGAGTTCATCTCCATGACGACCGATGGTGTGTGTGAGCACGGTGGGTCACAGAGCTGAAGGGAGCAGGCATTCATGGGAAGGGCTGAGCACCAGGCAGATGATGGCTCAGCACCCACAGCAGCGTCTGTTTTATAGACAAGGAAACGGGGTTCAGAGAGCAAAATGACTTGGCCAAGGTGCACCTGGAGCTGGAAATCCAGTCTGTCCAACATTCTCAATATATCTAGAGCATCAGTTCTCAAAATGTGGTACCCAGAGCAGCCACAGCGGCACCACCTAGAAATCCATTACAAAATGACAGCCCCACCTCCAGTCTTCCTGAATCAGAACCTCTAGGGTGCAGCCCGGCAATCTGCCATCTCCTAGGCTGTCCTGGTGATCCGGGTGCTCGCCTAGCTTTGAGAACACTCCGCTCTCGCTCAGACAGAGTCTCCTATTAAAAGATGGTCTTTGGCACACAATCATAACAACCAAACAGTGAACCCAAACCGCGGCTTGCTCCTGGCAGGTAAGAGCCCAGATGGCCCAGGTGGAGGCCATTTGTTTTCTTGGTCGCATGCAGTTCATTAAACGTCCACCGCGGGAGGAGGAAGAGAGCGCGGTCAGACTGTGGAGGCGGAACCCTTTTCTCTGCTGCTGCTGGGCCCTGCACAGCATATTTGGCTGGCTTCACTTGACCCCAGGTGAGCTCCCCTAGCAATCCACCTCCCAGGGCACACGGGTGTGGAGCAAGGAAGGAGAGCAGCGGTGACCCTAGCAGCTCCAAGATCTGAGAACTTCTGACCCCATGAGTTTCCCCTCTCCTCTTTTCTTTGAGAGACCACCTGGAAGTTCTTGCATATCCAAACCCACCTTTTGGGAGCTCCTCCTCTCCTGGTCCTTGGGCATGCAGGCATGCGTTGCCTAGGGAGGGGGACACGTTCTGAGCACTGCAGCGGCAGGCCACTCAGCACCATGTGATCACCAGGGCGAACTTCCACGGCCCAGGCGGTGCAGCCTGCTTTGGACTGAGACACACCCTAGAGATGCAGCATCGCTCTCGCTCCTGGGGCCGTTCTGAGCAACACCACGCTAGATTCCATCAAGCACAAGAGAAAACGCAACAATCAAGAGACACAGAGAACACAAGATGCCGGGGCCGCTGCAAACCGTTTCCTGTGAGCTTTCTTTTGTAAGTGGAGGGAGAACACACTGAAGTAACTACAGAGAGTGTGGCACAGTAAATGTGTAAGCCCGTCACCCGGTCCTGCCCTGCAGCCCTGCGAGCGCCCTGCTCTCCTACGCCTGGCAGTGCAGTGGGCTCATTCACACCAGCATCGCCACAACCTGGAGCCAGGCGTTCCTCTGTGGCATGGTGACATCACGATGAAGGGCATGTTTAGCTGTGTTATCCCCGAGGGCCTCCTTCGCACCTGTAGTCTGCGACTGGCATTTTCAGTGCCAACTGTACCGTGTCCTCCGTCTGGAAGTTGCCACACCATCTGTAAGTTCTCATGTACCTGAATATTCCCACACAAGTGACGCCGTCTTTGATTCCTTGACTTAACCCAAGTCCACCCGCCTCCTCCAGTGACTGCCATGCCTTGTGCATACAGATTCTGGCACTGTTAGAGAGTCTCCAAGTGGCTTCTTGCTTCGTCATTCCCTCCTGTAAGCCTGAGATCCCTGAGGACAGGATCTGGCCCACTCACTCCTGAGTCTCTGGGTGAGTTCAGAAGCTTGTGGGGGTCAGCACCAGCAGGAAGCTTGTTAGTGGGATGAAGAAGGACTGCATGAGCCTGCCAGCCTCTCATGTCCCCAAGCCTCCACCCCATGAGGCCCATTTCACTCATTAGCAGTAAGTATTAAATGAGAGCGTGAAGCAGAAACATTGGAAACTGTAAAATAATAGCGCACAGGGTGTAGTGGCGGCCAATCCTTGCACACTGAAAGCAAAATCATGGAGGCTTTGACTCATGCTGGTGGTGGGTAAATGCTTTGTTACGGGCTTTCACTGTGTGAACGTCACAGAGAGATGGATACAGAGCAGGCCACGGCCAGCCAGTCCCAAGCCTTGGGAGCCCTCCACGAAGGGGAGGAGGCAGATTACATGCAGAGAGGCAGAATGGAGTGTAGCCACGTACTGCAGGATGATACTTGGGACAATGTTGGGCCATGTACGAACAGTGATCCAGCAAGACCAAGTGGCCCCGTGACGCAGTAGCGCCTTAGTTGAAGTGCACTCCGATGATCAGACGATAAAGTCCCCTACAAAGCACTGACCAGGACCTGCCCATGGCTCAGTGATGGGTAGCTGCAAGTGTTTTCCAAATGCAGCCAGTGGAGAGCAAATAAGGCTCACGCCTCGGGCCAGCGCTAAGGACCAGGCTCTGGGACTCTGTGGCAGGTGAGAAGGGAGCAGCCGTCCACCAGGCACGGAACTGGCTTCTGGAAGCTGCTCTGGATTTGCCTCCAGCACAGCCCTGCCCAGGGCTCTTTCCTGAGCTCTGTCGGGGGCGAGGCAGAGGCTCATGGTGAGGGGGATTCCTCCTGGGACCACACCATGGGTGCTGTTGCAAGCGAAGGCCTGGGCACCCCGGCTGGGCCCACAAAGCCTCCCTGGCTCTCCCCAGCCCTGCATCCAATCAGCAAAGGGCACAGAGCTCCCTGTCACCTGGATGTGGGCATGCTAAGGGACACCAGCAGAGAGGTTGCACAGGGCCTTGAATCCCCTGCCTCCTCTTCCTCCTCCTCCCCGTCACGGGCCGGTGGTTGCTGATGCTCCGAGTCTCAGGTACCAGCTCATCTCGGCTCTTCTCTAGGATCCTGAATTATCACTCAGAGCCACACACGTGCTGGAGGCAAAGGAGCAGCCCCAGCTTGTCTTTGAGCTTTTGTCCTTGTTTAATCACGAGGCAGAAGCCACCTTTTTTAAAGACAATTTACTCACTTGCTTTTTCCCCTCTTCTGTAATTTTTAAAACTTTTAGTCAGCAAGTCCCTCTGAAAGATCCACCTTGAATGAATCTCCCAGTAGCTCAGCTGGCCAGGCAGGCACAGCCACCTGCCCACGGTCCTGTGCATCTCTCAGGCAGGCCCTGGGTGCCAGGCCCAGTGCTAGAAGGCAGAGCTGACAAGGGAGACGGGCTTCCTGCTTCAGAGGCTCGAGGTGGGCCCAGAAGCGGGGAAGGTGCATGCGGAGGGTGGAGGGAAGACAGCAGGCGGACGTCACCACCCTCTCCAGCCTGGCTGCAGGGGAGGAGGAGGTCAGCGGCCAGGAGGCAAAGCCACTGTCACACAGCTTGGGAGGAATTCCTGGTTCTCCTAGGGGTCCCCAACTCACCATAGCTATTGACCGTGAAGGTCAGAGGCTGGGACAGGGGATGGCTTAGTCCTGTTGCATCCGCTCACGGTTGGGGAAGGTCACCTGCCTGCCATGCTGGGGATGCCTCCTGTGGGTTTCTGCCCCTGTTCCTTTGGCTTTTCCTTCGACAGTTTGGAGGAGCAACGGGATGTTGGGAAACCTATTGGTGTGAAGGAAAAATGAAATCACGCCAGAGACAGGGAGAAACTGAGACTGTCCCTAGCAAATCCAAATGCAGAGCCACCCTTCCCAGATGGAAATGACAGTGTCCCCAGCTCTCTTTGCTGGTCTCAGTGTCCAGTTTCCCTCCCTGGGGACAAAAGCTGTTCCTACCACCCAGGAAAGGCTAATTGCTCAGGAGCTCCGTGTCACAGGCTCCTATCGGGAAATTTCAAAGGCCTCGGAAGCTTAGACTCCGAAGCCAGAGATGGAGACCGAAGTGGATTCTCCCTGTTGTGCATCACAGCATGGCGAGGGGCAGACAGCAGCTTCCTGAAATACCAGCCAATACCGCTGAGTCCCCCCTCGGTGGTGGGAGATTCTTTACGAGCCCTGTGAAGTAAGCATGTCCCTCTCACTTGGTCAGCCTATTGAACCATTTAATATTTAAACAAGGACCTGATAGCACACTTGCTATTGTGCTAGACACGGTGGCATTTATAGAGCAATTCCAGCTACATTGCCGACTGTCACAATGTCCCTGTGATGAAAGACACACGGTGTGTGTTGATTGTTTTGTCTGCCCAACACTTTCCACCTCTTCTGGGCCATACCTGCCTTCAGGGAGCCACGTCCTCTCCTTCCTACAGGTGGGGTGGCCTTTCTTCCCCGAGGGGATGCCCAGAGTGCCTCAGCCAGGCGGGCACTGAGACTGGGCGAGGCAGCTCTTCCCTGGGCTTAGGGCAGAGCATCTTTCTTCTCTGCCAGTGAAGACAAAGTGACCCCAAGGGCTCCGGTGGCCACCCTTCCAGCTTCTTGGAGATGTCAGTTCTCAGAGCAAGAAAGCCAAGGTGTGCAGAGAAGCAGAGACCAGAGGGACTGCAGCTGAGAGGCTACCCAGGTGCAGTAGGCTCTGCCCTGCTGGAGTCTGAACTGCCCCAGCCACACGGAGCTGTTTCTGTCCTGCAACCCCCAAAGGCCTGAAGAAAATGGATATGATCCCCATCCACAGAGGAGAGAGGGAGGGAGGAAGGTCCTGTTCAAAGTCCTCAGAGACTGAGCACCTGAGTGAGGGACTGGTCGCTGGAAGGGGACAGTGTGTGCCCTTCAGGTGCCAGGTGGTGCTGCTCTACGGCCCTTCCCTCTTGGTGGGATCTTCTCTTTTTGAAAAATAAACTGTCTTCCCTCGGCCTTCCTCAAAGTTCCCTCACGGTGAGCGCTCTGCTCTTGGCCTCCGAGGACACCCTCAGGTCCTGGATGCCTAATGGCACCCTGGCTCCTACACCACTCTTTCTGTGTGGTTAAGCTGCAGCTGCCACCCTTCCACCCCGTGACAGGGTCAAAGGTTTGCAAGAAGGATGGTTCCCTGCCTGCAGCCCCTCAGGATTCCAGGGAACTCAAGCTCCAGATCAGACGTGGGTGCAATCCTAGGCTAGGTCAGCACCCAGGGACTGAATATTTGGACCTCAGATGGGGCCAGATGTTTCTGCTTCTGGGGGCCCCCCTGATGAAATGGGCAGCTCCCCGTGGCCACCTTCCCTCCTCGCCTCTGCTCTGTCCCCTTGCCCATGGAGTTCTCCGCATGTGACATGGCTCCAGTCATGCTCAAGGACAGGCACTGTGTGCAGGCGCTTGAATGTCATCTAGCCCTGTCAACCCGTCTGAGTGGGGTGAGGATTCCCAAAACACCTGCAAAGAAGGAGCGTTGCTTTCTCCCTCCCTCCCCTCCTCCTGTGGTGGTGCTGGGTGGGAAACAGGGCTCGTGCACGGGGTGGGGGGGGGGCAGTTCTCCAACACTGAGGTGTGCCCCAGCCATACTCTTTCTTCTTGGTCCCAGGAATTGAACCCAGGGGCACTTAACCAATGAGCCACTTCCCCAGCCCTTTTTCTTTCTTTTCCTTTCCTTTCCTCTCCTCCTTCTTTCTTTCTTTCTTTCTTTCTTTCTTTCTTTCTTTCTTTCTTTCTTTCTTTCTTTCTTTCTTTCTTTCTTTCTTTCCTTTCTTTCTTTTCTTTCTTTATCTCAGTTAGCAAGAGGGGTCTGGCTATATTGCTTATTAGGGCCTCACTAAGTTGCCGAGGCTGGCTTTGAACTTTCAATCCTCCCGCCTCGGCCTTCTGAGCTGCTGGGATTACAGGTGTGCACCACTGAGCCTAGCCCTTCTCTTATTTTTATTTTTATAAAAGGGAAAACTGAGTCTGAGAGAGGCAAAATAAATTTAAAAATCATAAAATTCTACTTTACCATTCCACAAACTGTTTTGCTTTCTAGCCCATGCTTTGTCCTGCCTCCTGGACAGGGTTTTCCTCATCTACCCAGCAGCTCTGCAGACTCAACCTTTCCAAAGCTAAACCCGTCACCTTGATAATCAAAAATCAGTTTCCTGTCTCAGTTGAGGGTCAGTCGGCCACCCTCCCTCCCTTTCTTCCTGCCCTCCCTTCCTTCCCTCCCTGTATCCATCCCTCCCTCCCTCCCTCCATCCTCCATTCGTTCAGTTGTTTAAGTCAGGTACTTGGATGGGTGGCAAGGGTGATCATGATGGACTCAGATTTGAGTTTGAAAATTGTTCTGCCGTCAGTGTGACTTTTCTCATTTTTGCATGTATTCCTCTTGGTATAAATTACTTCATTTTAGTCTTGAGCCAGATATTCCAGATTGGATGATAGCACTTGTATTTTTGATGGAATAGGAAAAAATGTGTGTGTGTGTGTGTGTGTGTGTGTGTGATCTAATACAGTGTCTGGCACTTAAACACGTCCTTATCACTACTGTTTGTTTGATGTTAGTGGCCCTGTACCGGAGCATCCAGGGAAGTCCTGAAGCTCTCGACATGCAGTTGTGTCCACATCCACCCAGGTTGGTCTGTTCAGAAGTCGAGTAGGTCAGGGTGTGGCAGAGGGAGGGCAAGGTGACTAAACAGGATTGGCAAAGCCACGTGTCATTCTGTCCCTAGGGAGTCTTGGCAGGTTCACTACTGTGCACGTGAATTTTAATAAATATTGGACAAGCGGTGCCAGGTTTCAGAGTGAACTCTTGGGTCATACTTTGTTAATATGAGCAATGGCCACTGCTCGCCAGGGTTCACTCTGGGCTAGCACTGTGTTCAGTGCATTCTGTGGCAATTATTCAATATTTGTAATAATATTGACAAATATGATCAATCCTCTCTGCTGGAGGTCAGGAGAGTGACATTCATGGAGGCCAAGTTCTTGCTCCAGCTGAGTTCTCTCAGGAGACCAATCCAGCGCTGGGTCTGTTTCCACACTGTGTCCTCACACCACAGTGAGTCAATGGTTATTTACAAATGCCTCTGCCTTCGGGGTCCTTTCCAATCAGTAGTTGCTGGTAGTTTTCCAACTGTGTGTCCCCAAGGTCACAGAAGTCTGGTGTCCCTTTCTGATGGGTCAGCTGTTGCTAAGTGATGGATTTTCTGAGTCTCTCGCATGGATCTGGAGGATGAATTTCACATCCAAAGTGACACTCGGATGGCACTTTGCCTCCCAGAGCATCCCAAAGACACTTCTCAGGTTGTTCTCCACAGGGACGTCTTGCAGGCCTGACTCTGAGTACCTCGGACTGGGGTCCCAGAGAAAGCCAGCGGGCAGTGTCCTCCGGCAGTGAGGTGGAGAGAGGAGCCCAAGACACATGGGTCCTAAGACATCCATGTTATGCGCCTCCTGGGCTGTCCGCGTGTGGCAAGGTGGACAAGGTGCACTTACCAGCGCTTCTCCCAGGAGACAGACTCTGGAAGTTCGTTCTCCAGCTCCACAGAGGGCTCTGCCCTCTAGTTGGGTGGCTCTTTACTGACTGCACTCCATGGCCCAACAGTCTTACAAGGATGATCTCAGTTCACCTTTCTCACAGCCCCAGGTGGGCGCCCGTGTTCTGTCCATTCTTCAGGAAAGGAACTACGTGTGGAAGGATGAGGTCGCTGGCTTCAGCCCACGTAGTCAGAGCTCTGAAGAACCAGAGCTCGAACTCACGTGGGACTCCAGGCTCTGAGCTTCAGCCACTCTGCATGCCCGCTTCGCACACCCATGATGGGGATGGGTGGCCGGAGAGGGCTCGGCAGCCGAGGGCCAGGGTGGATGGGGAAAGTCATGTCCAAGGGGAACTAGTGAAGTTCAGGGGAACCCCACCTGGGGCGACAGGAAACCTGAGTTAAAAATCAGAGAGAGAGAGAGAGGCTGGGAAGGACGTGAGGGGAGACCAAGCGAGGATGGCACCGGGCACAGGCGCAGCTGGATGGGAAGGATGACATCTAACACCTGTGGCCCATGGGTAAGTATGATGGACAGCAGCTCATTGTGTACCTCAGAGTAGCTAGGGAAGAGGAGACTGGATGTCCCAACATGATGGATAAAGTGATGGCCGTGCGCGCTGCCTGATGTGGCCATCCCACATTGCACATGTGCATGGAGTCATCCCATGTACTTCATAAATATGTGCAATCATCATGTGTCAATTTAAAAAAATTAAATCCATGTTGGTGACAGAGCTAACAATGCTGCTGAGTTTGTGCAGGAACTGGTGGGGGACAGCCCGCCTGGGCGGACGAGGGTGTGAGCAGCCACCTGGGTGGTGGAGCGGTGCCAGGTGGGGTGAGGAGTGCCTGCTGAACCTGCACCTTCTCACCCCCCAGCCCCCTGCTCCCCGGGAGCAGCCTTCCCTAGCTGCTTCACACTCCATGGAAAACTCATGAGGTTTGGGGTTTGAATTCCATGAAGTGCTGCCGAGAGGGAGATAAAGAGCACTCGAGAGCTCACCCAGGGCCTTCACTGCCGATACGCCCAGCGTTTCTAGAAGATCTCTAAAGAGTCTCTGGGGGGTGGCAAATTTCTCTCACAAAACAGCATTTTTGTCAGAAAGAAGCGAATCAGCAATCCGTGAATTAAGAGCCTCTTGAAACCCAGATGGGTTTTAAACTCGAGAAGGAGAAATTGCTCCCTGAAAAGCATGCAGGGCCAGGCCACGGGGTCATCCATTGATTTGTTTTTCGAGGGCATTTCTGTAGGAAGTCAAAGCACCCATCAGGAAAGAACTGGAGATGGTGAAATAACAGGCTCTAGGAAGTCCTGAATGACAGTTTGAACTTTTTTGTTTAAATTCTGTGTTTTCATGAAATCCTAGCGGGTGGCCTCAGACACCAGTCCAGCACTCTGCAAGGACGGTGCTCATAACTGCAGGAGGAATCTGCTTCCTGTGATGACCTCACAATGGAGCTGTGCTGGACAATGGACGGTGACATGGGCAGCCTCGTTCCCACTGATTGGCAGAGCAGGCCCGCAGGGAGGCCACCCAGCCCCAGGTGCGGATGCCACACAATGGGTGGCCTATGTAGTCCAGAAGAATCCCACGTGGCTATCCCAGGATCTGTCCTGTTCAGACACTCTTGTGACTTGAGGCTGCCAGCAGGACTCCAAGGGCTGAGGCCACATCTCCCGTTTCCCAGGGAAGCTGCAAGTTTGCCCTGAGACTGGGGCTGGGCTCCCTCCTATTGCCCCCACCCCCAGCTGTCCATCTTCAGGTGCAGTCCCGTCCTGAGCATGTCTGCAGCAGGGGCTGGGGAGGCTGTGACTCGGTCAACCTCCTCCACCTGAGTCAGGGGAGAAGCAGGTTGGGCTGAGGGCTTCAATTGAGCTGTGTTTCAATTGCTTTTATTTATGCAAAGTATTTTATTTAGGCCTCTTAAAAGCCCAGGCAGTTTAATTATTTCCACTTTTGAGCTGAAGAAATTGAGGGTGGAGAGGAATCACAGTTTGCCCCATACATCCCTCTAGGACACTGTCTCTTGGAATCAGTGTTGGAAGCATTGAACAATACAGCCCATGAGGACCAGGCCATGCAGTCACCACCTCAGAGCACTGAGAACTTACTTTGTGCCAATTCTAAATGCTTCATAGTAACACCTCATCTAATCTTCTGAATAGTCCAAAGTTCATCAATGTTCTATAGATGAGGAAACAGGCAGAGCACAGAGATACCAAGCAACTCCTCTAAGGTCACAGAGCCGAGGAGGGTAAAGGCAGGAGGTAAACCCAGGCAATAACTTTTCAGATGTTTTCTCCTCCAACATTCTGCTAGGAAGAATTTCAAACATACAGAAAATTGGAGAGTTCTATAGTGAATATCCGTGTGCTCACCCTCTTGATCCATGGTTTTTAGGGTTCTGTTTAATTTATTTTTACCTCACATCTATCCGTCTGCCCAGCTATCAACCTACCTTATTTTTGATGCATTTCAAAGTGAGTTGCAAACATGCGTACACTTCCTCTCTAAACATCTCAGCATGGTGTCCTTCACTAGGATTCAAAATTCATGTTCTCCTCATTATAGAGATAAAATCTGCATAGACAGAAATGCCCAGGTCTTCCTGGCACCTCTCAGCGAGTCCAGCTGCAGACCATCTCCAGGGTTCTGCACACCCCCAGGCCATACCCTCCCGCTGCTCGCCCCTGAGAAACAACCCTTCAGCCCTTTCTTTTCCTGTTCCAGAACTTTCTATTAGTGGAGTCGTACAATAGCACCTTTTCTGTCTGGCTCTCTTTGCTCGGCGTGCTTTTCAGTTTCCTCTGTATGGCTGCCTTGCAGTAGTCGGGGCTTCCTGCCGCCCCAGAGAGTTCCACAGTCCTGATGATCCAGTCTCCTGTTGATGGACACCTCGGCTGGGGCCCCAACTTCCACCTGTCAGCTGGTTTGAGCAGGATGCTGTGAACAGTCACATGCCAGTCTTTCTCTGGGCTTGGACTTTGATTCTTTGGGGTTAAACCTTGGGAGTGGACTTGAAGCTGGAAGGTGACACTTGCCGCAGTCTGGCTGGGCACAATTCACGAGCCACTTATCAAGCAGAAACGGACTTTATTTTTAGAACACATGCTGCACCACACAGCTCTTCAGGAATTCCCTCAGAGCCCAACTGCCACCACCGGCTTCCAGGGAGCCTCTCAACCCCCACTCCTCCCGCTCTTGAGGCCGATTGGCTAGGTTGTGTGGGCAGAGCCAAAAGAATCCCCCAATGAGCAGCTCCAGTGGTCTGAAAGGGCGGGGAAACAGCCCAATGAGCATCACCACAGAGGAGCCAATCAGCTGGCAGCTGGAAGTTTGCTGGGGCCAGGGTGAGCCAATCAGCTGGAAGTTTGCTGGGGCCCCTTCGGCTGTGGCTCTCAACAGACGCTCATTCTGGTTGGACCAGAAGCTGCCAGAAGACTATTTGGCACTTCCACCCAGCAGCTGCAAGAGGTCCATTTGGATGCTCTGTTCTGAGCAACATGCTCCTGCCTCTGCAAGTAGGAAGACCATACATGTCTGCCGTTGTCTTGAGTTTCTGAGGTTAGAACGAGCCGTGGGCTTCACAGGGCCAGAGGGGAATCTGGGCTCAGCTCCTCACCTGCTTTTCTCCTCCAAATTACAGGGGACGTCCCACAAGGATTACAAAGCCAGAGTGCTGGCTGGACTTTGGGGACCTCTCTATAGCCTCCTTTCCTTGGGTTCAGTCATGGACTGAAAATGTTCAAAGGGAAAAAACGTGTCTACCAAACATGAATAGACTTCATTTTTCTTGAAATTATTTTCTGAAATGTGGTATAACAAATATTTACAGAGAACTGATATTGTATTTGGGGTTATAAATAATCTAGAGGTAATTTAAGCTATACAGAAAGCTATGTGCAGGTTCTATGTAAATGTAACCCACTTCACCTACAGGGTTGGGCATCCACAGGATTGGGTATTGGAAGGGAACCCTGGGAACTAGTCTCCTTTGGATGTGAAGGGGTAGGTGTGTAAATAAACAGATACTTCACACCTCTTTAGCCAGGGAATTAGGAGCTCTGTTAAGGTTTGATTTGTTTGTTTGTTTATTTATATTTTTGGTATTGGAGATTGAACTCGGGCACTCAACCACTAAGCCACATCCCCAGCCCTATTTTGTATTTTATTTAGAGACAGGGTCTCACTGAGTTGCTTAGTGCCTCACTTTTGCTGAGGATGGCTTTGAACTCCCAACCTCCTGTCTCAGCCTCTATGTTACTGGGATTACAGGTATGTGCCACCATGCCCAGCTAGATTTATTTTCTATACTGGGAAACTGAGGTTCTGTGGGGTGAGTGCTTCCCCTGTGGACACTCCCCAAAGGCGAAGCCAAGATTTGGTCCCTTTTCTGTCTGACTTGAAAGTCTGAGCATTTATTACCGTGTTCTAAAATCTGGGAAAGAAGAGGGTAGGCTGGGAGAACTCAGGGGAGTTGGACGATGTAACTGCACTTGCTGGGTCCCAAAGCCCTGGTTCCTGGAAACCTGCAGCAGGGGTCAGGTATCTAGGACCATTCCGTTGGCTATAACTTTCCTGGGTCAATTTGCTGTTCTAGGCTCTGTCCTTAAAGGGAATGTGCAACAACTACAGATACAGTGACGGAAAATGATGTACAATTAACAATTAACTTAAGGGATAATTTCAACTCTGATACAAAGGAGTTACTATCTTGTTACAGACAGACATAGTGACAAATCAAATAAAATAGACAGGTTGGCACAAAGAGGAGGGAAATCGTGTCTGTAAAGGCCACTCTGCAAACTACCTACCTACCCACTGCCCATCAGCCAGGACTGCAGACAGCAGAAGGGTGGCTCATCCATGCCACGGAACCTTGTGCAGCTAGAAAAGGGGCCAGCGAGGTGCTCTGAGGTCCCAGTGCACCCGCTCCCTGCAGGACATTGAGGAGACACACACACTCATGCACACCTGCCTGTGCTCCTGCACACATGTGCACCACAAGTCCAAGTGCGTTCCACAGAGGGCTCCTCACTTAGTTTGGGAGAATTCCTTTACACCTGTGAGTATGCCGTCCGTCTCTGGGAGGATGCGCCAACCGCTGGGGATCGGGGTCACTCTGGAGGGCAGAACAGGAGAGCAAGGGGTCAGGGCAATATTTTTCTTCTTTACCCTTTCTGAAAGCTCCATTAAGAACAAAAACCAAAGCACAAAAGCAAAACAAACAAAAAGCAAATCACTGGCAACACGTAGAAACAATACAAAAGAAGGAGTCCAAGACCCCAGGGAAAGACAGTGGGGGACTCTGGCCGGACCGTATCAGAGGCGGTTTCCTTTGTCCTATTGGGCAGTTTGCCGTGGGGAAGAATGGCAAGTGAGCTATGGAAACCCGTGGGCATTGCTTTCTCCTTGGGAATGCTCTGGATATCTGGGCGGCTGTCCCAGGTTCTGGGCTGCTCATCCAGCTCCTCTTCTCTCATGTTCCTCAGGTCCTGCGCTAACCAACCCCCAGGGGCAGGTGTGGTGCTTGTCTGCAGATCAGGGACTCTGGGCATCCACTCCCTGAACCAGTTCCTGTTCCTCGAAAAGAGGCTTCTCAAGCCTTTTGTCTCCAGCCAGTGGAACTCGTAACTTCCCATGCTGGGTCCTAAGTAGCCCTGGATCTCTAGGTCTCTGGGATGCTTGCAGCATGTAATAAATCTGACCAGTTTGAGATGGCCCTAGCGTGAAGAGGTCCCATTCTGGCCATGTGGAAAGGGCGCACGTAGAGAGAGAGAGACGTCCCCAGGCAGCCACAGCTCTGACAGCCATTGCAGCAGACGGCTGCCATCTGACCACAGTGCATGGGACCCTGGCAAAGATCACCAGACCGTGCCCACAGAACCATGAGAGAAGAATTCAGGTTTGCTTTTTTTGTTTTAAGCCCCCCTCAATTAAGGTGGTTTGTACTCAGTAATAGATAAGCAGGATTTGTGATGTGTTCAGGACTATTGATGGTGTTTCACACTTTGGGACACTGAGGACAAATGAAAAATTTACCCAAGTGTCTAACAAGTGGAACATATAAGATTTGGCTAGAGTGAGGGCCCCCTGGGTTCCCTCTGCTATCCTCCACTGCTGGCCAGTCTCCGGAGCATGCTGAAGGGCAGCTCAGAGCCCAGCAGGAAGCCACAGCCCAGCATCAGCGCTGCCGGAGATCTCGGCAAACTCTGACCTAGATCCCCTGCAAGCTGGGCCAGTGTCCCTTATGGTGGGAGAAGATGAGGGAGACCCACCACCAGACCTTAGCTCCTGATTCTGGGGGTCTCTCCTGCAACTCTGGTTGACACTGTCCAGGGGCAGCAAGGCAGCAGAGCACCAGCCATCTTCCAGGCCTTGGGAACAGCACTACTGATGCTGGGCTGCAGGTGTCCACAGCACAGCCCTGGCCACAGGCCAGGTTCCCATCCCTGAGGCTCAGCAGAAGTTGGCAGTCCTTGTCTTCAGGGACATTCCCAGCAAAGTTTGGACTAGAGAACTGGGTAGCGACTGCAGGAAGCAGTCAGGCCTCCTGGACTGTTGATCTCTACCTCATTTTGGTGCTCAGGGGACTTATTTAGACAGCCTCCTATCAGGCCCTCTGCCCTCCAGGGGTTTCATGTAGCTTCATCACTTTGTAGCCTAAGCCTCTCTGGCTCGCATCGCCTACAAGGACACTTGACACCTATAGGGACACTTGACACCTACAGAGACACTTTAAAAGTGCTGACTCCTGGCTGCAGAGGTGCCTCAGTAGTGGAGTGCTGGTCTGGTGTGCGCGAGGTCCTGGGGTCCATCTATAGCACCGCAAAAAATAAAATAAAAAGAAAGAAAGGAAAGAGAAGAAGAGGAAGGAGAAGGAGAAGAAGGAGAAATGTGAATTCCAGAATTGCCATCTGCATCTGATGGCACCCTTGCTGGGCTCAAGGGTTAAGACATGGCGTTGCTTACTGGGCCCCTGCCTGCCCAGGGCCTCACCCTGAAAGGCGAGGGAGCTCGGAGCAGGAAAAGGATAAAGACACTGGGCTAGTGGGCATCACTTCCGTGTCCATAGAGTCCCCTGAGAACAGAAGATTTAGGAAAGGAAGGGCCGAGGCTGAGTTCCAGGGACACTGAAGGAAACACCTCTGGCCAGAATGTGCCACCTCCCAAGGCCTGGCAGTAGGCATAGGGACCACAGTGTGGCCTGAGTGGCAGGCGGAGATTTCACCCTGAGGCCACGGTGAAGAGCTGTGCAGTGTGTGCAGAACTCTCTCTCTTCTTAGCTGGTCCTCATCTCCAGGCCTCCAGCCGTCTGGGTGCCCTGAACCTGAGGCACCCTGGACTCCGGCCTCCCTTCCTCCACGATGTCCCACAGGGTCCCCATCCTGCAGCTTGACAGGACCTCGGCTGGTGCCCCTCCCCTGTGCTCCAGCCTGGCTTGTTCACCTGGAGAGCTCAGAAGCCAGAGTTGGTAAGGAAACACTTGGAAGCAGCGGCTCCCAGCAAGCCCAGGGAGACGACAGACCACCCACCTGCTGAGTTTTCAGCAAACTCTAAGGTTACAGTCTCCTACCCTGCAATCATCCCACGGCGGCTGTCAGGAGCATCACGAAAGCTGAAAACCTATAAGGAGTGAAATTCCCACAAAAGAAGGCTGTCAATCCTCGGTGCGCCATGGGACGGTGGCTCCGCGTGCTCCTGCGCTGTACCTGGCCCACTGACCAAATGCCCAGGGCTGCGTCCTCTCACACTTGGGCACGCAGTCCCCTTTCTCAACCTCCAAGGGTCCTTTGGAGGCCTGGGATGGCCTTGGGCTTTGGTGAAGCATTTTGCTTTAAATTTTGGCTCCGCAGCTGCCTGGCTCCCAGGGTCTCGACTTTCTGAGCCCCTGTCTTCCTGTCACTTACCCACAGCCCTTTGGTGTGTGGGTCCAGGAGGTAAAGAAAGAGCCCAGTGCAGGGCCTGGGGTTCAGAGACCTTCGACAGAGAGTGGTCCCCACTTGCCTTTGCGGGATGTCCATGTGTCTGTCTGTCATCTCTTTGCCCGACATCCATGTGTCTCTTGGTCTGACACCCATGTGTCTATCCGTCATGTCTTCAGGTCCCCGAGGCCCCTGATGGTGGATTGAAGAGCACATGCTCACAGCCAGACCTGCCGCCTGGGCCCAAATCCGACCCTTCTGGATTGCGGTGCTGTGGTGAGAGGTCCTACCCCTCTGCGACTTCACTCCAGCTGACTCTTGGGGGTCATGGTGAAGGTCAAATGGCTATGGCATAAGAGCCTGGCATATGGTAACTGGTAGTGAGCAACTATTGTAGGTCTCTATCCAATCTGCATTTAGTCAGTGCTTTCAACAGCCTTCTGGGGATGGCAAAGGAGCCTACCATTAGGTTGGAGAATTTGTGCCTGAGCCCACTAAAGAGGCTGGTCCTCAAGGGCTGTTTTTCAGTGACTCCTGTAGCCCACCCCAGCAAAGCAGAAGTGCCTTCTCATGTTGCTCACTTGGCCCCGTGCATGTCCGTGGACTGCAATAAGGTCCAGCAGGAAAGTCAGAGTTTTGCAGAAAAAGAGACTGAAATTCCCACCCCAAGCTGTGTAACAGCAGGCAAGCGGCCTCACCTCTCTGAACCTTGGTTTGCTCATCTGTAAAACGGATACTAACACCTGCTTCCCAGAGCTTGCTTTGAGGATTCCAAAGAACAATGGTCAAGCCAGTGGACACAGCATCCTTCCCGCCTTACAACCGTGCCATGCATAGTTTTCAGCCTTTCAAGAATTGTCTGAAGGCAGACTGCCTCTGGGGGAGACTGGGGGGCTCTGGTGGGTGCTGTGTGGTGGTGGGACCACCTGGAACAGCTCCCAGGCGACCTCTACCCTCTGCGCTCCAGCTCGTCCGCCACCCCTGCGTTTCCCATCTTCCTTCCTGCAGGAGGGGTGTCTGCTGTGCGTCTAACTTGAGCAACTCATTATTCTGGGATGGCTACTGGGTCTCATAGTGCCAGACCCACATCCATCCAGGGCAGGTGTTTCTCACCTTGCAAGCAGGACTGCACCTGCCATGATTGACAGAGACCTGAGTGACAGCTGGCCACGTGGGGTTGGGAAGGGCCTGACGATGAATTCGCCAGTCATGCTGCTCCAGGTGCAGGAGCTTAGTGCCCAGGGACCCGCGAGTCCCCAACACGAGCCAAGGGCAGGTTACACCCTCCTCCCCGTGTTACAGGCGCCTCATCTCAACCGCGGTACGACATGGCCTCGCACTGACAGTGGGAGCGCCGATGCTGCTGCTCAAGCATGTCACCGCCAGCCCTCAGTGTTCAGCTCCACTGAAACCTCACACAGACACACACAGAGACACACACACAGACACATACACAGTCACACACAGACACACACAGACACAAACACACACACAGACACACACATGTAGACACACATACACAGAGACACACAGACACACAGACACACACACACACACACACACAGACACACACACCAGGAAACTTCCCATATAGTTAACCTGATGTCTCCAAGTGCTTTGGACTTAAACAAACAAACCTACTCAAAGACACTCCAAGGAGCCGCAGGGTGTGGCCAGGAGCACACAGGAGAAAACAGAACCAAGTGTCGGGTCTCCGCTTTGGGAGGGAGATGGGCTGGAGGCCTGGGTGGGGTGTGGAGGGGGAGCAAGGTGGGACGAGGGGCAGTGGAGGAGGGAGGGTGTGGCAGGAGGACAGGGCCACCGTGTCCTGATTCCAGATCCAGCCCCGGCTTTCTCATCCGTGCAGTGGGCACCGAAGCCAAGCTGGCGGTGCTAGGCCCTCGAGCCTTTCCACACACAGCTCCTTGGCTGCTTCCCAGACCCTGAGGTATGGGTGCTGAGGAAGGGTGTGCGTCCGTCACTGTGTTACAGAAGACAGGCTCAGTGACATGGAAGTCGTTTGGCCAAAGGACACGGCTCTCAAACTCGGAAGCCAGTTTCTAGTCAGGGGCGTAGCCCGCGATGCCTGGTCTCTAGGACCCTCTCCTCTCCATGGTGCTGCAGAGGCCCTGCCACTGATGAGGCCAGCCAGACTCTGCATCTGGAGGCCAGGAGACCAGGTGTGCAGGAAAGTCTCCACAGGGCTTGCCAACTTGGCAAGCAAGGAAATCACAGACAGGTATGTCATTTCTTCTCTAGGGTCTTAAAGAGTCGGAGAAAGACACAGAGAGAGGAAACAGGACCCAGGTGACACTGATTAGACCGATTCCCAGCCCAAGTCTGGCTGATGGGGGAGAAGACGCCCCAGGTCTCTGTCCGCTGCGCACAGTGAAGGCAGCTTGTTCGGAGTCCTGGAAATGCAAAACTCCAAGTGTGGGCCAAATTTGTCAATTGGGAAAGGGTGACACTAGCCAGCGTCCCTCTGTGCAGGGAGATCCGCTTCCAACACAAAAGCACCTCAGTGGGCCTCAGGCTCCTCGCTGGGCAGCGTCAGTCCTCCTCTGAGGACGCTTGGCCATTGTTATTTTTAAAAGCTTCATAAATACTTGCCCACAGTATTCCCAGCTGCCCTGTCTCTCAGGATCTGAAGATGGCGCTTTTCCTTCCAGAAGCTGAAAACACCCCTGGTCTCAAGCTGAGGAGCTAGCCGCCCCTTCTCCTGGGTCACACAAAGAGCAGCCATCCTCTCCTCTGCCTCTGCAGGCATTGGGAGACAGCCCTGGGAAAGTGGCCAGGAAAATCCATAGACTCCTCCGTGTGTGCTGGAATCTTTATTTGGGAAAACCTGGGGCTGAGCCTCCCGTGTCCCCATGAGAGCTAGGGTCTGCTCACCCGGCCAGGAGCACGCACCCTGGGTGTCCTCTGATGGAAGAGCTCAACGTCTGTGCCTTCTGAAGGACATGAGTGACATCCGACCCACTCCCTTGTGTAGATGAGGAAGCTAAGGCCACCCGCTGTCCTTCGGGCACTGCGTGTTTTATAGCCAAACACCGAGGCTGGGCGCTTTTTAAAGAGGTCTGTGTAGCTCACAATTGGAGGCGGATTGGCCAAGAGGGGTGGTCCCGTCTGCTCAGCCTGTGGTGAGGGTCTCGGCATCCTGTGGGGAGAGGAAGAGGGAGAGCCGAGGGGTCCATCTGACCAGTTATCTCCTCACTCCTGTGAGAAAGCCACGGATCCCTCCCAACAGCCACAGGCTTCCTTAAGGTCCACCACCTGGGCCACACTGCTGGGGTCCCAGCTCCCACACAGCTGCAGGGGACGAGCCCCACCCACCCACACCAGCCCAGGGGGAAGAGCCCCGCACTTGCCACCTGTTTGTCGGCCACAGACCCAGGTCCTAAACCCTGGCTCACCTGCTTCCTGACCCACCACCCCCGGGGGGCACAGCCATAGTGGTTCTCTAAGACCCCACACCAAGGCAGAGGAAGGGGTGGGGCAGAGGAAGGGTACGTATCCTCAGGCTCCAGAGCCTTGGCCTGTGACACCAACCTCTTGCTGTCCGGTGCTGCTCCTCTGGCCTTGGTCCCCTTGGTCCCCTTGCCACTTTGGCTCTAGGCTGAGTGTAGTCTCCTTAACAGCAATGCTGCTCCCGGCCTCCACACCTTCGCCCAAGCGCGTCCTCTCCCTGGCCCGCCCCTGCCCGGTCTGTCTGCTCTCTGGGAAACTCTGCCTTCCCAGCTCCCGGAGGGGCCTCCTCGGCCAGCAGAGCCGTGTCCCTGAGCGTCCCTGAGCGCACACTCTGTCCACACCGCCAGTGCCCTGGAGCTATGTGCAGTAGCGCTGTCCTCTGCCCTGCTGGGAGCCCCAGACCCCTCAGGTTTTCTCCTTTCTCCTTCCCCAGGGCCTCGTGGGGCTGGCCACAGGGCAGCTGTGACAAAGGTTGGTCACATTCACACACAGTCTCCAAGCACAATGACCATTGTCCAAGCAAGGGCCTCTTGTTCTGATGATCTAATACTGGAAATGTAGATCAGATTAACGGCAGAAGTCATTAGAGCTGATGCGCTGGCCTCCAAGTTCATGTGTGTGTCCCCATCTAATTAGGTTTGTTCAATTTAAAAAACAAAAGTGGCTTAACCTCCTGCAAAGAATCCCGTTCTTAAGCAGAAGCCTCATCAAGCAGGAGTATGGATGCTTTCCCAGTCAGGGACGGTCATCTATGTACGCACTCAATGCCCACTTTCTACAGAGGCGCCAGGATACCCCGCGACTCAGTCAGTGCATCCCTAGTGCTAACAGGAGCCTGGCCAGGCTGTGACTCCCCCCGCATCCCTGCACCTTGGGTGACTAGTAGGTGGGTCTGCAAGGTGAGTCCACCTTGAGCTGGCGTCGTCATGGGAAGGTGAGTGGTTTACAGTGTTCCCCACTTGACTATTATGAGCCCCTTGGCATGGTTGGGGAAACTGAGGCACAGAGAGGGAAGTGCCTGCTGTGGTCTTGCCCAGACAATTCAGAAGACTGGGATCTTGCTATAAACCCTTCCCACAAAGGGGACTGGCCCTCAGGAATGCTTCTTCATGCCAGTTCATTGCCTGTACCTCATACAGTTAGGTCTCACGATAATCCTATATGGTAGGGGTTAAGAAAATGGTCTCTCAATTTGCAAGAAAAGACAACATCTCCCAAGAAAAGACTTCTGTCCCACCTCTTCGTTCTTCCTTACATGAGGACATGATGGAGCAGCATGCTGACTGGCATGGTGGCAAACACCATGTGGCCATGAGGTGATAGCATGTTGAAGATGGTGGGACGGGAAGAATAAAGTGTCTCAATCACCGAGTCCCTGAGCCAAACCTATAGCCGCCTGCCTTCAGAGTTTTGTTAGGTGAGATACTGGAGTATTTTTTGAAGTAATTACCACTTAACAATTCTATCAGCTACAGCTGAGACATTCCCGAGTGTTATAAGAGCTTTTAGCGCCTCCTGACAGTCGGTGCTCAATATTATGTCAGAATTTTGCAGATGAGGAAATGTGACTCCGAGCACTGAGGTCCATTTTCAGTATCAGCCCAGAGGACTTGCACTCAGGCGGCCGCCCATGGCCTTCCTTCCGCCCGTGGCCCCCGTTGGTCAGTGAGGCTGAGCCTCCAGGGCTTCCTCCAGCTCTCTCCTCTCCAGGGCTGCTCCCTTAGCTGCCCTCAACTCCAACACGCATCAGTCCTGGCCGCCTGCTGTCGGGTGGGTGCGGGAGGGAGCTGGATGCAAGAGGAGGTGCCCATGGGCAGCGTCCTGCCTGCTGAGCAGAAGGCTGGGAGTGGGATGGACACTGCTCCTTGAGAGTGCTAGAGGCTGCATAGTGTCTCCTGAAACCCACAGGTTGGAGTGCTGAGTATCTCTAATCTGGCCATCTGAAATCTGAAATGCTCCAAAATTCAAAACACCGAGGCTTCAGGATTTGGGGTGAGGAATATTCAGCTTGTCGATGCAGACATTCTAAAATCTGAAAAATTCCAAATCTGAAATGCTTCGGGTCCCAAGCCCTTCAGAGGGGACATTCAACCTGTATCCTAGAACACTTGAACGCACTTGGAGATTAGACGTTTCAGAGGTGACAAGATGAGGTCATCAGAGTGGACCTGAACCCGGGAAGAAGGGGCCTCATAAGAAGAGGGGATGAGGAGAAGACACCCCAGAGGAAGGAAGAACCCGGGTACGGGGATGGTGCCACCTAAGGCCAAGGAGGGACGCTACAGGGCGACCACCCTTGACCTCAACCACAGACTTCCAGCCTCCGGAGCCACGTGGCTGCTCATCTCTCTGTGAAGTCGTCCTTGTTTTACGCTTATTCCTACACAGGGGACCAGGCTTCCTGTGCTGTCTCTACCCAGGAACCCAGGGCTTTGGGCTCTACCCCTCCACCTCCACACACCCTCCCATCTTCCCAGACCTGGGGCTTCTCTGCTAATTTCAGGTCTTGGGAAAGCATTTTGCTGTCAAAGACCCCCCCCAGTCCCCAGCCCCCTGTTCTCCCACGGAGCTAAGAGAAGCGAACCCTCTGGGGGCTTCTGCATTGGGTCTCTGAGGGAAAGAGCCACCAAACCTTAACCCCAGCCCTGCAGGACGTGTCCAGATGCTTCACGAGGTCCCCGCTTCTCATCCCTGTGGTGGGACGCAGGGGCTTGTCTTGGTCTCCCATAAAGAGAAGGTGGCCCGTGTCCTGCTCTAAGGCCTCCCATGCCACCTTGAAGATGTTGTGGGCTGACTGAGGACCCACCAATTCCCATGAGGTTCCCTAGGGCGTCAGCTCATGCTCCTGAGGTCCCACCCATGAGCCCCAGGTGGCTCTGGGCAAATGAGGACATGCCACTGCCACCGGTCACTTTGGCTCCCATAGGAAGGCACCCTCGGAGGCCCAGGACTCAGCACAGGGCAGAGCCTTGCCTAGCATGCCCTGGGTACCAGGCTCCATCCCCAGCTCCACAGGAGGGGGCTGAGGTCCTCGGCTCGCACCCCTACCTGTGAATGATGAAATAAGTCCTGCAGCCCACAGGCCTCCTGCCAGGCTCGGAGTCTAGGGAAAACTTTACTCGTGGCAGAGGATGCTTCTCCTCTTCCATTTCCAAAACCTCCTCAGGGTTTCAGCTGTTGAAAAGCATGACATTTCTACTGATATCTATAATGAAATCAAATATTTGGCCATATGTGAGAGCAACAACAGAAAATAAGCTTGTAAAATTGAGGAGAACACAGTCGGTTTGGTCATTTTTGAGGGCATGTTCCAACAACTCTACCTTGGAAAACATTTTAAAAGATTAAACACCTTTGTTTTTACTAAATAAACCTACACAGCTGCCCTTTTCAAAACTGGGAATAAAGGTAAATATAATAGTACATAATGATGCACACACGTCTGCCTTCCCTTGCCATTATTATGCAGATCCATGAGGCACAGAGCGGTCACACAACTCCTCTAAGGTCTCCCAGCTTGGGGTGTCAAACCTGGAACTGAAGTCAGGTCTATTTAATGCCAAAGGTCATGCTCATACCCACGAGGGACATCGCCTACTGGTCAAGCCAGGCAGGTCCTGGATTGGTGGAGGCAGGTGTGTGCCTTGGGACCAAGGCACTTGAGGAGGTTTGGCAGCGTCCCCTGGCTCAGGCTGCTCCTGGGGGCATTTTTCCTTGTTATGGACTGAGTGAGGCGTGGGTCCCACAGGCTCCTATGTGGGACACTTGGCCCCCAACGCAATGGTATGGAAGGTCATTCAGAGGCTGGTGTGGGGGATGGGCCAGTTCAGAGGGCTCTGACAAGAACAGCTAGAGGAAGGAAGTACGTCTCATGCTCGGTTACCACCCAGTTAACCCATGTCGGTGGGTTAGCCCAGTGGCTAGGTTTGCTTCATAAACTGATGATCTCACACTGAATTTTCTTGCATTGTGTCACACGTGCATTTTGGGGGACACCTCTTATCTAAACCATAATAGCAGGGTCGTGGCACCACCCTTGAAAGGGCTTAAAACCTCTTCCCTGAAGTGGCTGAGGTCCCGTGTGACCTGACAGACACCATGAAAGTGGGTTGTTAATAAAGCAATTTTTCCCTTTGCGTCTGGCGTCTTTCCTTACGCCACTTGTTCTTCTGCCTCGCCACCCCATTGTGACACAGCATGAGGCCCTCACCAGAAGCCAATCGAATGTCAGTGCCATGTGCTTGGACTTCAGAGCCACGAACCAAAGTAAACCTGTTTTCTTTATGATTTATCCAGTCTCAGGGTATTTTGTTATAACAACGCCAGACAAACTAAGGTTCCTTTGTAACTTAAGAGGCTTTTGTGTGCCTATATAGACACACATCCACTCCAAGCAGCAGGTGTCTCCCTCATAAATAGCCACCCTTAATTATCAAAGACAAGGAAACCAAGGCTTGCTTGGGGAAAATAGAAAAGAAGGTCTCAGTTTGTGGGGCCCCCCAGCCCAAACTGTTCCCTCTTGCCCTTTGAGCAGGCTCCCAGTTTTTCCCAGGCTGTGATTAGGTACCTGGATATTTTATTTGATTTTCTGGTGGCCATTCTCAACATCTTTCTGGACTGGGTGGATCAGAACCCTGGAAGTTGTTTTCCTAGCCTTAATTTTCTTTAGGCATTCGGGGAGCCCCATCCCTCCCTCCACCCCTGCCATCTGTAGCTTAGCTTAGGGGCAGCTGCTCTGTAAGGTTTTCAGGGACAGTGTCACAGACGCACCACCAACGAGCCACCTCCCTCCTAAGCCACCCCCGCCCTGCCCCCAGCCCCGCCCTCTGCTCCTCCCCCTCAAGGGTCTGGGGCTGTCAGTAGCAGCTCAGTCACTGTGAACAGTCTTCTGGCCTAAGGGAAGTGTGCGGTCTCTCTGTGCTCCCCACAGTGACTGACACGGCTTCAAAGCAGAGTTAGAAGGAGTCTTGGTCCTGACATTTATGCTGCTGGTGGGTGTTTATTGCCGAGCAATTAGAACATGGATTAGCATAATGTCTCTGCTGCTTTGCAGCCTCTGAGTGCAATCCACCCCCTCCAAGAGCTCCCTTTTGTCTTTTCCCTCCTCCTCACCCATCCACCCACCTGCCTTGAAATATGCGTTCAAATTTAGAGTTCAAGAAAGTTTGTGTAATCAAGTCGTAAAAAGAGATGTCTTTTCCCTTCTTCCACTGCAGAATCGGCCCACGGCACCTGTACTCACCACCAAAAAGGCTCTTTTTTTTTTTTTTTTTTTTTTTTTTATCTTGAAAACATTTTTTAAAAAATCCTTCTGTCTGTCCTCTTTTAACTTGGCCAAAGCAGAGCTTGGGAAGCTGGGATAGGCTAGAAAAGACATTTTTGTTGGCCAAGTCCTGCGATCTTGGACGTGGGGAAGTTCAGTCTTGCCAGCTACCCCGTCCTTTCATGGAGAAAAGGGATTCCTCCGCTGAACCAGACCAAAGGAAGAGAGCATGGAGCACCACACCTGCATGGCAAGCCAGGGAGCCCCTGGAAAGGGTGACAAACAGCTCTACTGTCTCACCCTCTGGCGAGCAGGTCCAGGTCTCGAGGGCTCTGCTTGTCCCCAAGTCCCAGCACGTACAGATCCAGAACCCACGTCTTCTCGACACTCTCACCAGGGCACCTGGGCTAAGCCACGGGCTGGCTTGGGCTTTCGCAAAAGGCTCCTACCTGCCCTCCTCCTCCCCAGTGGGTCTTTGCAAAGTTTCAGATCGGTCTGTCCTGTGTCAGGGTCCCCAAGACCTCTGTCAGGTTTAGGGGTTCAGTAGGAGGACTCACAGGAATGGGTACACACTCACAGCTGTGGGTTACTGCTGCAGAAGGACCCTAGCACTGTCCACTGAGGGGAAAGATGGACAGAGTGGAATCCGGGGGGCAGCTGCAGTTTCCCAGGTCCCCTCCCTGAAGGGCCACACAGGGTGAGCCTAACTCCCCAGCAAGAGGTAGTGAGATGTTGCATCCTGGTGAGCTCATCCGAGACTTGGCCCTTGGGGGTTTTTATTAGAGCCACGTTGAATCAGGCACATTCCCAGGTTCCAGACCCCCAAATGGACAGCAGGGTCAGCGCGAGTCTCAGGGCTACCTGAGCAGCTCAGGTGCAGGAGCCGTGCTTGATGGAAACTGTCCCCAAATCCAAGCTCCCAGGTGCTATCTAAGGGCCAGCCTGTGAGCAGGCCTTGCAGAGAACAGTGTCAGACCTGTGGCTGTGGCGAATGTGTCCCCAGAGCGAATCTCCAGGGTAGCAGGTGACTCAACCACGAGGCTCCGCTCAAGTGCATGGATTCACACAGACTCTGACTGCGGCCCAGTGGCTGCCAGCGTGGGCCTGTGGAGAAGCAGGCTAGGTGCCTCTAGCCCTGGGTGTGCTCTCCTGCCCTGCACCTCGGCTATGGGTCCACACTGAAAACACCACATAAAGATAAACAAATAAAAATATGCTGCCCATCTACAACTACAAAAAAAATTTAATTAAAAAAAGGGGGGCTGGGGTTATGGCTCAGGGGTTGAGTTCCCCAGAGTTCAATTCCTGGTACAAAAAAAAAAACAAAGAAAAGAAAACAAAAAGAAAAAAAGTTGTAATAATGTATGAAGCTTCAGGGTTCTTCCAAATGCAACTCTCAAAATAAAGTATAAAGCCCTTGTCCTAATTTTTTAAGGCAGAAAGTTTACATCTTAAATAATTTGTCAAAAACAAGTTATATATGACTGGAGCTGGGTGTAAACAAATCTCTGATTTTTTTTTTCTACTAGCTCCTAGACTCAGTTATGAAAATATCTGTAGATGCAGGACTTATGTTAGCATCTTAAAAACAAGACACCTTTGATCAAGACGATGGAAACCTGTACTTTCCATCTACTGCGGGAGCATAAACTCATCTTTCAAGCAACCTTTCTGGCCGCCTCCTGAGTGTGTTAGTTGACTTTCCATCACTGTGACAGAATATCTGAGGAAATCAACTTAGAAAGAGGAAAGGTTCATTTTGGCTCACGGTTTCAGAGGCTTCATTCAGAGGCACTAATGGCAGGAGCACACGGTGGAGCTGATGCTCATCTCAGGGTGGCCGGGAAGGGAGAGGAAGAGGAAGAAGGGAAGGGGCCTCTCCACCCCCTCCACGGCACACCCACAACGACCCGCATCCTTCCACCAGCCTCACTTTCTGAAGGTCCCACGGTCTGCCCGAGTGTCCCAGGCGGGGGACCAAGCCTTCAACACGAGGGCCTTTGGAGGATGTCAACTAGAGCAGGATGTCACTCCATTTTTCCAGAGCAGCTGGGTGTGCTCTCTTCCCCTGGTACTGGGGTTTGAACTCCTTGTCTCGCGCCTGCTCGGCAAGCACCCCGCCACTGAGCTACTTTCCCAGCAGGAGAGAACTCTTAATAAAGAATCAGGTGTGAGAACCTGGACTGGGTGCAGGTTTGGATAGGTGTGAAGCCAAGCTCAGCCCATCGCTGCACCCAGGCCCCTGCTGAGCTCTGATTCCTCCTGCACCACCGTGGAGTCCTGAGCTGGGCAGGGTGAGCCAGGGACTACGGAGGCTCAGAACTGGCCCCCTGAGAAGGAGGCTGGCTTCTGGGACCCCACTGGGCAAGCTTGAGCAAGTGACTGTGCCTCTCTGAGACTCTGCTTCCCACTCCTGGTGGGATGACGATGACGTCCCCCTCCTGGTTGAATGATTGCGCAGGACCCTGGAGGCGGAGGTCCAGAGCGTGCCTCTGACCAGCCGTGGTCAGCACTTGGCATCTGGCGCATGCTCTGCTCTCCTGCTGCGGCCTCACAAGCCAGCAAACCATCACCTGCTGACAGAAGTTAGAGGGAGCTCACCCTGGAGCCAGCACCACATCAAGACCAAACCAAAACCAAAGCACCAGATCTGAGCTCAGGGACCAACTTGGCCACTTTTCAGAAGGTGCAAAGATAAGGGTGCAGGATGCAACTGCTTGTCACAGGCTGCCTGGGGCCACCTGGCTCTGCTGCCCCGGGTGCTGGAGACTAAGAGGGAATGCAACAGGGCTTTCGAGAGTGCTGGGGTGGCCGCAAGAATGGCAGGTGCCCACTGGCTGGTTCTATCTCACTAACTCCCGTCTCCTCATCTTTGAAATGGGAGCAAGTGTCCCAGAGGTTAAGGGAGAGAACGGGGAGAAGCCAAGTGTTGGCAGAGGCCAGGGCTCCAGAACACTTAGTGTAACAGGGTGCAGCCCGTTCAGTGCCCACGATCAAATGAATTCTGAGCACAAAGGAGCAGTTGTGTGTGGGGTCTCCTGTTATCACCTGGATAGTCTCCTCAGGATCACCTTTACCAGGCATTCTAATGGATTCACCTGGTGTTGCTGATAAGTACTCTTAACTAGCTGAGTAGACGTGGAGTTGCTGCAGCAGGACAGGAAGTCACATTCACAACTCGGCTGCTAGACTTGCATCCCTTATCATTTAGCGTATTTTTTTCTGGCCCTCAAATCCCACCTCCTCCCAGGCCCCTTGTTCATGGCCTTGCTCGCTGAAGTACTGGACCTGGGGTGCTCATGCCATGCCTCACGAGGTCACACCCCTTGGTCCTTTCGAGTACCCTCAGGTGAAGTCTGAATGGTGCTCACAATCCAAAGCCCTTTCTGCATGCTCTGTGCTGCCTTCTAGACCAGCCTGTAAATCCCTGGGGTTACATGTGTAAGTCAGGGCTTGCTGAGTAACAAACATCCCTTAGATCTCAACAAATTACAACATCGTACGCCATCTCCATTCCTCAGATCTGTGACTCCCCTGAAGTCCTGGTGGTCTCAGTTGGACTTGGCTCCCTGCAGTGTGCTGGATTCAATCCTGTTCTGCACGGCTCCTCAATGTGGGAGTCAAGCTGAAGGACCAGTTCTCTCCTTAGCATTTCCTGGGGGCCATTGCTTCCTGGGCCAGGTGCTTCCAGAGAGGAGCACAGGAGTCACGAGGCCGAGCACTTCTTGTAAGCTCATTGTGGACCTCCCCAGGGAGGTGCACACCACAGCCATTCTCACCCTCTTCCAGGGTCCTGGCCATCTGCCTGCCCTGGGGCTTGCAAGAGGACAACGGGCATGGAGTCATAATCCTGCGTTGGGGAGAGTGGGGGTGTGGGGACGATAATCCAAACTACCACAGGAGGAAACTTGAAAGACTTCAGTTCTGTGGACCTCAGTTTTCTTATCTGCACTGAGGCTGTAAATACCATGCAGGATGACTTTCAAGGGTGTGTCTTGTCTCTGGCCCCTTGTGCTCTCTCTCTCTCTCTCTCTCTCCCCTTCCTGGCAGCCAGGAAGTGAGCATCTCTGCCCCACCACATTCTCCACCATAATGTGCAGCCTCACCCCAGGCCAGAAGCCTTAGAGCCAGCTGACCATAGATTGACAACTCCGAAACTGTGGCCTAAACAAATATTTTCTCCTTTCAGTTGTCTTTCTAGGTATTTTGTCCCAGGGATGGAAAGAAAGCTGACACAGAGAGTCAATGAGACAGCAGTGGCGAAAATGTCTTCTAAACTAAATGGAAAAATAGAAGGATTTGTAGCTGGTCTTTATGACAGATACCACGGTCTTGGGGGTTTTTTTCCCCACTTATTTGTCTATTTACTTTAAATGGAAATGATCGTTGTACCTATGTATGGGGTGATAACTTGATGTAGTTAATGAGTCATGATCAGATCATACTGGTTAGCATTTCCTCCTCCTTCGACTCCTCTCTTTCCTTGTCCATGGCCGTCTCAGCCCTGGTGCAGACTCCATGAAGGCTGCTCCCCCCCAGCGCTGTGTGTCTCCCCCCCGCCCCCCCGTCTCTAGGCAGCGCTCTCCTGCTCCTCCTTTGTCCATCCTCTACAGGGTCAGCACGGAGCCTGTCTCAGAGCCCATTCACAGCCCAGGCCTGGCCCTTGCTCCGGGATGAGCACACAGCATCTGCTCCATCCCAGCCAACGGCACAGCAGAGGTGTGAGGGCTGGTGGACTTCCCCGCGAGGCCAGGCCATCTGACACTGAGAGAGCAGGGTGAAGAGCTGGGGTAGCTAGACGTCCAAGGACCCTGATCGCAGGGAGCCAGGCACCCCCAAACACTCCTATTCCTGGTACTCGAGCCAGCACATTTCTTCTTGTTTAAGACACGTCGAGTTCTATTTTCTGCCTAAAGAAAGCAGACTAATAACAGCAGCGGGTAGGCCCCAGCACTGGGGCCAGGTATGTTTGCAGCTGCCCTATGGGGTGGGCCCAGACAGACTTAGGGGGACCTGAGGCTGCTTTGTTTCTCCTGGGCACTGAGCACTCGGTGGCTGGGTCTGTCCCTGGTGCCTGAAACATGGCCCTCCCTCCTCTTTCACTTGGCATCAGGACTCCACACTAGAGGGGGGATAAGCAACGGAGCAGAGGCGATCCACAGTCCATGCCCCGGCCATCCGCAGAGAGCCAGGTCTCCTGTGGACAGTGCCCGGGCCCCAGAGATCCCCCTTTCCCCGTCTATGACGTCATCGCATAGAGATGGCTACTGTCCAGGCTTCCACCGCTTGACCTCCTGCCCTGGGTGCTTGTCTCTAACCTCTTCCACTGACCTTCCCGTAGCTGCTGTCCAGGGCCCAGCTCGGCCACCACTTACCACCTGCAAACTCCGGGCCGCCACTCCAACCGGAGGCTCAGTGTCCTTCCTGTGAAGCAGAGATGGCAGGGCCTCCCTCCAGGGTCGCTGGGGCTCTTGATGAGATGACGTACACAGTGCTTGGGTGGCACGCAGTGGGCACCGTCCTACGCTGCTCCTCGTCACTTCTGTGTGTCTGCTGTGCTTGGGTCACCTCTGCCCACTCGGGCAGACTCTGTGCTCAGGCGTACGAAGCTTCTCTGTGTCCCTTGCTGTTCTGGCAAAGCCTCAGTCCATGACGGCTGCATCATAGGACCTGTGGGTGGGGAGGAGTACAGGAAGAAAGGACGTCTGGGCCTGCGGGTGCCGGGGAGGAAGGAAGGGGAGGAATGAGGCTCTGTGACCCTTATTCCCCTGTCCCTAACTGGGCACTTTCTCTGGACTAAGATTTAGGACAAAATTGCTGTATTTGAGGAGCTTGGTCAAGAGGAACATAAAAAGTAGAATAAGCAAGATAGACAGGCCATTTTTGTTTGGGTTGAAGAAACCCGTTCTAGCAATCCTGAACTGAAGGGACACACATGTGGTGGGCACTGGGTACCAAGGATGACAAGGAAACACAGGGAACCTCGGCCCAGGTGGCCCCTGATCATCTGTCCAGGTTGTAACTGTCAGCACCACGGCAGGACCTAGCACCCTGCTCCCTGCCCTTCCTAGGAGCAGGGTTCCTGCTTAGGACAGAACTTGGGTGGGCCCAGGTGAGGTCTCCCGTTTGTCCTGGACCCAGCAGAGGTGGCCCTGCAAAGCTCTCCACATCAGGGTTCAGTGCTGGTTTCCAGGGAAGGGCAGAATCCCTGGAGAGGTGGCTTCTGCAGAATTAAGCCCTAAATAACGGTGAGTGCTTGGACACTGAGCATTCTCCCTCGGGCTTGGGAGAAGGGAAGTCTTCAGTAAGAGGTGAGCACAGAGCACGGTGTTCCTGAAGACAACAGGACTCATGAGAGAGTCGGATCAGTGCACTTGACCTTGAAGATGGAGGGCTGGCTCAGTGGGGCTCAGGGCCTGAAGGCACAGAAGAGTCCAACTTCCCCTCTGGAAAAGACTCTAAGCAGACTTGGGCATTGAGGGGTGGCCCCCACCTCAGTCGGAGCCTGTCCATAGGTCGGGGCAGTTAGGGCCAAAAACTTGGCTCAACCACTGTCCCACTGCCAGGTCATCAGGTCTCCCCCAGGCCGCCACCGGCTCAGCTGAGCAGGGGAGGGAGTCCCGTGGTTCCTCACAGCAGAGGGGAGGCCCAAGGAAGATGTAGTCGAAGACATCCAGCAGGCGTCTGAGGGACGGGAAGACCTACCTGTGCCCACGGGTCCTTTTATTTGTCTTTCCTTTAGAAACTCCTCTGCCCGGGCGCCAGTCATCATTTTGATGGATGGATTTTGGAGAAACTCCATAAAAGCCACATTCGGATGCCAGGAATATGGTGACCCTGCTTGTTTCAGTGACCTGTCCATCATCCTGGGAACCGGCTGGGAGGGAAACTGGGCCAAGGAGAGCTTGTCCTATTTTTAGCTCACAGCATAATTGCACGGTTTTGTTTTTCTGCCTTTTTCTTCTGCATGCCTGAGCCCTTGGGCCTTTTATTCCTGCCTTTACCGTGTCTCTGGCCAATTCTTTTTCAGAGGCCTACCCCCTGGATTCCAGCAGAGCCGCCAGCGGCTCTAAGGCAGGAGCCTCCACTCACTGGTGCAACCCCCATGATTTCCCCGCACTGGAGCAAGGACCGATGCAGCCCCAATGCCTCCTTACGCAGCTGCGCCACCATTGATAGCTGCTAGTTTGTCAGCTCCTGCTGCCTGCCAGGCCGCTCTGGGCCCCGGGAAGGGAGTGACTTCAGGGAGGCACCCAGAGATAGGAAGCGTGTGGGCACTGCAGGCACAGACCAAGGCCCCGTCCCTGGCTCTGCCCCCGTGAGCTGAGGGCCCCCAGAGGAATTGCTGCTTCCTCATCTGCAGAGTGAGGACATCTCTCTGGGCCGCGGGTATGTGGGAGAGAGCTTTCCACACAGCGCTTTCACGGAATGGTATCTGGCTTCCCGAAGATGCTCAATAACGCCGGTTTCCTTCATTCACGTTCTTTCAGGTTAAAATGACGTCTGCTCGGGTTTCTCTCCTCCGATGACTGCCCTCTCGTCACGGAAAGTCTCTCTCTGTACCTTGACAAGGGAACTTGGCCACTTTAATGGTGGCAAAGATGATGAGGGGAGCCAGGGAGTGGGGACAGAGGTGTGTGCAGCTGCAGGCTGGTATTTTGCACAAGAACTCAGAGTGGGAGTCTGGGGGGGGGGGGGGGCAGTGAACCCTCAGCCAGGCAGCCCCAGAGTGGAAGCAAGATCAGCAGTGACAGGGGCACTAATTCTCAGGCAGGCCAAGGTAACTGCAGAAAGGAGGCCAGGCATGGGCCTGGGAGGCTGCTTTCCTCTCTGGGCCTAAACCATCGATTGACAGAAGGAGGGGAGGGGGAGGGGGTGGGCACCAGAGCTTCTCTTAATTCAATCACATGTTTTTTTAGGATCTTGTAACTCAAATTTCAGGTCCTCCATCAAGTGACCCTTGATGGAAGGGTCACGGAAGCAGTGACTCAATCTCCCTTGGAGGCTTGTTATGAGAATCAGAAACACGTTGGTGAAGCCCAAAGCCCTGTCCCTTGGGCCAGGCGTATCCAGTCTGGGTTGTGGGTGCTGGTGCCCGTCAGCATCCCTGCTGTTAGACAGAAGTGTGGTGCTGTTTCCAGAGAAAGACAGGTGGGAAGGGACAGGCCACGGGTTCACATCTGCTTCTCTGAGGGAAGTGGCTGCTTTTTGATTCACGAAAATTTTTACTTCTGCAATTCATGGAAGAAAAATATGTTTTGTCTAAACTCATGAGTCCGCTTCCTGAATTCATGAGGAGCTGCGTGTGGTCTGGAAGATCAGAGTCAAGGGCTTCCGCTGAAGGAGATTAAAATGAGTTTAAATGATGTGCATCATTCACACGTGGCCCAGGGTGGTGTGATTTATATTTTAATTAAACCTCTCCTCCCAGGAACTAGTAAAACCTATGCCTTAGCAGATCCGGACCAGGGCATCCTCTTCTGGTCTCTACCAGCTGGGATGGAGAACCTTATTAAAGTGGTACTTGGGGGAATGCCTCTGGAAGTGCCCGATCCCAACCTTGGGGAATATTTTCCCCATGTAAGTCTTCTCAGTAAACGCACACTGAGCACATGCTACGAACAGGTACTTTTTGTACTTATTTAGGCTTCCCTACTCAGATCTCCCAGTTACCTAGTTTGACCAAATGCATTAATTATATGTGGCTACTGTTCTGCCTTTGCACTTTTAAAGTAAGACCAGGACAGAAATGGTCAAGTGGGCCAGATCTGTTTGTCCTACGCAACACAGACATCTTTCCATTCCACGCCTGCTGCGCCCACACCTACAAGCTCTCTGAGCTCCAGATAGTCTGGAGCAATGTGCCCCTGGGACTGGAAGACTGGGAAGTTCCAGGAGCATGAGATGACCAGGACGGGGGAGGCCAATGGTGAGGGGTCAGAAGCCCCTGGTGACTTGGAGAAAGCAAGAGGGAAGGGCCAGCAGGCAGGAAGTCACTTAGCAGGAGTCTTTCTGAAATGCATATTTCTGGGCCCCAAGTTGGTCCAGGGAAAGTTCTCAGAGTTGTGCAAATGGAAAAAAAAAAAAAAAGTGGTTAAGGAGAGATGGGAGGGGAAAGGGAGACACAGAGTTTGCTAACTACCCAGTGCAGCCGCACCAGGTGGACACCCAAGCATCGCAGATCTGCTCAAGCAAGTTAAGACCCACTCCCACCGGACCACTTGTTGGAACATGATGCTGTTGTTTCAGTGAGAACAGATTGGGGAGGAGGAGGAGAGACATTTGAAAGTGCAGCAAATTTGGATGATCCAGGCTCCATTTTTGCCACTGTGAGATGTGATGATTAAGAATACCAAATAAAAATGGGGTGGGGGGGAGATGTGAAATGTTCCGTAGCAAAGCGGAGAGTCGCTGCAAGTGTCATGGATAAGCAGCAGCCCCAGGTTTAGAGTCCAGACGTCCATCGGCCACGAATGGATGGGGGCCTTGCCTCCTCCCCAGCTCCCCTGTGACCTCCAGCAAATCACTGCTTCACCAGACTTGAGCCTCCTCCTGGGGACAGTGAGGGAAATCATTGCACATAAGGCAGTGAGCAGCTTGCCCACATCTCCCTCTTAACCTCCTCTGTGCTCTTCCTGCTGGGTGGTGCTTTTGTCCTCTGGCCTGCCCTGGATCCTTTCATCTGGTAATTGCAGCCTTGCAGCCTCATTTCCCTTGGAAACTGCTCTCCAGCTCCTATGTCTTCCTGGCTTGGTGGAGAGATTCCATGTTCCTGTTCCAAAGTAAATCTCCTGAGCCAGTCCCTCTGCCACTGAGCCACACCCCAGCCCCTTTTTTATCTGATGAGAGAGAGCCCTGGGACATTGGAGCCATTGGGTTAAAGAAGCTCTTATTCCAATGGAGTATGCTATTTGGAAGCTGAATAGGTTAGAGACCGTGGTTGTATTACCTCTATTGAATGAGCCCCAACAGGGAAGGGTAGAATTGAGAGACTGGAGAGAGTCTGCTGTCTGCTGACTTCTTGAAGCTCTGGGCTAGATGGTTGGGTGCCAGAGCACAACCTGGCATGAGCTGAGTTTCTGCTAGTGCAACCACACGGGTCGGCTGTTAGAGCACCCAGCACAGCCATGAGTGCCCAGTGCTCCCCATGCTCCTGTGGGACCTGAGCAGAGCTTCTGTGCAGCTGACCCAGCACCAGTCTCACATAAAGAGTCCAGGACTGTCGGACACTTATCATCCCAGCAACTCGGGAGGCTGAGACAGGAGGATCACAACTGGGCCAACCTGGGGAACTTAGTGAGACCTTATCTCAAAATAAAAATGAAAAGGGGGGCTGGGGATGTGGCTCAAGAGGTAGCGTGCTCGCCTGGCATGCATGTGGCCCGGGTTCGATCCTCAGCACTACATACAAACAAAGATGTTGTGTCCGCTGAAAACTTAAAAATAAATATTAAAATTCCCTCTCTCTCTCTCTCTCTCTTAAAAAAAAAAAATGAAAAGGGCTCAGGATGTAACTCAGTGGTAGAGTGCCCCTGGCTCAATCCCAAGCACTGCAGAAAGAGAAAAGAAAGAGAAAAGGAAATGCAAGGCCCTGAGTTCCATCCCCATCATCCCTACCCGAAAAGAAAAGGAAAGAAACAAAGATCCATGACCGCGGTTGGGCTCCTTCTCTGCACTGACACATTGTGTGGCTTGGGAACGTACAGTCACAACCACTCAGCTCCTCTTCCTGTGACCCCAAGTGCGTTCTTACAGCAGTAGCTTCTCAGGGTGTAATGGGGTGTTAATTAACAAGTTTAATGAGCAATGAGAGTATAAGCACTGCTCTAGGAATGGTTTCTAGGAGGCTCCCGGGAACTGTAACGCACCAACCTTCCCAGGTGTGAGCACCATCTTAAGAGGGACTGAAGATACAGCACCCAGTGTTGAGCTCAAGGTCAAGGATTTGAGCTTTCTCTGGGCCCCTTCTTCACCGTCCTGACGCTCACTCCATGAGGCAACCCAGAGAAGCCAGGATTCCTCTTCTGGAAGGGTGGTGGAAACGAAGCCCAGTTCCAAAAGCCAACCACGGAGCTCAGAATGCGGCTCTAACTGCCCCCTCCTTTCTGTGTAAGAACTGGCACAGAGAGACTAAGACCCTCCCTCCAGGTCCTGCCCCTCCCAGGAGGAAATTGGTGCTGTAGCCGAGGGCTGGGGGAATCTAAAGGGACAGGCTTGCAGGGTGCAATCGGGGTCCTTCAGTGGCCTGCTTTTTATCCAGTGACGCTTCTACGGCTACTACTGCTTCACAAACCTCAGCTTGAATCTGATGGCTTTCCCTGTGCCTTTGGGTCTTCTATCTGAAAGCTCCCAAGTCAGGGGAAGTTTTTATTTTTAAAAATCAATTAATTTATTTTAATTAGGTCTATATGACAGCAGAACGCATTTTGATTCATTGTACACAATTGCAGCACAGTTTTTCTTTTTTCTGGTTGTATACGACATAGTGTCACATCATATGTGCAGTCATACATATACCTCGGGTAATGATGTCTACCTCATTCCACCATCTTTCCTGCCCCCATAACCCCTCCCCGCCCTTGCCCAATCAAAGTTCCTCCATTCTCTCCACATACCTCCATTATGGGTCAGCATCCACTAATCAGAGAGAACATTTGGACTTTGGTTTTTTGGGATTGGTTCACTTGGCTTAGCATGATATTCTCCAACTCCACCCATTTACCTGGAAATATCATAATTTTATTCTCTTTTAATGCTGAGTAATATTCCATTGTTTGCATCTATTGAAGGGCATCTAGGTTGCTTCCACTGTTTAGCGATTGTGAATTGAGCTGCTATGAACACTGCTGTGGTTGTGTTACTAGAGTATGCTGATTTTAAATATAGACTAAGGAGTAGGATAGCTGGGTAAAATGGTGTTTTCCAAGCCCTTCAGGTCTTAGAATTGGTTTAAACCTGATTAACTCGTGAAGAAAGGGGAAATTTACATTTTGAATAAGATATTTAAGTGGCTCTTAAGAATAAATGCTTTCTAACCTGCGCAGGAGCCCAGGCCCAGCTTAGGCCCCGGTCGGCCCTGCCCATCGGTTGCATTTCTTAACCTGTTAACCAGTTTCTCTCGTTAACCTGTCTTTGGTTACAGAGCTGTCAACCATGATCCTTTATGATGAGCAGGAAAAGAGGCCACACCTTTCCCACCCCTGCACCAGACAGGTAACCATGAAATCTATTCCGTGGAGACGCTTGCAGAGCTGTTCTCTGGATTGCAGGAAAGCACATCTGAACTGAACGGGCCTTGGGCATCCCCTGGCTGGGGTGGGGTTAGCAGTGCCAGGGTTTAACCCTCACTCCTCAGACCTGTCTTAAGTACTGGACTTGAACCCAGGAGCGCTTTACCACTGCGTTACATCTCCAGCTCTTCTGATTCTTCATGTTGAGGCAGGATCTTGCTAAGTTGCTTGGGGCCTCGATAAGTTGCTAAGGCTAACCTGGCATTTGAGATCCTCCTGCCTCAGTCTACCGAGTTTCTGGGATCACAGCCGTGTGCTGGCACTGATAGAGCTTAACTCTAGATGCATCTTGCCCAGGTTCACTTAAGCACAACTGAAGGCCCTGCAGCAGACATCAACTTTCCCTGTCAAGAGACTCACAGCAGAGGACATGGCAGGAAAACACACACACACACACACACACACGCATGCACAGTGGGGGATAGAGCTAATGGTGCCGAGCACAGCAGCCTACCAGGCCAGGAGATGAGCAATGGAGTCATTTCAATTGATTGTAGAAATGCATTCACTAGTGTTGCATTCAGAGGCCCCATGGGCAAGGGAACTCCACAGGGCCAGACATCTCAGGAAGCCGATGTGGAATTTTATGAGACTGGCCTTCGGGTGGAGGAGGCTCTCTGGCAAGCGCGACCTGAGATCCCCAAGGCTGGGGTATAAATGTGGCATATATGGAGCTTTGAAAATCATTCCCCAAAATACAGTGCTTTGACACCCCGAGTACTTTGAAGTAAAGGAGAAGCCTCAGAGCACAGGTCCCTGAACTCCTCTACCTGTTCCTCTCTCCCCTGTCTTCCAAACACAGGGCGGGGCTGCCTCCGATGTTCCACTAACTGGCTGAAGGAGGGCTTCCAGAAAGAGCACAGTGTTCCTGAGCCCTTGATCAGAGTCTCACTAAACAGGGAAGACTAGCTCAGTAAGCAAGAAACTGAAACTGATGCTATACCCATAGCCAAGCTGTCCCGGTGAGTGCCTGATCTTTGGGCCTATTAATCTCACCTAAATGCCATTTGCTCTTCCCTTAAAATCACTGACACCCCCACTTTCCTGTCCCTTGTGGAGAGGTCCTACACACCTAAACTTTTAACTCTCCCAGGGTCTGGGGTCCCAGTCGTCAGTCTTGAGACACCTCCGTGTACGCAGACAATGTTTTTGTAGTCTTTTCCTTCAATCTAGCTACAGTTTATTTTAAAGACTCAAATAGTGAACCACAGAGAACAAAAGGAAAGTCCCCCCCACCCTGTCCCTGCACATGCAGTGGGGGAACCATCCAAACCCATAGCCCTTGATTCCTCAGAGACGTGTTCAATAGTGCTAACGAGAAGGCGGGAACCCTGGTGGAGAGTAGGAGTGGGAGTCACAGGAAGCTCCTGTGTGCAAAGACATGGTGGAGCCCTGGAATTTTCAAGAAAGAATGTTTTTCACTTCCAGATCATTTTCATTAACCCACCATCTACGTCTACGTATTGCTCATTTCAGGAACCAGACAAGTGATAATCAACCAACTGTGGGCTCTGCTGCCCCAGGCACGAAGGCCACGGCATTTAGCATTTCTGAGAGGGACACTGACTGGGGAATGACCGGTGACTATAAATCTTCAGTGAGATGCTGCTTTCTGGAAAAGGTTGGCATCTCATTGAATTGAGAGGAGTTTAAAGGGCAGAAGAAGGGTTCGTGTCTCCCAGGAAGACCCTAAGGAGGTTTGCTGTTTTAAAACAGGGTCAATGAGTTGTCTTATCTTCACAAAAAATTGTTGCTGCAAACTGTACCTGCCTGACAGTGACTGGCTGGATCAGATAAGTGGGCCAGAAACACTGCTTCCAAGAGGCGCTCTCCTTGCTTAAAAAAAAAAATATGTAGCTAATATGTATTTGAGAGGCTCACATTAATTCCAGAGTCCTCCAGAGTAAGTGTGGCTGCCTAGATTAGAATCTCTCTGTAGGTTTTTTTTTTTTTTTTTTTTTTTTTTTTTAAAAAGTGGAGAGGGTGGGGTGAGAAGAAGGAGGAGGAGGAGGAGGAGAGAAAATAAAACCATCATACCCAGTACCTACAGTATAAATAAAATGTAAAGAATCTGATAACTTTAATATAGAAAAACAGATACTTAATGCCAAGAGTGCTACTTTTTAAATTATAAAGAAATGGAGGCCTCGGCCACTGGCAAGTGAAAGAAGGGGGATTAAGACCCGCACAGGAGAGACACCATCTGTGCAAGGCAGGCTGTCCCTTGGGAAGGTGAAGGTGGCCTGCTGATCCTGTCAAGTATTTATTTGACTTTTGTCCAAGTTCTAAAATCCTATAATCTCCAAAGTCGTGTCTTTTGTAGGCTAATGAGGTGGTTGAAGGCAGGCAGCCCAAAGTAGCCTCAGGAAGGGTGACGGGTCACAGGAAAGATCTAGGCATGATCAGCAGGGAGCCACGGGGAGCCACGTTCAGTCCCACCCCCAAACTCAGGGAGACCAGAGGGGCTAAGCATTAATCTGGTCATCAGTAAGTCAATGATTTAATCAATCTGCCTGTGTCATGTCCCACAGAAACCCAGAAGGACAGCTTTGGAAAGCTGCTGGACAGGTGGAGCTTCCTGCAGGGTGGCATGCCCCAGTGGGCACAGGAGTGTCCTGCCCCTTTGTCCACTCCAGGCATGATTTTGTCTGCACTCGTGTAATGTCCTTTAGAGCCACTGTCAACCATAGGTGTTCCCCTGAGTTCTGAGAGTGGCTCTAGCCACCCGAGGTGTGGGAGGAGGGAGTGGCCAGCTGAGCCCAGAAGAGGGCTGAGTTGGGGGTGTCCATAGAGGACTGCAGGCCCCCGGTCCAGGCATGCAGATAGATCAGGGAGCCCGGCAGGAAGAGCCGGGAAAAGAGCACCTGGACCTTGTTTCCGCCCCTCCTCCATCTTCACCAGGTTCCTCTCTGCACTCCAACCAGAAGCCAGGGGCACAGGGCTGGTTGGCACTTGCAGGCTGTCTTCCCAGGTTTGAGGACAAGGTGCAAAACCTGGGGAATGGCCCACAGGGGCAAGCGAAGACTTGAGATCCAATCTGGAATGAAAACAGAGCCCTTGGCATATGGATGGACAAGACAAATATAAGTAGAATCAAGTCCAGGAAGGACCACACACAGATGGAAATCTGGTATAAGGAAGAGAGATATTTCAAATTCCAGAGGCAGGAAAATGGCTTTGTAATAAAACAGTGTTGGCATCACAGAATAGACATTTGGAAAATGCTAGAATTATGTCGGCGTAATTCACCAGAGAAAGCCCCACAAGCACTGGAAAGTTACATCCCCAAAGATCAAACAATACAAAGATTAAAAAAAAAATAGACAAATTCCTTTGAACCTGGAACTGTAAGAGCCTCTTCCCTATGACTCATGATCTAGAAGTATTAAAAGAAAAAATTGGTAAGTTGAACTACTTGAAGTTTTTAAAGTTTTGCATGATATACACACAAAAAAAGAAGTCAAAAGCCAAAGGAAAAACCAAGAAAGCATTTGCAATGAACATCATGAAGAGCTAATTATGCTAATGCATTCAAAACCTCCTCAAAATTGAGATAAAATGGGCAAAAGACATAAACAGATAGCTCATAGAGAAAAAGAAAAGGCAAAGGTCCCCACCCATATGAAGATTTGCTCATCCTCAGTGCGACGGGGGCAGGGCAAAGCTCCCCTTCAGGTTGTCAGAAATCCAGGAGTTCAGAGCTATGTCCTGAGCAGTGAAACCATCACTCTCATGTTGCTGATAACAACGAAAAATGCCCAGCCCCTAGGAAGAAAATTTTGTAGCATTCGACAACATCACACGCTTACTTACCTTTTGAATCTGACACCCTGTTTCTGCTTCTAGGAATCCACCCTGAAGGTGCACCAGCTTGAATAAGAAAGATACCTCCTGCTGTTATTGCTGGGAGCAGAAAGACTGGAAGCAATTCAAACATGCATCAATCAGAGAATGGTTAAATCAACCAGTCTGTGCCATTTTAACTTTTAAACTCTATTAATGTTTCACATAGTTCAAAAATTAAATTAAAAAGGAGAAATCAACCAAACGTGGAAATTAAACTGAAGCAAATAACCCTGCTTGCATATTAAATTCATAACATCAACAGAGAGAAAAGATTCCAAGTGATTTTTGAACATGGTTCTCAGACTGTATATCCTTAGGGCAAAAAGAAGGCAAAGAGATCTTTAACCTTTCAGTACTGTTCACATTCATAGGGTAATTGTAACTTGGCAATTATTTAGTGTTCATTATAAGGTCAAGCAAATCTAGAATGCATAGAGTTGGCTCTCACTATCCGCAGCGACTAGCTCCAGGAGCTCCACGGGTAATGGATCTGAAGGTGCTCAGGTCCCTTCAGTTAAATGGATGGTGTATTGTAAGTAACCTGTGCACATCCTCCTGAATACCTTAAACCATCTCTAGTGACTCATAACACCTAAGACAATGAAAAGTCTATGTAAGTAGTTGCTGTGCTCTATTGTTCAGAGAATAACGACAAGAAGATACCTCTACACATTCAGTACCAAAGAAATTCTTTTCAAATATCTTTAACTCTCGGTTGGTTAAATTCGTGGACACAGATGTTGAAGATATGGAGGGATGAGTATATGTGACTGCAACTCAGGTGTTAAGAATCAGCCCTTTAATAATATTTTTGAATTGTGGATATCAATGTGAAGACATGATTTTATTAAAAATACATATTTTCTGGCTCTCTGCATTGGATGGACCTATAAAAAACAACAATAAAAGATATTGGAATAGCTGTAAGCTCACCTAGTGCCCAGAACTGGATTCCTACATACTATTCTTCTCTGAAAGGAAACAGCAGAAAAAGTGGGTGATTCTAAGTAGGGGGTCGGGGGAGCACAAGAGGAGATGGTGGTGTGGGAACAAGAGCAGGGAGGCTTGTCAAAAGACAGAGGCCAGGTCACAGAAGCCCCCACTGGCCACGTCTGGGACATTTTGAACATGGTAAGAAAAACAGCTTGATTGCAAAATGCAGGAAGAATCAAAATCTGCCTATCCATAGCGATTCTTAAAAAAATGACAATATGGAAAAAATATGTGGATAGATATAAACTCCTTACCTTGAAAATTAGTAACTAGAAGAAACAAGTATTTACTTTTCAGAAGGACCATAGTTCATCTAGTTGGTAAAGGAAACCTTACCAACTTTAGCTTACCAGAAATCAGAAAATCCCAAATTCACAGTCACCAAAGAGATCATTTGCTCCTGGCCAGAGGATTCTGGAGCAAGACACTGGACAGAGGGGCAGGGGGGCCTGCTGTGGAGTGGGTGTCAAGGATGTGGGTCATGGCAAAGGACATTGTCCACTTTATAATTTTGGTCCATCTGTCCCCTTCAAAATGCTCATCATGTTGTGTGCGTATGTGTGTAGTTGTTTTATAATTTAAAAAATTAGCTTAAAAATTATCCAAAACTCCTATTTTGCAAATTTTGCTTTTTTTTAAAAAATATTTATCCTTCAGTTTTCGGCGGACACAACATTTGTTTGTATGTGGTGCTGAGGATCGAACCCGGGCCGCACGCATGCCAGGCGAGCGCGCTACCGCTTGAGCCACATCCCCAGCCCCCAAATTTTGCTTTTTTATACAGAACCCATCTCTGCTGTTGTCTCCTGAAGGAGGCAAACTTTCCAGACCATCTTTATTACATTTAAAATTTTAAAAAATGTAAATGATCAGTTGTTGACAGTTCCATGTACGTATCTGCTACCAGAACAAATGGTTTTTATTCTTAATAACTTTGGTTTGATGTTGGCACATAGTAGGGTTCAATAAATACACAACCGGTCTGCAATAAATGCTTGTTGAGAATTTCAGAAATGAACTAGGAGAAGGGCTTCAGGAAACAGATCATCAGGCCTAACTCACACCTGACGCTCTTCCTTCTCTGGATAAAATCCTCCAAAGAAAGAGTTTGATTATGTACCATTCAATACATAGCTACAGAATAGATTATGTGATTTCTCTGATCCTTCACTTTTCTCATCTACAAAGGTATGTGGGGTGAGGAAGAGGAATCCAAGATACTGTTAGGAATAGTTGAGAAAAACCACGTGCTTAATGATTGATTTTGTTGGTTAATCAATAGAATCATAGAATTTGTAAACAATGAATAAATGGAGCAATAAAAGAACACAGAAAGAGAGATGGAAGGATCAGGAAGGAATGAAGGATGGGATGGATAGGTGATGGATGGATGGATGATGGATGGATGCATGTCTACATGAGTGATGGTTGGTTAGATGGATGATGGATGGATACATGGAAGGATGGATGATGGATGGGTGGGTAGATGGATGATGGATGAATGCATACATGGATAGATGGTTGGATGGATTATTGAATGGATGGATGGATGGATGGATGGATGGATGAATAGAGATGAACAGTCAGGTAGGTCAGATCTCATTTGTTCTTAGGTAAATCACAGATGAGGCCAACAGTCTAATTGCGTTAGGAAATTTTATATTCCAGTTATGAGCTTTCCCCCTCTTTCTTCTGCTTTCCTGGTTAAGAATGTTGTTGGATGACCAGGCTTAGACCCCAGAAACCTGATTTCTTCCTCGGACTGGGTCTAACCCAGACGCATGTGGAGCAACTCACTTCATTCAGCCTGGACTCACCCTACAGTGTTAAAGCCTTTGAGTCTCTTGACCTGGTGACCAGCTATCATTTTCCCAAGTTGGGGTGGCAGGGAGATGCTAGGGATTCACTCCCATGTGATGTAGCTGGTGGGAAGACACAGGTTTGCAGGGCAGGCTTGGCTCTCACCCTTGGTAGGTATAAGAAGAAGCCCAGAATTTACTGTCCCCTATACAAGATGAGTTAGGCTTGCCTTGCAGACTGAGAAAAACAGAAACAGATCAAGAAAGCCCGTAGTTTGTACCAAAAGACTCAGTCCAAGGTGGAGACTGTGTTCACGTCCTGAAAGTTCCCTAGCTGAGCAAGCTTCAGACTCCTCTTCCCCTGTTGAGCCTCAGTTTCCACACTTGGGGAATAAGAAGGTGTGCCAGGACTCTCTCTCTCGTGCTACCCATCCAGAGCAGTGCAGGGCTCTCTCTCCAAGGCTGCCTCACTGTGGGACCCTCCTGGCATCTGAATGTCTCCATCTTCTTGCTGACTGTAATTATACCTGTGCTGCCTGTTTTACATGGTTGCTGTGAAGAACAAACTAGATAATGGATATGAAAGTGCTTAAAATGGTGTGAACTCGCTGAGAACGTGAGATTTAGGTAAAAACTAAACACAGCCCCTGCAGTTCTGCGTTAGAGAGACCACAGAGGATGGATCAGAGGGCAAACACACCTCGGGAAGCATTTCACTCTGGCCCCACGTCTTGGCGGCCTCCCTGGGCCGCCTTCCTCTGAAGAGGGGGAGGTCTGAGGCAGAGGTTCCCCTGGAGCAGGGACTGAGCCACTGCAGGAGCTTCCTGGCCACCACATGCCCCTGGTTCTGGGGACCAGATAATCAGACTGGCTTGGCCTGGACGCCCCACTGGGTGACCTCACGCAACCACCTCCTCTCCGGAGGCTCAGTTTTCTCATCTGAGGAGTGGAAGGACACAGTCTCCCGTCTGGGTTGCTGCAGGCTCGACAGGGCGGCATGTGAGCATGCTCTGCAGAGCTGGAACTGAGGAGAGAAGGAGGTCCTTTCCCACACGGAGAACAGCTAGTTGTGGGACCCAGGCAGGCCAGGCCAATTTAAGGTGATGTCTCCTAGGCCCTCTCACCGGGGAAGGGGCTTCCAACAATCGCGAGGCCTGCCCCACAGCATCCTGTCACTCCAGAGAAGCTGTGTCAAAAAGAATTAGAGCTGCGGCTTTTAGGCAAAAAAAAAAAATCAACCACCCTAAGAAACCCACGCAAAGATGTTAAGTGAGTTTTAGCAGATTGGAACAAAGAAGTTGAAAAATGAAAAAAGGATTCAAGACTCTTACATTTCCATGGTGGGAAGCGGGTGGAGAAGCCCCCTCTGCAAACGAGGCCCCCTTTCACATTGGAAAGAAAAGACATTCCTGGCACAGGCAGGAGCCCAGAGTCCAGAGCCCAGAGGTGGAGACAAAGAGGTGGGGACCCAGGGTTTAGAGAGCCACTCTCCAGGTACAGACTGGATCCTAAATCTGGAGCCAAAGAACTGGTGCCTAGCTGGGTCAGAGCTTCCAGGAATCACCATCCTCTTCAGTGCAGGGCTCTCTCTCCAAGGCCGCCTCATTGTGGGACCCTCCTGGCATCTGAATGTGTTCAAGCAGCCCATCTGGACCTGGTGCGAGCTGGGAACTCCCAGACCTTGCTGAGGCCCTGGTGGAGTGCCTTGTGCCCCTGAGAGGGACAGGAGCCTGGAGCCAGAGAGGGACTGTGCTATGTTGTTGCATCACTGCCCCGATGTTCCCTGCCCCCGTATACCCACCCTCTTTACGGTTCTCTCCGCATTTCTTCTGCATGGGGCACGTGACTTTCTTCGGCCAGAAGGAAAGCCACTAATTAACCATCAGGCAAGCACAGGCTGGCTCGGGTGGCCACTCTTCTCTCCCTGCAGGATGCATCCTTATTCCCTGTCCACAGACTCCTGCTTTGAAACATTGTCTCCTCCAAGCAAACTGATCTTTTTAAAAGTTAAATTTGTATCCCTATTGAGCAAACTTGCTACTGGAAGAGAAATAACCCAGACCAAAGAAGGTAATTGCTGTGCTTGATTGAATTTGAGCTCATCAAAGAGAAACACAACTATCTGTGACTGCAGATAGCCTGATCTCTGGAAAAAGGGCAGTTTTCATCAACTTCAGAGATTTGCTACATAGCTGGCTCTAGGGGCAGCGCGCAGGACAATGGCCTATGCTGGATCCCCTGAGGAGCTCCTGAGCATAAAGAAACCACACAGTCAGCCCTCCTCCGGTGAACGGGTGGACCTGGTCAGTCATAGTCATTAGTTGCCGGCTGCACCCGGAGAGGACATAGCCACCCATGCATTTCCCTGTGAGATGTCTTCTAATTTGCAGGCAATAATCAGAAAAAGGGTAACCCCATAAGAATTCAGCAACTAACCCTTGGGGCAGCTGAGGATGGGGTATTATCTAAAAGAGATGTGCACAATCTCCAATCCCATCTGTAGCAGCTTCCTGGCTGTCAGGGGAAAGGACATTAGGGTAACCTGCCAAAGTAGCAACTTCTCAGTTCCAAGGGTGTATAGGCTGAACATCCTAATCTCCAAATCTGAAATCCCCAAACGCTCCAAAACATGATGTTCAAAAAGTTTCAGATTTTGGAGCATTTTAGAAGATTTTTGGATTAGGGATGCTCAGTTGGCAACATCTATGCAAATATTCCAAACTCTGAAAAACTTCCAAATCTAAACACTTCTGTTCTCAAGCATTTTTTTTTTAGTTGTAGTCAGACACAATACCCTTACTTTATTTATTTATTTTTATGTGGTGCTGAGGATCGAACCCAGCACCTTGCACCTCACACCATGCCAGGCGAGCGCTCTACTGCTGAACCACAACCCCAGCCCCTGTTCTCAAGCATTTTGGATACTCAGCCTGTATTCTATGCTGTGGCCCAACAGTAGATTTCAGTGGACTTTGCCCTGAAGGCCCCCGAGTTCCACGAAGTCACCTCCTGCTTAACATCCAGGCTGTGTGTTCCTTTCTGAAGCTGCCGTAGACCTTCAAGCACTGGGGCTGCAGCCCAGCCAGTGCACCACAATGTCAGGGGCAAGATGAGGTTTGCCTGGAAGAACAGAGGGAAGGGGCTTTTCATCTGCAAGAACAGCAGTGACCAGGACTTAGAGCCTGACAATGATGTTTATGTCTTCCACGTGGAACCCCGAGTTGGATGCGACACAGTGTCTCGGGCTTTGTTCTGCCCACTCTTCCCAAAGAGGAAGCTGAAGCTCAGAGAGGCAAAATCATCTGCCTAATGTGGGGGCGGGTACTGTAAAGGGACAGATAGTAAATATTTTAGGTCCTGAGGGCCAGAGCGTTCTGCTGCCACTGTCGTTCTAGCGTGAAAGTAGCACAGACAACATGTGTATGATTGGGCGTGGCTGTGTTCCAATAAAGTCTGAATTATATTAGGAGGCTGAGAGCTGGGTTTGGCCTTCAGGATCCCTGGGTACAAAAAGCTGCACACCCATCAAGAAGCAGAATCTGGTTTTTTAAATCCTCACTGGGGAGCCTGAGTCCTTGGCCAGTACATGGAGGGTTTCTTGGAAACCATAAGAAAACTTTAAGAAAAAAGCAAGTGACACGAACTGAATGTTTTTATCACCCCAAATTTATATGTTGAAGTCCTAACCCATAGTGAGGGTGTCTAAGGGACCTTTGAGAGATAATTAGAGCTCGATGGAGTCATGAGGGGGCCCTGTGATGAGATCTGTGCCCTCGTGGGAGAAGGTGCTAGGAGGCTTGCTCGCTCTCTCCCTGCCATGTGCGGATGCAGCAAGAGGGCCACTCAGGAGCAGGGTCCTCACCAGGGTTACCTGCTGTGTCTCTGACTTCCTGTTGCTCTTGGCTTTGGCAGGTCACACCCCGGAGGCTTCACTTCTGGCATTTCCAGAAAGTAGCCCACGGCTTCCAGGCTCAGAATTGGAGGTCATTCAGATCTCCACTTGAAATGCAGGGGCCCAGCATCAGAGATGTTTCTAGAACATCCTCCTCCCCTTTTTATTCTGCAGTGTCTTCTTTAAGAGGGTGGGTCCTGGAGCCCAAATATGTGATACCATCTACATCAGAAACACGGGCTGTGGTGCCATGCAGGACATGGAAGGACCTACTGGAGCTGCCAGGACATGGACCTTCCTGGCTTGGCCTGCTGGTGGATTGGGAAGGGGGCTGGGAGCTTTCCCAGGTCATGCACACTAGGGTGAGGGATGAAGGATGCAGAGAGCTGCCCTCTCTGATAACACCCCAAATTGTTCCAATAACGAAGGTGGCAGAATCCTGAATAGACTGTGACAAATACCAATAGGGACAGGCATTTTCTCTTTCTTGGCAGTCTTTCTTACAAGGTCCATCTGGAAACAGCAATGAGACACCTATGGTTCTTCCTTGGCATCAAGGAGCCAATAAAATCTCTTCACACTCCACTATTGGGGCTTGCTGTCACCCTGTTTTATTATCCAAAAACACTGTGATTTCCCAAGAGCCACTGCAAAGGGGACTTGCATCTGGGCTCACACGGTGTGGGTTAGCATCCATAAGGCCAGCATCCTGAGGGCTGCATCCTGAGGGTAGCATCCTGAGGGCTGCCTCCTGAGGGCAGTATCCTAAGGGCTGCTTCTTGAGGGCTGCTTCCTGAGGGTAATATCCTGAGGGCTGCATCCTGAGGGTAATATCCTGAGGGCTGCATCCTGAGGGCTAGTGGCTAACATTTTGGTTTTTAGCCAGGCTTTTCATGTTTTCAAAGCATTATTACCCTCAAGGAGCCATTTGGTAAAATGGTTACACTAAGGGTTTGGAGCAGATGGGTCTGGGTTCAACTCTAGTTGCTGTTACTCATTAACTATAGATACGGGAACTATTCTTGAACCTTCCAAGTTTGGGTTTCTCCATCTGCAAACTGGAATATTTGCGCTTCCAGGTGAAAGGATGGAGAGCATGCCAAGCGTTTGGTGTGACACGAGGCTCAGGACAAAGTTTTACTAGATGTTAGCCATTATCGTTACCACTGAGGTAGAACTGAGAAATACCGAGAGCAGAGACTACTTTCCCTGGGAATTGCTAAGACAAAACCCAGCCCTGTGGAGACGGTTGATCAAAAGTGAATGAGGAGCTCAATGGCTTCCAACTTAGCTTAAAACTGAGCAACCATCAAAGCAGGTAAATAGGTCTTTTCACTTGTTTGTTTGGGGTCTTGCTGGTTTCATCCGGAAGCCCACCTGCCTGGCATAGCCACCAATGCAGGCCTCGAGTGTGTCCCAGCTCCCATTCACTCTGTGCCAGGAACCAATCTTCATTTCCAGGTCACCCCTTTCGCCTGCCCTCCAACTCTTTAACCATTTGAATGCACCAGAGGTGGGATCTTAATGTGCCTATTATCCCCAACCTGTTTTAAAAATCATCGTGCCTGCCGGGTTCTTTCTGTATTTTAGTCTGTGTTCTTTCTTAACCTGTGCAAGTGTGACATCTCTTTCAGAATTTATTCACATTATGCATTTAATTAGCAAAGCACCATATTAAATTGATGACACCTCACTGAACACAGAGCCTTCTTGGATTCTGTATCTTAGCAATTAATGGGTGTCTAACCCATTGAAAGAGTTTTCTAAATGAATAAACTTCCAAACATTTTTCCTGATCATTTGGATCCATTAGAAAAAAAAAATCCTCATCTCTTTCTCTTTGTGGCAGTTTTGCAATTTTTACAATTAGGATTTTGCAGAGTTTCAAAATGTCCATCAAATAATCTGAAAACATTTGTTGGCATCTCTGTGGCTCTCAGGTTCCTGTGGATATTGTACACTTAAACTGTATAAAACTGTAGGATCTTGGATGGCTGCTGAGTCTCTAGCTGGACTCTGTCTAGGCTAGAGTTCCGGGGTGCTGAACAAGGATCTGCATTCAGGTCAAAGGCCACTTGTGAGACCTGCAGGGGGTTCAGGGTTGTGTCCTTTCCTGCGTGTGCTGGTTCAGGGACCCCTTGTCCAGCACTGATTGTGTGCTCTGCATGCCCACACACGACCTTCTTCACACTGAGTGTCATGAGGTGGGGTCTGCACTTCCTCCTTCTCTGAAATTCTCTGTCCACAGTGAACGTGTGTCCCCTCAGAGGCGCCCACTGCCCCTTCCATACACCTGGTGGCCCTGGGGGGTGAGAGCACAGTGCCCCATGGAGGTGCACCAGCACCTGAGTTGCCTGTGCTGTCTCTGACACTTACTGGTTGAGCTCTGGGGCAGGCACCTCACTGTTCTGTGCCTCAGGTTCTCATCTGTGAAACAGGGACGTGAAGACGGTCCCCAACTCTTGATGCTTTATGATTTTTCGACTTTACTATGATACAAACTCAATATGAACCCAGTAGAAGCTGTAGGCCACACTCTGACTGTGGATCTTTTCCTGGCTGTGGGGCGATGCTCTCTCCATGCTGAGCAGCAGGTGAGCTGCAGCTCCATCAGACTCTGGTCACCAAGGCAAAGAACCGACGCTGCTCCGTGTGCTGGGTGGGTGAGCTTGGTGATTGGGAAATCAGTTCATTAAATGAGTTTTTGACAATGTTTTATTAGGATTTGTTGTAAGCCAAGGAGTATCTGTAAGAGGACAGTTGATCCTCATTTTTGCAAACCCCATTGTTGCAAATTAACTTACTTGCTAACATTTATTTGTAGCCCCTACATTAGAGCTCGTGATGAACTGCGTGAGGTGCACACCCCCAGCTGAGAAGGAGCAAGGTCACCATCCCCTCCTGGCTTCTTCTCATACTACAAGCAGGGTCCTTTTTGCAGTGTATTTGCAGTGTTTTCCCATTTAGTTTCTTCTTCTCCTACTTTTCCTCCCTTCTTTCTCCTTCTTCTCCTTTTTTTTTTTTTTTTTTTTATGGAGATTCTGCTAAGATGGTCCTCACACCTGTGGGAAGGCTTGCAGAATGTTCTGACATGCACTGGGGCTGTAAGGTGTCTTGAGGAGAAAACGTGGGTTAGACCAGCTTCACTCAGATGTGAGTGGCCGTGCGTTGGCTGCTAGGTCCATTAACAAACCCACATTTTGTATTCAATAAGGCATTTGGACAGCAACGCACGCAGGAGGTTGGGATTGGTGGGTTGACAGAAATGCCTGCAGGGACCTGCCTCTGGGGACAGTGGTCCAGTCACTGATATGGAGACTTCCTAGAGCACAGTCACCACAGGTAACAGGGCCCACTGCTTGGGCTCCGCGGCCTGGTGAGCTGAGAGCCCGAACGTGGATCCCGTGCTCAGACGTGGTGTGAGGTCAGGCTCCTTCCCCTGATCACCTGGCTCATCCTCCAGGTTCTGTCCCCTCTCTGCTACCTCCAGTGGCCTCTGAAGCCCAGCAAGAGTGGCCTGTGCTCCTCTGAGCACCCTCCTCTGCTTGTGTTTGAATATATGTCCCCATATATTCAATATAACCCATGTATTTAATAACTTGGTCCCGGGCAACAGAGCTGGGAACTGGGGGACCTCCTAAGAGGCGGCCCAGTGTGGGGAAGTCAGATCATGGAGGCCCCACCCCCGCCCCTCCTCTCTTTTGCTTTCTGGCTTGTCATGAGGTGAGCAGCTTTGCTCTGTCACACGCTGATCATATGGTGCTGTCCCAGCACAGGCCCAAAGCAATGGGCTGACCAGTCATGCACTGGAACCTCCAAAGCCTGTGAGCCAAGACAAACCTTTCCTCTTTATAAACTGGGTGTCTGAGGTGTTTGTTATAGTGACAGAAAGCTGACGAATACCAGCACTGTGCAAACCTCTGCCCTAGGCTGGAGCAGGCTGAGGTGTGTCCTCTGACCATGGGTCTCTTGCTGGACCCACCCTGACAGACCCGGTGCTGTCCCCACTTCCTGTACTCCTCCCTTCACCACTGGGCCTGATGCCCTGGGCCCCCTGGGTGGTGGGAGGTGGGGCAGTGGTCAGGAGGGACCTGAACTTTCACTGTTCATTTTCTCGCCAGGAAAACGTCTCTGCGATGAGAAAGTTAGCGTTATGTAATGAGCAATCCTGCACCCCCTCCTTCAGCACATTCTCTGCCGAGCACCCCTGAGAGAAGGGATTTTATAAAACCTTCCTACTCCCCTGGCAGCTCCCTGTGACACCCACAGTGAAGCCTGAGCACATCTCCTGGCACCTGGTTAGAGCTGTGTGCAGACTGGACCCCGGGGTTCTTGTTCAGCCAAACCCCAGAACTGTTTCAAGGCTCAAGTATAAATGTGGACCCCCAGAGCCGTGTGGTGTCCCTGGTCTCCTGGGAAGAGCAGTTTCTGAAATCAAGCAAAGCTGACTCCAGTGTCTGCCGACACTAGGATCCTGTGTCCTGGGAGGTCCCTCCTGGCCTTGGCTCTCAGCTCAGCCCCACTGTGGAATGGTGGAGAGTGGATGGAATCTTGGCTTTTGCTCTCAGTGTGCAGATGTCTCCGGATCTGTGCAGGGGGAGAGCACAGACTTGAGCAGCTAGGGGTTTTGGGAGGGTGAAGGCCATGCAGGTAAACCTGCAGCGCCCTGCAAGCCCCCCAGACCAAGGGCAAGGGCTCCGTAAAGATATTGGCAGGTGGGGGCTGGGGATGTGGCTCAAGCGGTAGTGCACAAGCCTGGCATGCGTGCGGCCCGGGTTCAATCCTCAGCACCACATACAAACAAGGATGTTGTGTCCATGTCTGCCAAAAACTAAAAAAAATAAATAAATATTAAAAAAAAAAAAGATATTGGCAGGTACAGCGTCTCTCACTGTTGCTATGATCAAGAGTAAAATGAGCTTAGCATTCAGGGCCTCTGAGGGCTCAACAGCAGTCCTATGACTCCTCGCACAGAGTAGGGTCTTCCCACTGGCATCTTCTCTCTCTACTCCTCCTCTCGTCCTCCCATAGAAATATCCGAGTACATGTGGATCCACATGATTCCCATGCGCACATTTAACTTACAGCCATACAGTGATTGGACTTTAAAAATACCCGAGTAAGTTTACTTTGTTGTTGGTTTCACTTTTGTCTTCACTGTGTTTTGTTTTGCTGGGGGTGGAACCCGGGGGTGGAACCCAGGGCTGGCTGACACACACTAGGGAAGCCCCCCCACTGAGCAGTGTCATCTGGAGCACTGCTGTGGCCCGAGAGCACCTGTTGCTGTTTCAGATGCACATCAAGGTGGATTCTGCAGTTTTTACCAAAGGGTAATTCAAAGGGGCTTTTGCAGCCGGGGAAACGCATCATGTGGGATTTGACTCAGTGGCTTCACCGAGCCCTCTCCTTTCTGCTGATCTCCTGTCTCCCTGGACACCCACTCCAGCTCTGGCAATGCGAGAGCTGAGAGGCAGGAGGCAAGGAAGCCAGGCTCTGCTGGGCAGGTTCTTTTTTCTTTCTTTCTTTCTTTTTTTTTTTTTAGAGAGAGAGAGAGAGAGAGAGAGAGAGAATATTTTAATATTTATTTTTTAGTTTTCGGTGGACACAACATCTTTTTTTCCTTTTTTTTATTGGTTGTTCAAAACATTACAAAGCTCTTGACATATCATATTTCATACATTAGATTCAAGTGGGTTATGAACTCCCATTTTTACCCCAAATACAGGTTGCAGAATCACAACGGTTACACATCCACAATTTTACATAATGCCCTATTAGTAACTGTTGTATTCTGCTGCCTTTCCTATCCTCTACTATCCCCCCTCCCCTCCCCTCCCATCTTCTCTCTCTACCCCATCTACTGTAATTCATTTCTCTCCTTGTTTATTTTCCCATTCCCCTCACAACCTCTTATATGTAATTTTGTATAACAAATGAGGGTCTCCTTCCATTTCCATGCAATTTCCCTTTTCTCTCCCTTTTCCTCCCACCTCGTGTCTCTGTTTAATGTTAATCTTTTCCTCTTAATTAATTTTCCTCTTAATTAATTTTTAATGTTAATGCTCTTCCTCCCTGCTCTGTTCTTAGTTGCTCTCATTATATCAAAGAAGACATTTGGCATTTGTTTTTTAGGGATTGGCTAGCTTCACTTAGCATCATCTGCTCTAGTGCCATCCATTTCCCTGCAAATTCCATGATTTTGTCATTTTTAGTGCTGCGTAGTACTCCATTGTGTACAAATGCCACATTTTTTTTATCCATTCATCTATTGAAGGGCATCTGGGTTGGTTCCACAGTCTAGCTATTGTGAATTGTGCTGCTATGAACATCAATGTGGCAGTATCCCTGTAGTACTCTCTTTTAAGGTCTTCAGGGAATAGTCCGAGAAAGGCAATAGCTGGGTCAAATGGTGGTTCCATTCCCAGCTTTCCCAGGAATCTCCATACTGCTTTCCAAATTGGCCTCACCAATTTGCAGTCCCACCAGCAATGTACAAGAGTACCCTTTTCCCCACATCCTCGCCAGCATTTGTTGTTGTTTGACTTCATAGTGGCTGCCAATCTTACTGGAGTGAGATGGTATCTTAGGGTGGTTTTGATTTGTATTTCTCTGACTGCTAGAGATGGTGAGCATTTTTTCATGTACTTGTTGATTGATTGTATGTCCTCCTCTGAGAAGTGTCTGTTCAGGTCCTTGACCCATTTGTTGATTGGGTTATTTGTTATCTTATTGTCTAATTTTTTGAGTTCTTTGTATACTCTGGATATTAGGGCTCTATCTGAAGTGTGAGGAGTAAAAATTTGTTCCCAGGATGTAGGCTCCCTATTTACCTCTCTTATTGTTTCTCTTGCTGAGAAAAAACTTTTTAGTTTAAGTAAGTCCCATTTGTTGATTCTTGTTATTAACTCTTGTGCTATGGGTGTCCTATTAAGGAATTTGGAGCCCGACCCCACAATATGTAGATCGGAGCCAACTTTTTCTTCTATCAGACGCAGAGTCTCTGATTTGATATCTAGCTCCTTGATCCACTTTGAGTTAACTTTTGTGCATGGCGAGAGGAGGGGATTCAGTTTCATTTTGTTGCATATGGATTTCCAGTTTTCCCAGCACCATTTGTTGAAGATGCTATCCTTCCTCCATTGCATGCTTTTAGCCCCTTTATCAAATATAAGATAGTTGTAGTTTTGTGGATTGGTTTCTGTGTCCTCTATTCTGTACCATTGGTCCACCCGCCTGTTTTGGTACCAGTACCATGCTGTTTTTGTTACTATTGCTCTGTAGTATAGTTTGAAGTCTGGTATCGCTATACCGCCTGATTCACACTTCCTGCTTAGCATTGTTTTTGCTATTCTGGGTCTTTTATTTTTCCATATGAATTTCATGATTGCTTTCTCTATTTCTACAAGAAATGCCGTTGGGATTTTGATTGGCATTGCATTAAACCTATAGAGAACTTTTGGTAATATCGCCATTTTGATGATGTTAGTTCTGCCTATCCATGAACAGGGTATATTTTTCCATCTTCTAAGATCTTCTTCTATTTCTCTCTTTAGGGTTCTGTAGTTTTCATTGTATAAGTCTTTCACCTCTTTTGTTAGGTTGATTCCCAAGTATTTTATTTTTTTTGAAGATATTGTGAATGGAGTGGTTGTCCTCATTTCCATTTCAGAGGATTTGTCGCTGATATACAGGAATGCCTTTGATTTATGCGTGTTGATTTTATATCCTGCCACTTTGCTGAATTCATTTATTAGTTCTAGTAGTTTTTTTGTAGACCCTTTTGGGTCTTCTAGGTATAGAATCATGTCATCTGCAAATAGTGATAATTTAAGTTCTTCTTTTCCTATTTTTATGCCTTTAATTTCTTTCGTCTGTCTGGACACAACATCTTTATTTCTTATTTTTATGTGGTGCTGAGGATCGAACCCAGCACCCCGCGCATGCCAGGCAAGTGCTTTACCACTTGAGCCACATCCCCAGCCCCATGGGCAGGTTCTTGAGGGCCCCTTGGTGAAGATGCATTTCGCGGGAGATTAAGATGACCCCACCCAGCTCCAAACACAGCTCCTCCATTTGGGCCACTGGCTCAGGAAGCCCAGGCTGCACAGGGATTCCCTCTCTCTCCTTCCAGTTTGCACCTGTGTGGAGGACTGAGGGAGACGAGGTGGACAGGGCTCTGCAGCCAGGTGCAGGGCAGGGCATTGCTCTGCAAGAGCCTTCACAAACGCAGGCTTCTGTACCGGAGGCCACCAGGCTGCGCAGCTGAGCTCCTGATTTCCTGCTCCTGAGAGTCCACCCTTGGGGCCAGGTGTGAAGTCCCCACAGCCACAGGCAGCGCTCACAGGCCTGGGCAAGAGTGCAGTTCTCCATACCACGTAGCTCCCAGAGCTCAGAGCCCAGAACTTCCCTTGCTTAGAGTTGGGCCTCTGTCCCCACTGCCTCTGAAGGAGCAGAGCACTCAGTCACTGGCTCCCAGTGGGCCCCCCTTGACTCTGCAGTGCCCACCTCCTGGCCTTAGAGCCACCCCCTGAAGCTCCTGGGAATCTGTCGGGACAGACCATTACAAGGCTTGACCACAGTCCTCCCCTCCCTCTCCCCCGTACCCGTGGCCTCTGTGCAGCTGTCCCCCAGCATACCGGCCACACCTCAGCGTCTCTAAGCACTAAGTCTCAGAAACTGTCACACTGTGCAGTGCCATTGAAGCTGCACCCACTATCCCACCCCATCCATGAGGCCATCCCAGCAGATGGACCCCGATCCCGTTTGGTGCTCTTCTGTCTGGGCCCATGGTGGCTGTGCGATAGGAAGTACCAGTGTGTCTCTGTCCCCTTGAAAGGGACTGAAAGACCGAAGCAGAATAGTTTTGAGACTGGAGAGCTTGTGATCAAAGACCACTTGCAGATGGGCAGGGCTGGCAGCTTTGGCTGGGGCTTTCCCAGGGCTCACTGGCCCCTCCTGACACTTTCCAGAGGAGGAGGCAGAAGATCAGGGAGGCCCTTTGCATGGCTCTGTGCTTTCCCAGGAGCTGTTTCACATCATCTTCGTCACAGCAACTTAGGTGTCGTCTCCCTGGGGATTCGACGGACGGCTCTGAGATCCCTGCAGACATCTGATCCACACGTGCCCAAGTCTGTCCTGTATATAAGACGGTGAGGCATCTGCACAGAGCCGTTTACCTCCTCGATGCCTCAAATCATCTCTGGATGACTTTAGTGCCCAGCACCAGCCAGTGCTCCGCGGGTAGTTGCTGAGCCACATGGAGTAGGGTGGTGGTGGGAAATCTGCCCAGGTTCAATCAGATGCAAACATGAAAACCCAGGTTCAATCTACAGGTGGTCAAATCTACAGGTACAGGACCCATTGACGTGGAGGGCCAACTCTCTAATGACCCCTATTTAGTCAATGAAGAAGCTGAGACCAGGGATTCATTGACTGGAGTAGAAACTCCCAGGTGGTTACTGAAAGGATTAGAGCCAGAGCCTGAGTCTGGACTGCGGACTGTGACCCCTGCAGCCACTCAGAGCAGCCCCTGCCCACTTTAGTGACATGAGTGAGGGGAATGACAGAGATTGGTGGGTTTTATTTCTTAAGGACATGTGGGTGTCCATTCTTTCCCACAAGTTGGCACCTGGGTCAGAGTGAATTTGTGGAACCACAGCCCCTGCCAGAGCGGGAGGGGTCTCTCTAGGGTGCCTATCAGAACCCTCCCTTCCCTTCCAGGCCTACCGAGTCTCACCGTTTGCTGGCTGGTCTTTGTGATCACAAAGACCAGCCAGCAACAAGCTCTCTGGATCCACCTGTGGCATCTGTGGCCAGAGGGCTGGTCCCAGGCTCCCCTGCATTCTGTCTGTGGTCCCAGGAAGCATGTGTGTGCTGGACAAGTGGTTAGGGCCAACACCTAAGCATTCACACATTCCTGACCAGCGGAACGGCTCCACCCCCTTCACAAAGAGCTTCCCACCTACCAAGAATCTTCCCTTCAGATGAACCCACTTGCCCCACCTCGTTTCCCTTACAGAGTGCCGGCAGGTATCAACTGGCATGCAGAAGGCACTGCTGGGCATGTGGCAGGTGCCCAGCTGGGGAAGCTGGCCCCTTTAGGCCTACTCTGTGCCGGACACTATTCCCAGCACTTCTTGTCCATGGTCTCAATATCCCCTACAACCCTAGGTTGTTCCCACTGAGGGATTTGAAGTTCCGAGGTTGAATATCTTACCTAGTTTATGCGCTATACGTGGAACTTGAGGCAGAACACGGGTTCAAATGCAGCCAGATTTGCTGAAGAAGACTGGTGCCTGGATCATAGAGGGTACTGGATGATTGGCAGCTGTCAGTGAATCATCATTAATATTAAAACAGGCTTTGGAATCATGCAGAGCTGTGTTTAAACCCCTTTCTGCCACTTAGTGATTGTGTGACATTGATCGAGTAATATGTGCCAGGCTAATATGCCCTTCTTAGCCTGATTCTGATTTGTACTCAGTCTGACTTCTGATCCAGGAAAGAGACCTATCACCTTTAAAAAAAAAANATATATATATATATATATATATATATATATATATATATATATATAATTAATGAAAGGTGTCTAACATTGACAGAGGTAGAGAGACTCACACAATGAGCCCACCTCTCCTCCCTATCAGGCATTGCTCCATACCTTCAGGTCCATTGAGAGAGAGACAGAGAGAGAGAGAGATAAAATGTCATGGGTAAAATTGAAGCTCCTCAAGGGTCCTGCCCCCACACACTGTGACCCCACTTGTTTTCACCCTTGTAGAGATAACTTCTGAACTGAAGCAAGCATCTCTGGTTTTACTGTGTTTTCTGGAGGCTGGGAAGTCCCAGAGCACCATCCCATCGTGACAAGGTGGAGGACAGACATGGTAAGACGAGCTTGCTGGAGGGAACTTACCCACAAAGCCACTACCTTGACAGCCCAGGGATCCCCCAATCTGGGAGTGGATTTATCTGATCATTTCTAGGGCCCCCCACCACGTGCCATTAGCACATGAAATTCAGAGGACATATTCAAAGGGTCGCACTTTCCCTTGTCTATTTTCATACTTTTTCTTCTTTAGTAGGAAACAACAAGTAACATGTGATATTAACTAGATGGTTCCAAACTCTAGGAATCATTCTGTGATTTGCCCTAATTCAGCATGGTATTGGAAGGGCGTGGACACCTTGATTTTAACATGTGTTCTGGAGACTTTTTGCTGGTGCCGGGCACTCAGGTTGCTTCCTCCTGGGGGGACAATACAACTGGGCTGGGCTGAGCTCCTGCACCTATCTTCTTGTGCAAGGAGGACTCTCTCTTATCGGTTCCTCCATGTGATGCTGTAGGTCGTGGGGAAGAGTAAGCCCGGGATCCCTGCAGAGTGGCAAGGCCAACCTGGCCAAGGGAGGGAGCCCACCGCCCCTGGGACAGCACAGGGGCTCCTTGGCAGTCATCACATTCTTGTTTATTTCCTTTAGACACCTCGTCCTAAAGCCTGCACGGGGCAAGCTGCCCGTGAAAACGTGCAATGCTTCCTGCCGGGATCTGCAAGGACTCTCCCCAGGGCTGTTAGTAATTTGTACAAAGTCCTCTGTGAGTTTCATAAGTCAGTCTAGAAGCCAAATAATTGAGGCAGTTTAATTTTAGCTCCTCCTGTCTCCTTATAAAAGTTAGCTGTTTATGAGAAATGTGAAAATTTCCTTATCCCCAGAAGAATTCTCGCTCAGGCTTGAAATAGTCTCTTGCGGTGGCACGCTCGTGGGATATTCCACGTGAGGTCGATCAAAAGACTCGTCCCCACTTTGATGTCCCTAAAATTAGCCCCAAAACTTCAGTGCCAGGTTCAGCCCTGCTTTTCCCCGGCTTTCTTGCCCCTGGGACCCAAGAATTCAGAGCCCATTTCAGCCCCGGCTGCTGCCCCTGGCTCTGTGCCGGTCACGGGGGCACTGGGGTTACAGGACAGGAGCTGGGAAGGTTCGGGGGACCTGACGCTCTCCCTCCAGGCTCACCCATTTCTACTCAATCCCTGGGGCAGCAGATCTTAGGACCAGCCTGAAGTCCCTACCGTGTTCATGAGGAAGGTGTGCTGGGTCCTCCCTGGGGAGCAGGCAGGAGCGCTGACCAAGTCGCTGATCACAGCTCAGCCCCGCCTCAGCGTCCTCCACGGCCACAGGTGAAATGGCGGAGCTGGCCTCAGGTTGGCATCCTGAGCCCTGCACGCGGACCCTGCCCGCCTCTCTGGCCCCTTCTTTGTGCCCACTTCCTCCGGGCACTGCTTGCTCTTCACGTGGGTGAGCCTTTCCCACCGTCACGCCCACCGGCCATTGCAGGGCCATTTCCCCTGTCTGGAAAAGTCTTTCTGTACTCCATTCCTCGAATTTTGGCTCATTTCCAGACCCAGGTCGAATTTGGGGTCCCCTCACCCCAAGCCACCTCACTCATCTGCACATTGTCCTCTCCGCTGTGCGTCTTTGAGTCTTTCTCCAGCCAGATGCAAATTCTGTGGCACAGGGTGGGGACTCCCAGCCCCGAATCCAATGTGCTCCCAAATCTGAAATTTTGGGGAGCTACCATGACACCCCAAGTGGAAGCCTCCACACCTGACCCTGGATGACAGGCAGTCAAAACACAGGAGGACTAACAATGCCGGGTAACTGCCCCCAGGCTCCGTGAGTGGTGTGCTTAGGAAACAAGTCATTCTTGCTCGGCCGTGGCCTGGCCTCCAGATGCAACCCCCCCCCCTCCGCCCCCCGCCCCAGCACACAAACAGCCCAGATTCTAAAACATTCACCATCTCAACATTTCCCAGTAAGAGGTGCTGAACCCGTCCTCATGTGCCCGGGTCGGCATGGAGACCACCTCCTCGGGCCACTGCTCAATCACTGTGCTGGGGACAGAGTGGAGAAGGCCCTTTGTTAACAGGAAGGATGAGAGGATTGGTTAAAACACACCAACCTGCCACTTTCCTTTTTTTTTTTTCTTTTTTTCAGTAGAAAACATGAAAATCTTATCCCCAATACCATTGATTTGAATTTTGATTCTACAGTTTTCTTTTCCTTCTGCTGAGCCATTAAAATGCTTTCCTGAGGTCTTTAAGGAGAACACTGCGGTGCCAAGGCCTTGGGTTTAGAGCTGAGTGCGGACAATCAGTGTCATGCATCCAAAGCTTCCGGAGTCCTAAGGCCTGAAGGCAAGACCTCACTTTTCTTTTCTTTTTTTTTTAATTTTTTATTGTTGGTTGTTCAAAACATTACAAATTTCTTGATATATCATATTTCACACTTTGATTCAAGTGGGTAAGACCTCACTTTTCAAGTTGGGGCTGTGTCTCCTCTCCTCACCTCCGTTCACAGACCCCACACCCAACACACCAGGACCTGCAGGCCTCTCTCCCCCTCTCTCTCTTCCTCCGGCCTGAAGCACCTCCCTCTATTCTGACGTGAGGAAAGCTCTGGTGTCATCCCCTCTCTGGTCGGAGGAGTATAGGTCATCGCTATGCCATTTGACATGAGGAACCCCAGCGTCAGGGTGCAGGGGACCCTGGAGGCGATTCCCTGTGGGCATAGCAGGTTAACTGTAGGTCAAAATGTCACTCTGATTTCATGAGAGTGCTGGGAATTTTTGTGTGTCTCAGTTTTCCTGATTTCATTTCAGACACACTGATGCAAAATGAGGCAGCTCCCGGGGCCTGCAGGAGTGGGGCTTCCCGGGGTGTCCGTCTGGGCATCTGCCCCTCTTCAATGCCACAGGCTGCCTTTTCCTGCTCCCTGGGAAATGATCTTTTCCATGAGTCACCTCACTCCCCAGGCAAAGTAGCTTCTTCCTCCTCCAAAAGTCATTGTGATTTAATCACAGATAATTGCTGCATCAAAAGATCGGCATGTTACATCCCTCGGATCGGCTGTCTCTCAACTGAAGCAGCTCAATGAATCATTAGGCGGGTTGGTGTGATAGACGTTCTGCAGTTGAAAACCCACCTGTCTCCCACATGCCTCCTGAGGGTGTTTTTCCTTGTATTGATGGATCATGATGGAAAAGCTGCTCTTACCCTATCATTATGTTACAGAGAGTTGATAAAGACTCAGAAAGCTTAGTTCCTCTCCTGGCTGGAAGGAAGAAGCCACCATTTACCAGCTTGTATTTCATGCCCTGAGGTAGAGCTCTGGGTAGGGCGTTTCCTGCCAAGACTGGAGAGCTCTGTGGGCTTTGCCGTTTCCAGGTGCAGGAGGGGCTGAAGGACAGGAGCAGGCAGCACCCATCAGTGTGCACTCTGATGCACTCAGCCAGGAGGGCAGGTTCTGGCCCGCTGTGCCCTGGACTGCAGCCTCTGCTGGTCACCGGCTTCCCCAGCCCCAGGCTCTCCCCCGCCATCACTACCCGCCGGGGGCAGCTGTGATGCTGTCTATTTAATCCATCACCACAACCACTTCCACTGATCTTTTCATAGGCCTCCTACATTTCCGTTAGATTTTTAGGTTTCCTTTTGGCACTATGAACTTTATCACGTTGCCACCATGTCCTGAATTCTTAGACAAGTGCCTGGCATGTAGTAGGCGTTTGCTAAATTTATGCAGAATGACAGGTCTGGCAAACTTGCCGTCTTGGTCTGTTGAAGCTGCCGTAACAAAACACCACACACTGAGTGGCTTAAATACAGCAGCAGCTCATTTCTCCAGTCCCAGAGGCAGGGAAGTCTAAGGTGAAGGTGGGGACAGAGGCAGGGTCTGCTGAGGGCTGCTGCCTGGTCCAGGGAAGGCGCCTTCTCACTGTTCTCACAGGGGAGGAGCAAGCTGGCTCTCAGGGGTCCACTTTGTAAGGACACCGATCACACTTGTGAGTCTCCTTCCTTGGGACCTAGTCACCTCCCAAAGGCCTGGACTCCTAACACACCACCCTGGGGGGCAGGGTTTCAACAGAGGAACGTCAGGGAGGTCTGATCCGGCGGAGCACTGCCCTCGCTGAGTTCTCCTGCTGAAATTTTAGTAGCCAGAAAATTGTCTGCAACTTGTAACAATCTTGTGCTTTCCGATACTTACTTTCCGATACTTATGTCTTTATGTGAGAGACTATCAATGTCTTGCCTGGCCGATATTAGACAGCAATGCTTCAATACCAAGGATTATGTTCTGGGGAATTTGTGGTAACTGACTTTATTATTAGATTGAGAAGATTTCATTCTGTTCCAGATTTTCTGAAGTTTGATTTTTATTTGATTTGATTTTCTACCCAGGAATGAGTGCTGGATTTCATTTTGTTTCTGACGTCTCTGGAAGTGACTTTTCCTCCCCATTGTGTTGAGGCTCTCATGAGCTGTTAACAACGACACATATAGAGACCAGGTACGGGAAATGTGCATGTGGCCTGAGGTTCTTAAGTGCATAACAAACAGCACACATGGGTGACAGCCAGGCCCGGACTGCGTGGGGAGCACATTTTGCTGCTCCAGGGGAGGACACGGTCTCTCTTTCCACCTTCCTGCCCTGCTGGTGCCTTGCTCACCCTGAGGGGCGGAGGTGATGGATCCTCTTAGCTAGGTTGTAGGCTCCTTTACTATGGCACTTTTACCAGTGGACAGAGTCTCTGGGTGTGAGGGTCCTCCCAGCAGTGTTCCCCCTCTGTGGCCCCGGGTGGCAGGGCCGTGAGCTGAGCTGTGATAGCTTGGGCCCTCCTTCCTCCGGTTGTCTCTTCTGTGAGTCTGTGAGGGCCGGCGAGGCTAGGAGTGGCCCCTGGAGACAGAGTAGCCCACCCTGCCCTAGCCCCATGGTGATTTCCTTCAGGTGAGCTTCAGGGGACAGCAAGAGCCAAATGAGTTCAGTGTTTCAGAGTGTCCCTCTCAGCCAGGGGAAATGCTCCCCGAGACCCCTCGGACCATACCATGTCTGCCTGTCTTTCTCAGGGGTTCCAGGGGAAGAGCGATGTCTGAAGGGTGGACATGGGCTGTCCTGGATTCCTGTCTAGAATACCAGGTATTTTAAGATGAATTAGACTGAGGTGACCGGAATCCTCCAAAAACACATCAGGTCCTAACCCTCGGTATGGAGAATGCGACCTTGTTTGGAAAACAGGATCTTTCAGATGCGATTAGTTAAGGACCCTGAGATGCTGGGTGGGGGGGGTCCTAACTCCAACAGCAGTGAGGACAATCATAGGAGGTGGTGCCAGTAGGCTCAGGGGGAGTCTCGTTGCCATGGAAACAGTGAAGCTCCAGTGCTGCAGCTCCAGGCCAGAGACACCGAGAAGTCCTGAGGCCACCAGGAGCCAGGGAAAGGGGAGGAGGGGTGGGGAGCCTTCAGAACACATAGCACCTTTGCCCCACTGCAGTCTTGTCTCTACCTCAGCCCACCCAGTGTGGGGACCCTACTGTAGCAGCACGAGGAAGCCACCCAGGCCCCAGGCATCAAGGGGATCAGGGTTAATAGTCGGAAGAACATTTCTTGCTGTCATAACATAAATAACAACACCTAATTAATTTTTAAAAAATATTCCTGAGTCAATGTACAGAAATTATGGAAACTTCTTTTTATGTCTGACTACAAGGAATTGGCTAATTAATGTTATATCACCTATTGAAGGGTATTCTACAGCTATCACAAAAGGTAATTATTGGAACTGTCTAGTGAAGTGTAAAGGAAGATATTCGTGTTATAATGTTATATGAGCAGCAAACAGTGCAGATCTCTATTAGGGATTTGTACGGTCATGTTTGCGTGTGTACAAAGCCTGGAAGAAAATACAGAAAAAATAAAAAGAATTCATACAATAGAACAGTGAGATAGTGTATGATATTGACATTTTCCTCTGAGACTATAAAGGTGTTTTAATCATAATTTTAATTAAAATTCTAGGAATCTTTTCTTAGGAATAAGAAATGGCTATAGAACAATGGTGTCATAAAACAAAATATGTCCAGGATCCTGCCAAGAATTGTATGTGACTAATTTACAAATTAGCAGGGAAGAATGATTTTGTAAGAGAAAGCTACTCGAACATAAAATCCTTTGGGCTGGTGCTATTTTTAAAAGCACACACGAGAGACACATCCCAGTGTTCCTTCCCCTCCTCAGCAGGGCCCACCCTCCCCACCCCAGATCATGCCTGGGCCTGAAGACATGTGCCCTGGTCTGCCTCAGCCTCGGAGACCCCCATCTGTCAGAGGCAAGCATGGTACCTGGGATGCTTCCTAACTCCGGGTGGTGTCTCCGTCTGCTCTCTAGAGCTAATAATACAGTACACAGGCTGGGCAAGTTAGAAAGAAAAGAAGGCTATTCTGGCTCACAATTGGGTCCCAGGTGGGGACTACCTTGATAGCAGGGTCCTGAGGTGGCAGGAGGCATCACATGGTGAGAAAAAGGCAGCCCGTGTGGGTATGTGTATGTGTGTGTGTGTGCACGTGTGTGTGTGTGTGTGTGTGCGCGCGTGTCCTCTGGGACTTGGTCACGGGGGCCTCTCTGATGACTTGTCTGACCCCAACCACCTCCCGAAAACCCCATCTCCAACACTATATTGGATTAAGAGGACACCCTCTTAATGCCCCGCAGTGGATCTTAAACGCCCATGTGCTTCGAGGGGGACAAATCGTGTTCAGGCCACTGCGGTGGGCGCCCTGTCCTTAGAGCACTTGTTCTCATTCTGCTATCGATTCTCTCAGCTAGTAGAGCCCTCCTGAGCTGGCACAGGGGTGCCCAGCATGAGTGGGAGATGACCTCACCTCCGGAAGGACTCTCCAAGGATGAGCTCCCCCTTTGGAGAGTAGAGACCAGGCTCCGAGAGGCACTGCTGCAGGTGGCAGGATGCTCTGGGAGAGCAGGGAAGGCACAGAAAGGGTGGCCACGTGGGAGGTGGAGCCCACCGGCAGCCACCCCGAAGCTCTGGGACTCCAGGTTAGTTCAAACAGACAGACCAGCTTCAAATTCTAAAACCAAAAGGTGATCTGTTCTCCAGAAATAGCCTCAAACTTAGTTTCTTTTTTAATGTATTCATTTGTTCTCACTCTTCCACGCCCTTCAAGTATTTAAAATTGAAACAAGTTATAGAAGTTCTTTCTTAGGCTTCTGGTCTCCCTAAAGTGTGTTCTCTCTGAAGGGATGTAAAAATTGGGGTCTGCATTCCTGTTTCTGGCTTCTGTCCAACATTATCTTGAGGGTTCTAGCAGTTTCTGAATCATTCATATTTTAAAACTTTACTGAGCACTTATTATGGGCAAGAAATGAATCTCAGAGACCTGGGAAAGTCGAGCAGGGGAGCCAAGGGGTAGGATGTAGCACAAGTCTTGGCAAATTTAGACCAGAATAGAATGCCAGGCAGAGGTGGCCCTCAGGGGGCTGGCACGTGACATCATGGGACTAAAAGAAGGTCATCGTGGCTGAGACCAACCCTAAAGGAAGGGTTCAGGGAGACTCCACTCTACAGCTTTACCTGATGGAAAAGGTGGAGGAAGGTGTCCCAGGACAGATGGGCAGGGTCCCTCTTCCTCACCTCTGTGCCCAGCGCCTCAGCTGGTCCTGAGAAGGCACTCACTGTGGCAGAGAGTGCATGATGTGCCCTGTGTGTCCCCTGGCCAAATCCAGGCTCGGCCCCAGATGGTCACTCCCTGGGACTTGACCCCGGCTGGTGTAGAGTTGGGACCCCAGGGCCAAAAAGATCATGAAAAGGAGTGAAAGCTAGCGACACTCAGACATTGGAGGATGGTGGGGTGGAGCCAACCAGAGCGCTGGCCCTTGGAGTGTGGGCTCAGGGTCACTGAATCTCCCAAGTTTTTAAGATAAGTGAAAAAAAAAAAAGATCTAGACAGGTATGTGAATTTTTCAGGTATTCGAAACGTCCAAGGACCAACAGAACATGCCCAAGATTCAGCTCGTGGTCACCAGTTCATGACAAATGCAGAGCAGGGTTCAGAATCGGTGGAGATGAGACGGCAATGGTGACCTGGGCCACTTTGAAGGAGCTGGCCTGTCTCCCAACTGAGCTTGGGACCTGCAGGTGATGGGGAGCGTCTCAGGTTCTCAACGGGAAGGTGGCAGGGGCACATCTGCTGCAGGTGCAGAGGAAAGCTATGGTGCGGGAGACCCCATGAGGCTGACATGCCCAGGGACAGCAGCTGGTCTGTGGAGGAGCACGGGGTGGTGGGGGGGCAGGATGATGTGGTCAGGAGAAAAACACAGGAGGCAGAGGGCGGAAAACTCAGGGAGAGAGTGAGGAGGCTCTGCCTGTGGCCTGGGAGCCCCAGGGGGAGGAGGAGGTGGCAGCTGGCCCCAGAGTCTGCCCGTCTGTCCTGGGACACCTTCCTCCACCTTTTCTATCAGGTAAAGCTGTAGAGTGGAGGCTCCCTGAACCCTTCCTTTAGGGTTGATCTCAGCCATGATGACCTTCTTGTAGTCCCACGATGTCACGTCCCAGCCCATGAGGGCCACCTCTGCCTGGCATTCTATGGCTCCAGGAATCCTACAGCTCATCCTTTCCTCTCTGCAGGTCCACACAGCCCAGCAGGGCGGCTGCCTCCCTGCCCTCTCCTCCTCATTCCCCCCTCAGCCTCTTCTCCCCTCCTCTCACTGCTCCATTTCTCTCACCAATTGCCATTTCAACAAGCTCCTCTGCACCGCCTTCCCTCCTACGGCCGCCTGCCGCCTACCCTCCGCCTGCAAATGAGGCTTTTAAAGCTAATTGCAGAGGCTTTTTGATCAAGCACAGAAGCCCTACACATTTAAAGCAGCGAGGCTGGGTGGCTGTGGCCTATTTTTAGTGGCTACAGTGTGTAGCTGTGGCATCCAGAGACCCTTGCTCAATGCCCACCGGATGTGTGAGGTCTGCAGCAAGTGGGCCCTTGGACACAGGAAAGTCTGGTGCATTGGGACCCTGTCCTTGAAACCCTCCTGCGGAGGATCCAGATGTCCTCAAGGCGGGAATGCAGACAGGGCAGGAGGGAGAAAGTGCCGGAAGGAAGCCACAGACACAGCGAGCTTGGTGCAGACACACTCGCCACGCCCACTTCTGTGCCCACAGCCTGCTGTCCCTCCTTTCCTCACACAGGCCACATCCCCTGCTCTCCAGAGGAGCAGCTGGGACCCATGTGCGCCTTTGCTCTTAGGGGGAGTCAAGATGAAGGAAGGTGAATGTGGTTTCTTGATTATTACGTGGATTCTCTTCTCAGACAGGTGGTGGTGGTGGCTGCCCGAGTATCTATCTTGTCAAAACTCACACACCTGCGCACCTAGAATGGGCAGAAATCACCATGTGACCTAGGGGAAGGAGTGGGGACCGGTGCTCTACACTGAGCTCCATCCCTCTAGCCAAGCCCCCACCCCCACGGAGCAGCTGAGCTTTGCAGTTCTTCAGCCTCGGCCTCCTGGTGTGCCCTGGGGAAGCTGCTGCACCTAGGCTTGAACTCATTCATCTGCGAGGTTGGTGTGTGACAGCCCCTACCTTGTTGAGTTGGTGAGAGGATTAAGTGAGGTGACACACTTGCAGGGTCAACCCTAGGTGGAGGGGAACACACATTTTAATGAACCCCTCTGGTGTTATTCCAGTTGGCAAGCAGCCTCCTCTCCCACCCGCGGGGTTTATTCTCACAAGAAGAGCCTGCCGGGGTTGGAAGTAGGATTCGCCCCCAGTGAAATCCCTCAGGAGAACCTTAATTGAGATTCAGGGACATGGAGTGCCATGCCCAGTGACATGCTTCTTGGAAGTGGCAGGCTTGGGTCTGAGCCCTGACTCCAACGCCAGCCCCTCAGGTCTCCATCCCACCACCCCTTTGGAGAAGGCTGCTTGTGTGTGTTTTGGACCCCACCCCCACCCCCACCCCCAGGTCCCCACACCACAACAGGAGCAGGGGGTCCTGGGTAGATGCTCTGCAGCCTACCGTCCTCACTGGGAACCAGGAAATCTGGCTTTGGGGAGTTCACTTGGATGTCCTGTGAGTCTCCATGTCCTCTTTGGAACCAGAGTGTCACATTCCTGCCTCACCTTCTGAAAGCTCGGCAGGAGGACTTGAGCATTCAGCCAGGACAAATGGCTACAGAGGTTTCAAAGTGTTAGTGGGACCCTACAAGATGCCCAGCTAATGGGGACACAGACCCATTAGAACTTGCTCTCCCTGAGACATGAGCCATTCTGCCATGTGCTCACAGACCTGCAGCCCCGCCTCAGACCTGCCCATGCCCTCCGTTCCTTCTCTCGCCAGCCGACCCCATAATCTGTGCCCTGCGAATCTTCCCGGGCCATCTCTCCCCATGCCCATCACCTGGTCCGGCACCTCTGGAGGCTGGGAATCCTGGCTCTTCATCTTTACTCATCCAGCCTGGTGCAGGCAACACTTGAACTGAACAGAGGGAGCACTCCCTCCCTTTGAGAGCCACGCCCGCTTTCCCACTGACTGCCACCACTGGACCCTGGCATTGGCTCCCTGGAGAAAGCTCCTGCCATCCTGCAGGCCTCTGCCCAATGGCCATCACTGGCTGCCTCTTCATGGACCCCCTTCTCTGTAGACTGGAAGCTCCTCTGGGTCAGCCTGAATGGCTCAGATCCATCTCCACTTCCTACCACTCAGAGCAGCCTGGCCTAGAGGACATGTTCAGAAAGCTCCCCTCCTGACCAGCAGGCTGACCACGACTCAATCCATGCTTTCTCTTCTGGACGGTGGCCCTAGAATTCCTTCCCAATGCTGCTTCTCCTTCATAATGTATCCCCCACATTTCTCAGCAGTTGCTGCGTCCCTGTTCCGGGAGTGGGTGGTGGTGACCTCCTGGTTCCAGCTGAGGAAGGAACTAGAGGTCTGCAGGAGGCAGTGGCTGCTGATCGTTGTAAGATACGTTTTGCCGTCTTATGGAAGTTCCTGGGAACCACTCCTCCCAAAATTGCGGGGATTGCAGGAAGACACCAAAGTCCAACCCTGTGAATGCCTCTTGCCCCCATCAATGCAAACATTCTGGGAGGGTTCCCACAAAAGCCAACCCCAGGGTCCCACGTTCCATTTGGAATCTATTCTCCATGCCGCAGCTGGAGAGAAATGGTTAAAAATGTGGCCATTGGTTAACTCCCTGCGATATCACCAATGTGTTAACAAATCAAAACCAAATTTATCAGAACATATGCCATCACAGAGAGCTCCTCTCTGAGAAGGGACCTAGAGAAAAGACCAGCGTCTAGGAAGTAGGTGCAGACTGCGTTTGCAGGCTGTGGGGTCTGGGACTCGTGGCTTGGGGCAGGCTCTTCAAGCTGAGGGACTTCCTGTGTAGGCAGTTGTGGCATGGGGGAGGGTCAGATTGGTGAACATAGCTGGGCAAGGACTTGAAGCAAGTCCTGAAGTCACCTGCTTTGGGATCAGCAATCAGTTTGCCCAGATGAGCAGATGCCCTGCCAGATGTATTGACTTGCAGAGATCTGACAGCAAAAGTGGGCTCATTTATTAATTTACAGTCTTATCTTTCCCCAGGCGAAGTTTTCCTGGAATGAACACCCAAGTCACGCCAACACAACAGGCAAGGCCTCACTTATAGCGCAAAACAGCACCCGAGGCTGCGTCAGGTTGCAGAGGTCAGAGTTCCCATTTGGACTCAGAGCTGATGGAGCAGCTCCCAGGGTGCATGCTGTTAAGAAAAAATGGGCATCCTCGGTGGTGGTCGTTACCTGTAAGAGCCAGAATGAAAGAGAGAGACGGCCCACCTTTAGATTCTGCTGGCCCGAACTGTAGTCATAGGAGACCTTCCCAAGGAGTGTGTTGGGAGGATCCTGAACCTGCTCACCTGAGGGACAGCCAGTAGCCTCAGGGCCATTCTAAAGGGGAAAGTTGGGCCCAAACAGCAAATAACAAAAGGGGCTAGACTGAGCCCCAAGTGAAGGGGTTCATCGGAGAGGCAGAGATCTTCATGGAGACTTTCATGGGCAGGAACAGGTTTCTTGGAGCTTAGGTGCAGATGAGACGCTCTGCCAACCCCCAGCATTCAAGAACCCCAGCAAGTCTGCTCTGCCCTGGTTTGGAAGAACTCAGAAGACGGGAGGGAAGGCAAAGACGGCCCGGAACTGAGGGAGCGGCCTGGAGGGGGATTTCAGGCAGACATTCAAGCTGACGAGGGACGGGGGCTGGCGGCAGGCTCCAGGTCCAAGGGCACCCAAAGCACACCGAGTGAGCCCAGTGTTCAGGGCTGGAGAAGAGAAATCTGTACAGTTGGGCCTGGTGCCCTGTCACCATGGAACCACAGCCCAGCAGAGAAGCCCCCGCAGCACCTGCAACTCGGTGGAAAAAGCAGAGAAATGTAAGAGTCTCAGGGGCTGATTTGAAAGGTTGGGTGAAAATCAGGATCACAAGTTCTTTGATTCTCATCTTAACAGCCAATATCCATATGTGTTTCACACAAGGGCTGGACGGATGCCAGTTTCAGGGTCGGCCTGAGAGGCCAGCTTGGAGTGGGCCACGCTGGTCTTCCCGGGCAGCAGAAAATGCAGTCTGCTAAAGCCTGAGGCTAGAGAATCAGAGGTTCACTGCTGTGGCCAATTTCCTGGGCAAAACTCATGTCAAGTGACCAGGTGACGAGTTCACGGTGCCACCGGGTCCAGTCTCGGGATGGGAGGAGGCGCCTCCTTTAAATGGGGCTCAAGCGGGGTTGCATCCTTTGGTGGTCTGGGGTGTCTGATGAGCTCGTGGGCCTGGTTTTCCCGTATCAGCTTGAGACGCCCCTGCACTCCTGTGCTTCTGATGAAGTGGACAGGTCCACAGGTGGACATTTTTATTGGCACCATTAAGTTCTTTATCAGTTTGTGCCTTACGGCTGTCTAGGCAGAAGGCGGCTGTTTCCCTGAACAAACCAGGTGTGGAGTCCTCTCACCTCTGCCCTTGGAGTGGAGCAGGCATGGTAGACTGCTGCTTCTAACACAGAGCGGCTCCTAGAACCTGCTGTTCCTGGCTCATGGGACAGCTCAGCAGGGCCCAGGCTGCTCTGCACAGAATTAATACATCAGTTGCTTTTTAAGATAGAGGGTGGGGACCTGCAGGCACAAATGGTGGTTCCCTTGCCCTCACAAGTGTGTGCTCACAACACGTGAGGGATTTGTAATGACTTCTTTTCCCACTGTAAATAAATACTTATATTTTTACTTATATATTCATACCTAGTGTTTTATTTATATTTTCATATATTTTATAGATGTTCCCCCTAAACTGGAAAAGGACCCAACAAAACTGAATCCATCTCCCTACTGAGTGGATTTAATGTATATTTATCTTCAATTTTTGCTAATGATCTTCAGAACCTGTCAGTAACTTTCTTGGGACAAAAACCCCTCAACCTTCTTTGGTTAACCTCATAATAATGGACACTTGTTGGGCAGTGTGCCTGTACCTGGCCCAGGACTGCTTTTCTGTGGTTCTCTCAACAGCTCCATGGTGCAGGTGTCGTTGCCATTCCCATTCTACAGCTGGGAAAACCAAGCCTTTGAGCAATTTAGGGAGTTGCCCACGGCCACATGACGGGTGGTGGCTTGCATGGCGGGAGTGTCTAGCTCTCCAGTCCCTGCTCCTTCCTGCTTTCTCCTGTCCGATGGAAGGGAACATGTATTGTGACCTGCAGTTTACCTGGTGCCCTCTCATCCAGCCTCCAAAGTAGGCCGTGGAGGACCCAGAAGATGGGGGACCAACCCCTCCTCAGGGTGGGAGGGAACCCACATGCTGCTTGGTGCTCCAAGCAGCGTCTCTGTGACAGGGTCTCCAGGTGTCCTCGTGAGCCCCGAGCCCTTTCCCAGCCCTCCTGATGCCCTTCTGTCCTCAGCCTCCCAAGCCCATTTCTCCTTGGGGGAAGCATCCTCCAGACCCCAGGCCCCTGCCGACTTCCCGCGGGCCCCATCTGCCCGTCCTGGAAGCCAGGAGAGCTGCAGCAGGAATCCCGAGACTCCTCTTTCCACCGTCTTCTTTCCTGGCTGTATCGCAGCAGGAGTTTGCTGTCACTGTTTAGCTTGTTTTCCCCAAGGATGCAAACAAAAGCCCTGACTGAGCTCAGTTCCCTAGAGGGAGGGCAGCAGGAAGACAGGCTGCCAGTGGGGGTGCTCTCCAGCTCCCCCAGACTCCTGCGGTGGGATTTGAGGACTCAGGCAGGAGAGCAAACACTGCCTCATTACAGCTTGGTACCCAATGGATTCGTTAATCATCTCGCCCTAATGCTTCCCGAGAAGTCTGCTCATCGCTATTAACGACAGGCTAGTGGGAGGGAGCTGCCTGCTGCCTCAGCATTCCTTGACCTGGCCTCCTCTGCCCACGTCCAGAGCCCAGAATAGAGCCTGGCTCACGGGCTGGGGGCTGTTCCGCGGGCCTTGGGGCTGAGCACTCCTGTCCTTTTAAGGGTACGGGACTTCCTGACATCAAAACAATGTGAAGGGGACCCACCACTAGGTACCTGCAGGCACCTCTGGGCTAATTGTGACATCACTTACCTGTGCACAGGTGAGGAAACTGAGGCTTAGCAGGGTGTACTCAAAGTAGCATCTGTGACAGGGATGGGAGGTCACAGTGCCAGACCCCGTGACCCTGAGCAGCAAGGGTGCCAGGCCCCACTGCCTCCCCTCCTGCTCCTCAGCAAGCCACCGGGCACACTGGGAAGGTCGTGAGCTTCAGTGCCATTCACACCTGATCCACAATCCCAGCTCTGTCCCCCGGTCAGTTTTCAGGGGAACTCTGAGTCGCAGTGTGGTCATGCTTAGAATGGGGATAGCGGTGCCCTTCCCAGGGGCTGTGAGGGTGGAGGAAGGCCCCCCACAGAGTGCCTGGCTGGCAGCAGGAACATAGCTCCCTCCCTCCAGGGAAAAGAATCTGACAGGTTTCTTCAGACCAGGAGACTGGCTCGACTGCCCGGTCACGTCCCCCTGCTCCCCCCAGGCCCAGGTTCCAGTATAACCCTCACAATGCCCACCAACCCCAGGGCCTTGCTTGGGCCGCGCCTCTGCCTGGCATGCTCTGACCTTGGCCTGGCATCCCCATCGCCTGGCAAGCTCTGACTTTCTCCCGACCCATTCCGACTGTCCTCAGGAAGTCCCCTCTGATCCCACGAATCAGAATGAGTTGCTTTCTCCCATCCTGGGAAGAGGCAGCTGATGGATTCGAAGCCTGCCCCGGCCAACCCCGTGGTCCAGCCATCGCCCTCCCAGCGCCTCTTCCGATGTCTGAAGGATCCTGGATCAACAGCAACTGAGGAGTTGTCGGTCGTGGGCCTGCAGGAAGGAGCTCTTGATTCCCAGGATCAAACTTTCCCCACACTTGGAAAACACCCAACTATGCTGTTTTAATTACTTAGCAAGATTCATGGACTTTTCAAGACAAATTTGCTCTGATATTTGAATTGGAGAATATTTCAAGTTTAAAATTTCCACTCATTTATCCATTTACTTACCAATTCATTTGATTATTTTGCTGAAAATAACATTCGTCTGTTTGCCCTGTCCCTGCAGAGCCACTGAGGACCTGCCTACGGCTCCTGTCCCCTGAAGTGACCTGAGAGCTGAAGCAGGCTCTTAGAGGAGGTCTCAGGGGGCATCACCAGCTGCCAGGATCATCCACATTTCCTCACAGTTAGACTCAGGCCTTGTGATGGCGCGGTGTGGGGAGGAGCACCGCGGAGGTGACCCCGCTTTCCTTCTGCGTCCTCAGAGTGGTTCCTCTCTGTGCGCTTATGTGACGAACCAGGAACACTTTATAGGTTCATTCATTTTATTTAACTCTGAGTTTCAGGAATTGATTTTAAATTTAATTTTTTCATGTAAAAATTTTGTAAAATATACATATTTTATTATTAATTATTTATTATTCCCAAGTCAAATCTTCAAAAAAAGGCATAGTGAGAGAGACATAGTTGGTGTCTCCGTCCCTCTACCTGGCTGGCTTTCTTCCCAGAACAGGGAAGAATTTCAAAATGGTGATGGTTGGCTTTTCATTGTTGTTTCTAAATGTAAATAACATATGGATGATAGATAGATGAAATACCCGGCCTCAAGTGTTTTGTTATAGCAATGGAAAACAGATTATTACCATATGCAATACATACTTGTAATGCTGGTGTTATTCGTCACTCATTTCCCTCATTCAAGCTCCTCTTGTTCTCTACCCCTCTCTCTCCCCTTCTCTGCTTTGTGGCTATATGTACTGGTTGATGTGGTTTAAACTGCAATTTTCAACTTCTGTGATAATAGCAACCATTACAAGACCATGTAGCCCACTCCGTTTGCATGTTTTCCTCCTTCCTTCCCGCCTCCCTCTCTCCTCTTTCCTCCTTTGCTGATGCCCGTGGGATCCTTCCTGTGAACCGCATCGAGGCCTACCAGTAGCTCCTCCAGCTCCTCTCCCTCACACCCCACCTGGGTTCGTCCGACCAATGCCCTCCACGGCAATGCGTGAGCTGGCTCTGCCTCTCCTGCGTCCTCTCCATCCTCCTCGGCTTCTTCATCATTTTCTCTTTCAATCTTAATTTAGTCTTAGCCTACAGGGCCCCTAGGACATGTGACTAAGTTCAACCACAGTTAAAAAGGAGAGAAAAGAAACGTGTGTGTGTACACCTATGTGTGTGTACATGTATATGTGTGTACATGTACATGTGTGGATGCGTGTGTGTGGCGTGTGTGTGTGAGTGGTGGGCACACATGCACTAGTTGACTAGCAAATGCCTACTGAAGGTGGCCCCAGCCTCTGGCCCCCCCGTGCCTCTCTTCCTTGGGGGTCCCTCCTGCATGGGTCAGTCTAACTTCCATGTTGGTCACTCTCTCTTCAGTGTCATCTGCCATCCTCTTTACCTCCTGTGTCCTCCTGGTTCACCTTTACCTCTGAAATGACTTCTCCCTCCCTAATTCCTCTGACTTCTCTCTCCCTCAGCTGGGTGCTGAGGCGCTCAGTGTCTTGTGCATGGGTGAGTCTTGCTACAGCCCCATGGGTGAAGCTATGCTCACCTGTTCCTTTGTAAGATAACCCCTTGCCCTGTTTAGGATAGAATCTTCCATGGAAGTGCCTTGTGTGTGTCCCCTTCTCTTACTGTGCCCTTGGGTGTGGCCTACCCAGGTGTCAGTCAACCTGCTGACAGTGGACATCATGAAGATAGACTCAGCCCCCTGAAACCTGACCCCTTGCCTCGTTTGAATAGCTTCTCCTCAATAAAAGGGGTCAGCGCGTGCTCTCGCTCTCTCTTTCTGCGGACCTTTAAGGTCAGAGGAGTCGTCAAAGCGATCCCAAAGAAAAAGGTATTTGTGTCTCTTGTGTGGTTATTTCATGCAGCCCAGTCAGCCCAGTTTAACTGGAGTGACCCCTGAGCTTTTTAGTCGCGAGAACAGAAACCCAGCAAAAGGGAGAGAGATGGCACGTGCCTGGGAAGGAAGGCATGGCTCTCGTTCACGAGGACTAACCTTGCACAACGGTGAGGCTGCTTCTGTGAGATCCATCAGGAGTCCACTCTTGCGGTGGAGTTGGAGGAAGGGTTTGCACCATGCCTGAGTGCCGGGAGATGGGGTCCTTTGTGTGGTCTTGGAGACTTCCTATGTTCCCTGTCAGCGTGCCCAGTGACACCGCTATAGACGAGGAAGGGAATCTGCCTGCTTCATCTGTGCTCCCACCGAAGACCCTTTGAACCCCAGGTGGCCGTGAACACTGTCTCCCCGTTTTCCCCTCCAGCTTTGTGTTTTACTCTTTTCCCATTTTACCTGTTGGCTTGTTTATCGCATCTCTCCCTTCATGGTGAATACATGAACCCTGAACCCCCCACCCCGGCAGCAGCACCATTCCATCCTGTGGGACAGTGCTCACACTCATGCACCTCTCTTCTCCCCAGGGCACTTGGGCAAGCAGGCGTTTGGACACAACATCCCCTGGCCCGTCCCAGATGTCACATCCTCTCAGTGCTCTATGGGGACAGCAGGGTCCTGCTTTACAGCTGAGGGGCCTGGTAGGTAACTGGCCTAGGTCACAAAGTGGCTCCAGAAGCCTGAACAGGACCCAGGAGGGGGACCCTGAATGCACCCTCATATCCACTGGTGTCTGCCATATACTCAGTTTATTTCTCTGCTTAATGCTGTGGCTTGAACTATTGCCTCCCAAGGATTCGACTTAATTTGGATTTCAAAAGACACCCCTCTCTCAAAGAAAATCCCAGCTTTTATGCACAGTGGAGCTGGTATTCATGTCCTCCTTAGTTCTATCTCCAATTTTTTTTTCTTCAAAAGGTTGCTGAGAAGGCGAGAAAAATCTAGCAATGCCCCATCTATAACCTTGCTTGATGGGATGATGCCTCTTCTCTGGAGCAGACCCACATGGAGATTAGCAGCTTTGATAAAGGGAGTCTGGACAGGCCTCAGAGTCTACGGACATAGGTCTCCACCCCATCCAAGAGACGAGCAGCAGGAGCAGGATTCTAGAACATTCTTCAGATGTGCTGTGTGGACAGTGACTGAGATTGGGGTCTCCAAGGAGCACTGGGGCCCCATGGACTCGCCCCTTTCAGGTTGGCCAACCCCCAGGGACATGCTCCTGAGGTAGGGCACTGATAAAGGAAGTGTCCTCCCTGGGCAGCCAAGGCCTGCTCCCAGAGTCCTTCAGAGCTGAGAGGGACCCCAGAGGCCCCTCCTGGTGCACAGGAGGAGCCCTGCGAGGCCTGTTAGGCTGCAGAACCTCGCCAGGCTGCTCCAGTCAGTGGGAGGCAGGGCTTCCCCGCAGACAGGCGGAAGCTTGTCAGCTATTTTTAATGCACACATTCAGGCCCCTTTTGAAGCACCCATTGTGTGCCACTGTCTTGTGCCTGGAGGGGAAGTTGCTCACAGCTGCACAGGGAGCTGGTGTGGGGAGCTGGATCCCCAGTCGACGAGATTCACGGTTGTCAACAGGGCTCTTGCCAGGCTTGTAGAGGGCCCTGGAGGACAGTCAGTTCCAGCTCTGTGACTTGGGAGAATTCACCAGACCAAAGACTGAGAGACAAGCAAAAGCAACGAAACCAACCTGTCGCCTGTAGGAGAAGTGAAGATACGATCAGGAGCACTCGGGCCCAGTGCTCTCGGACTCCTTCTGCCTCACCCACTCTTCCCGGTGGCACTGGGAGACAGAGTGATCATCCAGCTCTGCCAAAAGGAAAGGGACATCCACAAAGATTTAAAGGACTTGTCCTGGGGCACTGGGTAGTAAGGGAAAGAGCTCAGACATGATGGTGATCATGGCGATGATGATGGAGATGTTGACAAGAACGATGAAGAGGAGGAGGAGGAGGAGGATGCTGATGGTGATGGTGGAGGCGTATGATGTGATGGTGATGGTGGCGATTAGTGAAGGTGGTGATGGTGGTGGTAATGGTAATAACAGTGATGGTGATGGTGATAATGGTGATGGTGGAGTGATTGTGGTGATTAGTGAAGGTGGTGATGGTGATGATGATGGTGCTGATGGTGATGGTGATTGGTGATGGTGCTGCTGATGGTGGTGATGGTGCTGATGGTGATTAGTGAAGGTGGTGATAATGGTGGTGATGGTGATAATAGTGATGGTAATGGTGCTGCTGCTGATGGTGATAATGGTGATGGTGAGGTGATGATGGTGATGGTGATAGTGGTGATGGAGACGGTGATAGTGATGGCGGTGATGGTGATGGTGATGGTGATGGTGGTGATGGTGATGTGTTGTGCTTACACTGCTGCTGACTATGATATTAACAAGGAAAGGAAGTGGCTGTCATTTCTAGAGTAGGGACCTGGCTCAGACCTTATAGAACATTTCTTGCATTTCTCACTCTGCTTCCCTCTCTAAATGGTAGATAATAAGCACCAGGTTTTTCCTCTCCTAACTTGGGGTTTTAAATAATATACTACGCCATATTTTTCTGCCACAAGGGTATGAACGAGACAGCCATTAATTCTATTGTTCTTTTTTCAAAGTTTGGGGAGAAGAAAGTGCTTGGCAGTGGAGAACGGGAAGTTCTGAGGATCTTAAAGGTCCCCAAGTCAGCTGCAGGCTGACACTGATGGAATCCACCCGGCAGGACTATATAAATAGCAACTTGTACCTACAACGTTCCTCATCTGCACTCATCAAAAAGTACATTAAGAGAATTAAAATGTCAGCAGGGTTCAATCTGAAATGTGACCTACCTCGTTATCTTGTGAGGGGGAAAAGCTGTCAAGAACTCAAACTTTCACAGTTGCTTTGAGCAGAGCTGGAGGCTGGGCTTCTTCCAGAGCCTCGCTGAAGGGCATCGAGAGGAGGCTGCCTCCAGGTGGGACCCCCACTGCACAGCCAGAGCTCTAGCCTGAGAGATTTGGGGATCATTGCATGGCTGCTCCTCCAGGATATCTTTTCTAAGGACGTTCACCTGGTTTCTAGCCGTTTCTTGCCAGGTGCAGGGCTGTTGCATGAACCCAGCTCTCTGAACACAAGCTCTGAGCCTATTTCCTAGTGGAAGCTCCCAAACACCAGTGGCCTTGCAGGACTTCTCCACAGAATTTTCCTGTAGTAAGCCTGAGGCACCAGCAGATCCAAGCCCCTCACACAACTCTGCCAGCAGTCCCTGCTGTGGTCTGCTGGCCACCAGATTCCACAGCGCTGAGGGCATGTAGGATCCAGCAAAGCCAAAAATTTCGATGAGAAGTCCTGAATTCAAGATGGGTTCTAAACTGGAGAAATCATCTGAGATAAGGTTACCCGACACATCTGGAACAAACTAAGATTTGTGGTGGGACATTCTTCTAAAATTTCTCACACTTAACTCATTTAATTCTCAGGAAACTACAAGATACATATCACATCTCTTCTTTATAGATGAAGGAAGGAATACAGGCACAGAGAGGTTAAGGAACATACTCAAAGTCACACGGTGTATAAAGCAGAGAAGTTGGGCTTAATGCCTGGTTGTCTTGCACCAGGATACAGACTCTAGCCACAACCCAGCCGGGTCTTGGCAGTGGCTGAATTGGAATTGTCGGCTGCCCTTGAAGAACTTATGTGCTCTAAGGCACAGAAGGGAGGTGGTCTCAGGGCAACGTGGGGGTAGGTGCCTTGTGAAGTCACGTTGGGATGCACACAGCCCTGCAGATCCCTCTGACAGCTCCATCCATGAGAAAATCAGCCCAAATTGCCTGAGACAAGCAGCCTCCAGCCCTTTAGAGAAGCCCTGGTGGCAACAACTCTGAAGCACTCTGCCCACTCCTTCTTGGGCAGTGTGTCTACAGGGCCAGTGGCTGGTAATTACTGCATCTCCTTCAAGAGAGAAGCCTCGCTGCCCCTGGGAGCTTTGGCCTGGGCCCTCAGAGCCATGTCAACATCCTTTAGATGTGATCAGAATGGGGGCATTGGCCAAGGGCCTGGGTGCCAAAGGCCCAGGGACAGATGCAAGATGAGCCCCCGACTGGAGCAGGAGAGGCGACAGGGCGGAGCCCAGCGTGAGCACAACCCTTGGGGGTGACAGCCCACCTGTGCTCTTGACCTCGAGCAAGTGCTATCTTCTCTCTGAGCCTCCTTCTCCTTCTCATTTAGAAGGTGGAGAGAGTGGGGCTACCTCCTGCCCGTGGGGTACACGGTTGGATCCACTGAGGCTCTTGGTGCCCTATGTGGCACTCCTTGAATGCTCCATAGCGAGCATCTGCCACTGTGTCGCCGTCACCATCTGCCACTACGTCACCGTCATCACTGAAATGTCCTTTACCACTGGTGATGCAGGAACGTGGAAGACCCCAGCAAGTGAACTCTGAGGGCCCAGGCTGAGAGGTGGCGTGTTTTAGTCACCGTCATAAAGCCAGGCAGGTCTCACGGGTCACCTGCAGGGGTATCAGGAGCCCAAATAACCACCGAATGGAACAGGAACCAGGCCTGAGCTGGAGAAAAGTTTTAATTCAACAACTTTGTAATTAAAAACTATTTGTTGGGATTATTTGTTGGAACTCATACTTTTTTATCAGTTTCTGTCGCACGCCAGGCTGAGCTGGGACTGCAGCAGGGACGGTAGTGGGAGCCCACCTCTGACCAGCCTGCCGTTCTCATGGCTCTTTCCTGCTTCCTGGAGCACTGTGGGAGATAGCTCGGGGCGCAGGGTGAGCAGTGGGCTGCCTGCAGGGGCAGATGCGCTAGTTGAACGGCTCCTAAAGAGGCATGGTGTGCCGAGCAGGGACAGGAGGGATGGGGCGTGTGTAGAGGGTCAGCCAGGAGGAGCACGAACGCTCATCCAGCGAGTGACCTCAGGGCTGCGTCCCCAGCTTGGGTCCTGGGGTGGGAGCCTCCCGTGACCAGCAGTCCTGCCCAGCACCAGAGCGAGCGTCTGGAGCCTGACACCCCAGGAAACTCTAAAGCCAAACCTCTATCCTGTTCACACCTGCCAATGCGACACGCCCACGCTTGGATTTCAAGTGGCCGCTGCAGGCACTGGATGTCCGAGTGCCACTCGTGTGTTGACCTCTCATCTCCAACTTGATGCCTGTGGAGGCAGAGCCCCTGGGAGGCAGCAGTGGTGACAGTGGAAAGAGGAGCCCTTACGAGGAGACGAGCGCCTTGTGAGACGCTAGAGGGTCAGTGTGCCCTCTCTGCGTGCCTGGGAGGACAGAACCAGGAAGAGGGTCCTCTCAGAAACCAAATTGGCCAGTACCTCATCCTGGACTTCCAGCCTCCAGAACAGTGAGGAAGAAGCAAGTCTCCCCGTTGAACCACACGTCGGTGGTATTTTTGTTACAGCAGCCTGAGGCGACGGACACAGACCCGTGAAAACTCACACGGAAGTTCAGTTTGACACTTAAACCTACTGGTCTCTGCTGCCAGCCTCTATCCTGCATGGCTCTGCCCACATGATGATATGGTCTCTATTTGGCTTTTTGATTTTTGGATGCCTTCAGAACACCATCAGGAGCCCTTCCCCCAGCTCACAAGCTTTGTGGGTTTCTTTTTTTAAAAGTTTTTTTTTTTTCTCTAACTTGTTAACGTATGACAGCAGAATGTGTTACAATTCATAATATACACCTAGAGCACCATTTTTCATGTCTCCGGTTGTATACTAAGTAGAGTCACACGGTTCGTGTCTTCATACATGTACTTAGGGTAATGATGTCCATCTCATTCCACTCTTTTCTGCCCATCTCTGTCCCCAGCCCAGGCACCAGCTAGCTCCTTGCAGCCTCAGCCTGCCAGACTCTCCAGCAACCCCACCTCTCACACCCCCTTTGGCAAAGTGTTCTCAGATTTTTGGAGGGGGACCTCCCCGCGAGCGCAGCTGGGAGTTCATGCAGCCTGGCCGACAGCCAGTGTGCCCTTGGCGAATGGGTTCCAAGGTGCCCAGCCGGTGCACCTGGGGAAAGAGTTCACCCCCTGGAGGGAGCGGGCACCTCTCTGAAGACAGGGCTGAGCAGGAACAAGGGGCTTAGGGATTGGTGTGTTCAAGTGACCGTCAGCACCGGGACGCCCCTTGTTGCCGGGTCAGGTGAGAAACCATCCAGGTGTTGGGATCATTGGCGATCCCATGGGCACTGCCCAGGCCCTGTGACTGCGCTCCTGTGGCTCTGCCAGCCCACACAGCTTCTCCTCTCCACACCCAGGAGGCTGCTTGACACTCTTGTTCATTTAGTGAATTAAAGTGAGTTTAAACGGCTTTGAGAGTTGTCCATCCCCTTTGGTGATAAATGGAGAATAAAGGTGGGGACCCCCCCCGCTGGAGGTGACAGGAGCAGGGAAGCAACTACTTGTCACATGTTCTTTCTTTCCCCACCTCCCATCCTGCCAGAAGCAGCAGGACCAGCAAGCATGAGCCAGGAGCCAGCAGACCTCAGTTCAAAACCCGGCTCTGTCTTTATTGGAATGAGGGCCAAGCCCCATGCCCTCTCGGAGCTTCTGTCTCTTCATCAGTTATGGGGGAAAAGTTGCCATAACCCCTGTCTTCACGTGAGGATTGAAGCTCACAGGGAGCACACTAGAGCAGCCTGTGGCAAATAGGAAGAGTTCTTCCTAATGACAGTTACTAAATTACAAGCTCAGTTCTTGCAAGAATCTCACACATATTTTAACCCTTGGCCTCTTAAGCACCATGGAAAAGGTGGGGACAGGATTTGGTCCCCCAGTATTTGAGAGAGGGTAACTACACTAATAGGCTAAGGGTGCCATAGAAATGTGCTTCAATAGCAGAAGTGCATTGTTTTGCCGTTCTGGAGGCTCAGGCCTGAGGTCCAGTGGCCAGCAGGGTGGAATCCTCTGAGACCTCTTTGGGTCGTAGATGGTCACTTCCCACTGTGTCTTCACGTGGTCGTCCCTGTGAGGGTCTGGCTTCTAGTTTCCTCTTCTTGTATTGAGACAGGTCACATTGGATTACAGCCTCCTGGAGAACTTGTTTTAATTTAATTGCCTCTCTGCAGACCCTGCCTCCCATGCACTCACCATTCTGGGGTTGCTTAGGGTGGGGACTTCCCATGGGAATTTGGGGATCACGACACCCTAGCAGTTCGTTAGGCAGGGGCACAGAGCGGGCTCACACCGCACACCAGGAGCCCAGGCTGGGTGGCAGCAGTGGTGGGGGCAACAGCTTCGGGGGCACTCCCAGCCCAGCAGTGGACGGACAGCCAGCCAGCCACCCACCCACGGTCACACTCAGCCACCTCACGGTCGCTTCATCGGCTGCACTCAAAGGAGGCGCCTTTATGTCATGCCTGCAAAGAGCTCACCAAGCAGATGTCTCCGCTGCAGTGAATGACAAATCAGAGCCCACAATGGGAGAGGCTGGGCATGAGGCTCTGTCGCTATGCAGAGGCTCTCAGGCTCCAAGGGTTGAAAGAAGCCCAATTACAGAGCTCAGGCGGAGGATTCAAAAGCTGGCAATGAGACCACGGGGGCTTTGTGGGTAGCTTTGCTCCTTCCCTATCACACACACCATTCCCGCTGCAGGCGAGACTAAAGACGAGCAATTTTCTTTTCAACAGAAATCCTTTCCTTCTAGAACAAAAATGCAGGTTCCAATTTGCATAGCACTCTCAGGGAGCCTGGTGCACGCCAGGTACTATGTGATGCGCTCACTCCTCTCAGGTCAATTAACCCCCAGTGGCCTTGAGAGACAGAGGCTGGTTCCAGTGTTACAGCTGAAGGGAACTGAGGCCCCCTTGGGGAGGGAGAAGCTTTCCAGAGGCCCTTCTCCTATGGCTCAACTGGGCCAGGACCTGAGTCCATTAGCAGGGCTCTGAGCCCCATGCATGATGCCCTTGGCCTCGCTGGATTTGCTAGTCCAGGAAATGCTGAGGCATAGAAGGGGTCTTCCTACCCACCTGCTCCAGCCATCCCCACATTTCCTTTCTGTCCTGGACCTCCTTATGCTCTTTTGAACTGCAATGGCTGGGTGACAGGAACTCAAATGCACCTGCTTCTCCTTAGTTCTACCCCCGGAAGCAACTTATTTCTCAAAAATGTCCTACCACCAACTCTCCACGTTGCTGACCCAAGTTTGCCTCCTGCCCTCGGCCTGAGATCAGAGGTGTGCTTTGGGAAGTGGTGCGAACAAAGCAGGAAGTGGAGACCTGCCCTCCGTGATGCCAGGGAGCTCAGACTGTGCAATCACTGAGGGTGGCGAGGTTGAAGCAATCGAGCCTATTGCTACCAAAATAGTCTAAAACAAACAGGGAGCAGAGGGTCAGTGTGGTCAGGTGTGTTGCTGGGCTCCTCAGCCTGGCACTGTGACTGAATCCGTCAGTCCCCTCGGGCCTTCATCATGGAGACAGGGGAACTTTACCCCCAGATTCCCTTTTGTTGAAGTCTCGGTCGACCAAGAAGACTCCCAGGCAAGATGTCGGAGGTGGAAGAGGTCGCCCAGGGGAGCCAGGCAGAGCAGACCTGGGCAGGCCAGGTGGCCAGGGAGTTCGGACTCCAGAGGAGGATGACGGAGGTTCTTGATCAAGTGTGGCTTTGTCTCAAGGCCACCAGGTAGTGCAGTGGGGCTTCCTTAGGGCTGCCTAACTGTGCCACTTGAGCTGCTTCATGCCTGGCTCTATAGCACCTACGCAGCCTCAGTGATCCCTCCAGAAAATTCCGCCTCAGCCAGGGTCACGCTGCCCACTGCGACAGACCCTCGTGTCTCCATGACGTCAGACCAGGTACCTAGTCCCTTCGTTTGTTGAGTGTGAAGTGAGGGTTTCTGATTAACGTGTGTCTTCTGGGGTCACCCTGGCGGTCTGCTTACATCCTGAGAACAGCCCAGGGCACGGGCAGGTTCTCTTGAAGCGATGGGCCTCATATAAAATCCAGGAAATAAATTGTTTTTTTTTCCTGCCTCTCTTTTGCAATCAGGAGCCACCAGGAAGCCTAACGGCCAGAGAGGACCAGGGGAGAGGAGAGAGAGTGGGCCCAGGAGAGGCCACACCAGACTCTGCGAACACCCAGAGCCTGCCACGCTGCCCTCCCAGCCACGAACTCCACCTGAGCCGCTTTGCTGGGATTTAAGAAACTGGATTGTTCAAAGGGCCTCATCAGAATCTCAGAGGCCTGTGCATACATTTAAAATGACTCCATGTCTCAGAGACACCGGAACACTTCTGAAGACGGGAGCAGAATGTGGGGAGCGGCAGGAGCTGCTGGCAGAGGCCGGGGGTCGAGGGAGAGCGGGCTTTACCGTGTCCGCCTGTGCGTGCAGCAGTCTCCAGCGGGTCTTCCCAACGAGCGCTTTCCTCGCACCCTCTGTCTGCTCCTCTCGGCTCAGCTGTGGTGAGAGCCTCCTCTTCATCTCCTCAGATGCTCAGTGACACAGCACTAATGAGCGTCTGCTACGAAAGACGTCCCCTGCAGCCAGGGCAGACCCTATGTTCGCGGCCCTCAGCCAGATGCTCCCGGGCAAGCCTCATGCTGCTCTCGACTTGGGCCTGTCACGTTAACTTACATTTTGGGGTTCACAGTAACCATAGATTTACCTGCAATTGGAGAGAATAAGAGCTCTCACACTCCAGTTCCCCCGTCTCCCCGACGATGGCAGTTGGCAGAGCTATAGCGCAGCGTCCCTCCCGGGAGGGCACACTGGCACGAGCCACCAATCCTCTTCAGGATTTTCCAGTTCTACTTGTACTTGTGTGTGTGCGTATGTGTGTGTGTGTGTGTGTGTGTGTGCGCGTGCACATACATGAGTGAGTGTAGTTCTCTGCGATTCTATCTCAGAGGCAGGTTTGTGTGTCCACCGCTTTGGCCGAGGGGCAGAATAGCTGTACCATGGGAGGAGCTCTGCGGTCACCCTCACAGCCACCCCCTTCCTGCCCCCATCTCCTTAGTCCCTAGCAACTGCCCATGTGACCTTTGTTTCCACAATTTTGCCATTTAGAAATAGTACAGCACTAGTCAGAGTTCCCTGGGGAGGCAGCTCGCTCTTTGTGTGGTCGAGGGCTAGTCTGCGGCATGCAGCCAACTCCAGTGGCCAGGTGGGAAGTTCAGATTAGAGCCTCAAGGAGCTCCCGCCACACACCTACAAAATGAAGACAGGGTGGCAGCCTCTCATGAAAGCAGCCAAGTGGGGCTGGGTGCCGCTTGGGGGTGGAGCCCTGCTCAGCCAGCACAAGGCCCTGGGGCGAATTGCTAGCACCACAACAAGTCAAATCAAACGAAACCCCACTGAGCATGCTCTCACCAGACAACCCAGCAACAGCACACCTGGACGTGGATCCCAGAGACAGGGCAGTCGTGCTCGCACAAAATCTGTGACAAATGCTCAGAGCAGCGTCACTCCAGACAGCCCAAGCTGGAAACAACCTGGATGTCCTTCAACAGGTGAATGTTAGGTGCGTTTCACCAACCAGCAACTTGAGGCCTGAGAGCTCCAGGGTTGTGCCCAACACGCCTTGGCAGTAGAATTATAAAGAGGGAAGGTCCATCTTGGCTCACAGTTCTGGAAGATTCAGTCCATGACCTCTTGGCCCCGTTGCCCTGGATCCGTGGCATCACATCATGGCAGGAGGGCAAGGCCGAGGAAGCTCCTTGACCTCATAGTGAGACAAGAAAGAAGAAGAGACTGTGCTCCCGGAAGCCCCCAGTAACCTGGAACCTTCCACCAGCCCCACCCACTGAAGGTTCCACCAGCACCCAACAGCACCCTGGGACGGGGACCCAGTCTTCTGCACATGGGCCATGGGGACGTTCCAGACCCACACCAGAGCAGTGACTGCTATCCAGAGCGTGAGGGTAGCGGGGCACATCCCCTGGGGCAATGAGGGTGGCTCACATGGAGCTTCCACCTGCCCCCTCTCCTGTGCAGCTCAGGTCTCCTCGTGTCCTCTGCTGGGGCAGGGCTAGTTCTTCCTCGTTACAGGAGGACGAGGTGTGGGGCTGGCTTGGAGTCCAGGAACGTGGCTGGACAGGAGGCGCACTGTCCCGAGCCGTGCATTCTCCATCACCGTGCAGAGGCTGCCCTGCAGCGGGCCTTGTCAGTCCTGAACACCTGCTCAAAAGCAGGAAAATGTGTCACCTGCAACATGCGGATGAGCCCTGAGGACGGGCTGCTGCCTGGAGCAGGCTGTTATGGTTTAAATGTGAAATATTCCCCAAAGGTCATGTTGGAGGGTTGGTCCCCCGGCACAGCAAGGCTCAGGAGGGGCTTTTAGACAGTGGTGGGATCACAGGGTTCTGAGCTCACCAGTGGGTTAATCCACTGACGGCTGAGTGGGACGCAGGGAGGGGGGCACAGTGGGGGAAACAGGTCCTGGAGGCAGGCCCTGAAGGGCTCACCTTGTCCTCCCCCTCCGTCTGCTTCCCAGCTGCCCCAGCTGAGAAGCTTCTCTGCCTCACCCTCCACCACGAGGTTCACCTCAGTCCCTGAGCAATGAGTCAGTTGACCATGAAATGAAACTTCCGAAACCATGAGCATCATGAACTATTCCTCCTCCAAGTTGGAGGTCAGAGTGGTGAAACATGGGACCAACACAGAAGCCAAACAGAAAGACAGGGGCATGGTCCCACATGGAAGCTAAGGCCATCGGCTCCTAGGAGCAGAGACTGGAATGGAGGCTACACCCGCAGGAGACAGCGAGGTTGGGGTGCTGTCATGTGCCTCAGAGTTCCAACTGGACAGGAGGAAGACATTTTTTGATGTAATCCACAAAACGGTGTGCCTCTACCTGCACAGCATCAACAAAGGATCAGGAGCAGGGGAGACAGGAGACGGAGAAAGAGACAAAGGAAACACAGAGGCATTTTAAAGCCCAGCTGGGGCCAGGAGGGACCCTGCGCCCTGACGGAGGAACAGTGACCCAGAACTAGCTCTGCAAGTTTATTCCCCAGGGTCTCATAATCCGGAAGTTAAAGTACAGGGGAACTGTAAATTGTTCAAGGCTTGTGAGTTGTCAGAGGCTTCCCTGTGCACTGAAAATTTGCAGCTCTAGAAACACTTTTGCAGCTATCTTACAGTGCTAGGAACATCCTGCTGTTGCCCTGCCGCACCCAGAAGCACACTGTCCTGGGATGTCTGATAATGGTTAGTGCCAGAGCTAGGAGTCGAAGATGATAACACCCTCACCATTGGCAAGGAATGTTTCCCAGGCTTGGCTTTTGCCGACACCACAGAATCAGCCGATGACCAGAGGGTCATCCGCTCTCCCCAGTGGTGTAATAATACAATTGTAATATTTTAGATATGCCAAGAGAACAAACTTCAAATGTCCTTCACAAAAAAAATAAGTATCGAGGTGATGAATATGTCGGTTAACAGTGAACATCCCACATTGCATACACACATTGTAGCATCACATTGTTACATACAATACATGCAAAACCAAAGGAAATTATAATGTGTCGACTAAGGAAATCAAGAATGCTGGGTTTGACAGGGGCTCAGTCCTAAGGTAGTGGACCTTACCAGGCTGCTGTTCTCAGCTTCCTTACCAGCATGCCATGGACAGGCCGTCCGCACAGAGGGGAGATGGAAGCCATTTGCCCAGTGCCTGGCCAAGTCCACAGTTTGGCCAATGGAGTGAGTCTGGAAAGGGGGACCCTACAGAGGTGGACATGGGCTAGTGGGGCCACAGAGTGCCTCAGACTCCACAGGGACAACTCCCAAGGCACACACGTTTGTTCCTCTCCCCCTCCACTGCAGCCCTTCCAGAGAGCATTTGGGGCAATCCACTGGCTTGGGCATTAAATGGACAATGTCTGGCGCTGGAAGATGCCCTTTCTGACTCCAGTTAACCTGCAGGAATGGGGGAGGCAGGACCAGAGGGGCTGTGAGGCTGGGCAAGGCCGGAGGAGCCAGAGCAGGAGTATGAGGAAGAGGGCGAGGCCATGTTTGTCACCAGCGTGGCCAGAGCTGTGCTGAGCAGCCCTGGTCCCCTGCAGAGCCCTGCCGTGGTGACCAGGAGAAATAGCCATGTTGGCCATTCACTGAGAGCTTGCTGGGTGCCACTTTAAAACATTATCCCCATGACATTCCCATTTTACAAATGAGGCACTGAGGCCACATGGAATTAGCGACTGTCACCTGGCACCCGCTGAACCTCGAACTCCAGACTGTGGATTCAATGCCAGTGTCCTCAGCTTTGCAGTACACGGTGATCCTCTGGGGGAGGGGAGGGACAGAGCAGAGGGAGCCGAGGCCACCCCACCTAGCATCTTGGGAAGGATTTTGGCTGTTTGCCTCCAAATCAGTCACCGTGAACTACTTGGCCAAGAGGCACCCAGGCCACCAGCAGTGGCATACGCCCATGGCAGGAAGACAGAAAGAAACAGAGACCCAGAAGCAGAGTGAGAGACAGAGACTGGGAGAACAACAGAGAGACAGAAGGACAGAGTGGCAGAGTCAGGGATGGGGAAGGGAGAGTGAGGAGAGATGGGAAGAGAGAAGGGCCAGCCTGAGGACACAGGTCTCCCTCCAGAGGACACGGGCCTCCCTCCACACAGCCAGCTGGGGCCCCAAGACCCCAGGTCCTGAGCTGATGGATCCACCTCCTTTAGGTGGAGCTTTACATTGGCTTCCGCTGCTCCTGACAGGAAACTGTGACGGCTGAAGGAAACGTGTCACTCTTGTTCCCACCAAAGGCAAGCCCTGTGCTGAATGTGATCTGTCATTTAATCTTGGTAAAATTCACAGGCATCATTAACTCCCCCCCAGCATAACAGAAAAATCCAAATTTCATGCCCAACTGACTTGTTCAAGGTCAGGCAGGAAGCGCCTGCCTGGCTGGCGTGGGATGGTAGAGCCGGGGCCTTTCAGTGCAGCATGTGGCTGGGGGAGGGGGGGGCGGGGGAACACACAGCCACTCCCTGGTCCCCTCCTGCCCCTGGAGTGGGGAGTCCCACCGGAGCTCGGAGTCCACATGCCTGCTGCCATCTCCTCCCTGGTGACCTGTGCCTGGTGCTCACCCTCCACCAGACCTTGGTGCACTGGCAGATACCTCCATCCTTGGTTGCCATGGAGACCATGAAAGCCTAACCTAGGGATGGGTGGGAACTTAAAATGAGGATGGGAACTGAAGAGCCAGGTGAGCAGCCAGGCGCCACCGGTCACCCCACCTTTCCACTGAGAGTCCATCTTGCACAGATCCTCACCTTGCTCTGTGTGACAGGCAGACACGTCTGTGTCCCAGGGAGGCCAGCCATCCCAGGTTCCTGAACCAGGGTCCTCCCCATGCAGAGCTGTGGCTCTCCCCAGGCACAGGCTGTGGTGATTTCTCTTCCTGGCCTGTGGCTGTCTGTCTTCCCCGCGGTCGGTCGGGACTCCTGGAAGCCAACCCTGCATCTTATTCAACTACAGGTCCTGCCCCTTTAGCAGGTCCAATATTGGTGGTGAATTAGACTCGTGGAGGCTGCTGGATTGCAGGCAGTGCTTCAGGTGTGTGCAGGCCCACGGAGAAAGCCCTGGCTTGAGAAGCTGTCTCCTCGGACTGTCCCCACTCTACACTTGGATGCTGCATGGCCTTGGGCAAGTCCCTTCTTGCGTTCCTTCTCAGGCGACTGCTCACTGGATTCCTGGGCAGCCATGCAGCTGCCTCCTCAGTCTTCTTGTTCTAAGAGAGAACAACACCTACCCTAAAGGGTGTCTGTCCTCAGCGACACGGTGCCCCTGGGACCGTAGAAGACATAAAAATGACGACAATTGCTCTGGTGGTCCCCAGAATTCACGTGCTGGACATTTAGTCCTGAAGTCCTACGCTCCAGGTACTTGGAGATGGGCCTTAGGGAGCACTGAGGGTCCAGTGAGGTCTTGAAGGGGAGATCACGGGGTGTGAGAAGAGGAAGAGCCACCGGCGCTGGAGGCTTGCTGTGCCTCTCCCCCACACATGCCGCCCTCGGCCACGAGAGGCTACAGCCAGAAGGCCTCGCCATCCCTAGCAGACGCTGGTGCCAGCAGCTGCAGTGCCCTGCTCCTGGACTTTCCAGCCTCCAGAATCAAAGGTTAAATAAACCTCCATTCTCTATAAAGGCTTGGACTCTAGTGTTTTGTTACAGCAACAGAAAATGGACTGAGATGATGTAACCTACACCCTCCACTCCTGAAAAGCATCCTGCCACCACCACAAAGTGCTTCCCGTCAAAACAGCGCTAAGTATGTCTCTTTTCAACATGGCGGCTGCTCCTCTGAGAGCCCCTACAGGACAGTGCTTGGACCTCTAGAAACTGCAGTGGGAGAAGTGGGGAGAGTCTGGCCTCGAAAGCTCCTCATTGACCCCAAGAGGGAGAGGAGTGTGTCCTTCACTCAGCCACCCTAACTGGCCCTAAGAGACCCAGGGCAGACTCTGTTCAGATCACATGTCGTTAGCCTCTCACTAAAAGGAAAGGGCGGAGCTGGAGGGCAGAGGCCTCTACCCACCGTAGGCCATCACTGCCCACTGCACCTGGATGTCACTCAGGACTTGGATCTAAACCCAGACACTGTCACAGTGCAGAGCCCAGATGGCCCCATGGCCTCTCAGCACCTGGAACAACAGGAGGAAGTCAACGCTGCCTCCATGGGGGACACCCAGCGCTTAAACATGACGTGAGAGCAGGCGTGGGGGCTGGGAAATGTGGTAATAAGAGTCTTTTTCAAGCATCTGTGAGGTCACCTGATAGACACTGGTGACAGGCAGGCCCAGCCGCTCTCCATCACTGGACCAGTGTGGCACTGAATTCTCTGCTCCTTCCCCGTTCCCACCAGCACTACCAAAGGGATTAAAAAATACTGGAAATTACCAAATAAAAGCCACAACACTTGGTCTTACAGCCCACCCCTTGGCTCCTGTCCGAGTGGCCCTCAGCCTGGGACAGGGCCCTTGAGCAGCCTGAGGAGGGGTGCCCAAAGGCCACTTCCCCACTGCACTCCAGGCAGGGCTTGGAGCCAGGGCCAGCCGGCCCGACAGCTGCAGGGTATTTGGGGACAGGTTGTTAGGGAAATTGTCCAACTCTCAGGTTGCAGGGTCATTGGTCATGGTGGCCCATTATCCCTTTGCTCCCAAAGGAGCACTGAGGCTGAGGATGCTTGGCATCAGACCCGGACACCAGCACCTGTCCCCACTGTCTTCCTGGTGGCTGTCACACTCCGGTTTGGGAAGGGGCTGGTGGGGTGGTGGATGTCCCCATGATACCGAACTACAGCAAACCCAGAGCAGGCACAGGTGCCCGTGAGCAGCACCGTCCCTCCCCTCTGCAGGGCTGCCTCTGAGCTGACCCAGAGATGGCAACTCAGCACGCATCCTGCTCACGAGGACAAGAGGAGAAAGTCCCCAGCTAAGCAGAAGTTCAGAAAGGTAACACCAGATGCTCTTTCAGGGACAGAAGCACCTGTCAGAAGCTCATCTAGAGACAAATCAAGGTTTAGAATTCAGTTGTGCAAACATGACACCAAGGAGCACAACCTACCCATTTGCCAGCCTACACAGGCCATGCCCATCTCCCAGCATGACCAGAGTGCCAGGGCAGCCCGGGGCAGACTAGGGAGTGCTCTGCCAGAGAACCGAGGTGCCATGTGGACAGGGTCCTGATTGAGGGACAAGGGTTGTTTGCTGGGTAGCCAACAGTGACTAGCACAGTGGCCCCTCGGCAGTCAGAGAGATACCCGAGGATACCAAAATCCATGGGTGCTCCTCCTATAAAACGGCATTGTATTGGCAGAGAACCTGCCCACATCCCCCTGCACACTCTGAATTACCTTCAGGTGACTTACACCCAAGACAGTGTCATTGCTGTATAACAGCTGCTGTGCTGCACTGTGCAGGGGACAGTGGCCAGAGGAAGCCTATATGTGTTCTGGAGAGATGTGTCCCCACCACCTCCCACCTTCAGCTGACGGCCACCATACACACTGGGCAGACAGGAGGCAAAGAGACTTTCAGATGGGTAGCACGTTTGGGGTACATGGATGTCACCCCCGGGGACTTCTGTTGGCACTGGATTTAACCCCTTTAGTGGTACTTCCACTTTCTCCTAATACCCCACACACTAGTGAATAAAAAGATTTGAAAAGACAGAAATCCACCAGGACAAGGAGACTGGGACAGGGGACCAAGACCAAGGCCAAGAGCAATGGAATTTTTGGAGGTTTGAAGGCAGAAAGCCAAGAGATCACTGACCCAGCAGAAGAGAAAGCTGACCCTGAAGTTAACAGTAGGAGGGGCCAGCAGCCCCGCGGTCACCCCCGTAACCCCGGTAACCTCTCAGGGCCTCGGAGAGTCAGAGAGTTGAGGCGTCTGGAAGAGGTACCTCCATCACAGAAAGCAGCCTTTCTGTGGGGTGGGGGTGGTGGGGGGGGGCTCTTGCTTTTGTCTCCCTGGATCAGTCCTCATCAGCATCCTGCCCAAGGTGTCCAGGCTCAGCTGAGAGGGACTCATTTTGTTAGAAAGTCCTTTCGTCACTGAGATGTCCCCTAAGAGGCCCCTGGGGAAAGGCCAAAGCAAAAGGTTTTGCTAAACGTTTGCATAAAAAGAAGTTGGGCTTGGACTGTGACCCATCCCATGTTGCCAAAGCTGTGACACATTCTCATCCCTGCAGAAGACCAGGAGACACGGGGACCCTGGTTCCAGACACCACAGAGGCTCCATACCTACCACAAGAATGAGGCACAAGACCACTCACCTGATGGAAGGTGACTCCCCTCCCAGCCACCTTCGCATCCCTCACTAAGAACACTCCTCCAGCCTAATAAACCCTGCGTCAGCAGCTGGAAGACTAATTTCTGGGAACCAGGTTAGTCTAAGGAGCTGTAGATGTGGGGAGCCTGGCCCGCCCTGAGTTAACCTGTCCAAATCACCCTGTGAAGCCCCTAGTCCTGGGCGGGCCCCGGGGCTTCCGTCCTTACAGCTCCTCACTCAGCCCAGGACCCAGAGGCCAAGCACCACCTGCCCTCTGAACAGCTGAAGAGGAGAGTCCAATCAGCCCACTGTTACTGCTGTTGGCTAGTGATGAGTCCTTGCTTCCCCAATGTTGAAGAATAACACCAGAGAGCACGCCGAGGCAAGGTCAGAGTATAAATTAGAAGTTTATTAAAGGACAGCAGAAAAGACTTCTCCCGGAGGAAGAAGGGGACCCAAAGAGGTGGAAATCCGTGGAAGTGCGGTTGTCTCCCCTTTTTATAGGTTTGATGATGGAATGCAAGGGAGAAGGGTTAGGACACAGGTGGGCCAAATGGGCAGGAAGGACTTACTTATCACTTTTTGGGATGGCTATCTCCAAATCTGTTGGGGGCTGTTTCCTGGGTTCCATTAACATTTCTTAGGGGTGGACTTTGGCCTAGGGCCTTTCTGGGACTTCATTAACATTCCATGCGTTGTCCTGCGTTTCCCAGAATCATTGTCAGCATGGCCTCCATTTTAGATTTCACTTGATATTAGACCTGATTTACCTAACTACACTGACTACCTAATTTTAAATCTGGCTTCACCACCAACCAGTAAGAACCAACCAGGGTGGGAAGCTTGTTTTAAACCAAAATATATTTAGCAAAATGAGAGTGAGTGAAATTTACAGGTTATATACAGAAAAATTGGAAATTAGGGTATTATTGGACTTTTAATAGCACCCCTAAAAGCAGAGGCATGACCTCCAAACTATAGGAAAGAGAAGTCCATTCTGGTATACTTTACCCATCCAACCACAGGGCAGCAGGAAGGAGAAATGAAAAGCAACTGTCATGGTCCCTTTTCAGAATTAACAGGAAGTTGTTCTCTACTAAAATGAGAGGGAAACATCAAAACAGGAGACACATGATCCTGAAAACATGGGGTCGGCATCAGAGCACGGAAAAGGGAACCCCAAGGACGGAAGTAAAGGAAAACCCTGTTCCCACCACATGCTGGACAGGCAGCCAGTGGTGCAGGCTGGGACCAGGGGGGAGGATGCCCTGCAGAGGTGCCCCAGGGGAACGTGGCACCCACAGAGTGCACTTGACCTCATGGAGAAGAGGGCCACACATCTCCAGGACCATTCTCCAGGGAATTAAGGTGGATAGTTCAGTTAACTGAGCACAGAAAATAATGGGACAATTTCAGGGAAATCATTAGGAATAAAAGAAAGGAAATCCATCCTTCCAGACTCAGCTGTGGTGTTTAATGGGCATATAACTGTGTACACGGAATATTTGTTCTAACTAAAATTATGACCTGACCTTTTTGGGAAGGTGGGTGGAGAGAAAGCCCGTGTTGAAGCTGTGGTGTGTAAGAGCTCAGTCCCATCAATGTCTGACTCTCGAACTTCAAGGGAAGCTGCTCAGCCACGCGGTAGGCACCACACACCCGCAGAAAGAGCTAATGGCACCGAGAATCCCCGGGGAGAAGTAGAGAAGGAGGTAGAGCAGGAGACTGTTCTTTTTATGTTTCATTTACTCTCTTTATTCTACTTTTTATACCATAAACCTTGTGGTGCTATTTGGCCTATGAAACGATGCACAATTGTAACTACTGAAAACAAAAGCTAAATTTAGAAGTAAGTTTGGTGCTCGGAGACTTGAGGTTGTGGCAAGCGGAGGAGTGGGGGTCCAGGAACAAAAACACATCCTCGTGGTTGGCTGTGAAGATCTGCTTCTCTTCTGTCCACAGAAGACCCTGGTTCCTTCTGGATTCCAGGTGGCTCAACTGTCCCCAACGCCAAGTCATCCACTAAACAGAAATCCTTCTTGTTTTAGGGAATTTTAAAAGAAACAGGATACTGTTGAAAAGCAAGACCCATGATCCACAAAAAAATGGAAGTGAATGCCCCCTGCCCCTGTCCTGGGCCCACTGTCCTCCCTAGAGGTCACCTCCTCCCTCCCTTCTCTCCTTCTTTGGACATCTTTGCTTAGAATGCCCAGATTCGGTGCTCCTGGTCAGCCCAGCTTTATGAAGCCCACTAATGAAAGATGTGGAGCTGGGAGATGAAGGTGTGGGAACAGGAGTGAGCTGCAGGGGTGCTAGGAGGCTGGCCGGGTGCTGACCTCTCCAGGCCAAGGAGCCTGCCTCCCAGGCTGGACTTCCGATTCTGTGTGACAAGCAGAGAAGAAGCTCCCTGGGTATTGCTCCTTGTTCCCGGGGCTGGCTAGCAAAACTGGAGAACCGTTTCCATGGAGACCGGCACACTGGAGACTCACTCTGGAATTGGTCCTTGTGGTTCTGCAACAAATAGACACGTCAGCCCGCAGACGCCTAAATATAGCCATGCTCGGGGCCATCCGTCACCGGCCGTCATGCACCAAGAGGACTCCAGGGGTTTTCAATATTTTAGTGTTTACACTCTAGTCAGAGCAAGGAACTCATGGGAGATGTCTGCAGCCACCTGGGCCTGCTTGGTTCTGTCCCATCAGAGTCCTGCCTGGGGGTGTTGGGCTCAGGGAGAGATGTTGATCTTCACCACAGAGATGACCTGTACCAGGCCCCCTGGGAAAATGACCTCTCCAGTCACACAGGGACACTTTTGCCAGTAAAAGAAAGAAAAATGTGTGCATTTCTCCTCCTCCTCCTCCTCCTCCTCCTCCTCTTCCTCCTCCTCCCTCCTCCCCTCCTCCTCCCCTCCTCCTTCCTCCTCCTCCTTCTCCTCCTCCCCTCCTCCCCTTCCTCCCCCTCCTTCTTCTCCTCCCCCTCATCCTCCCCTCCTCCTCCTCCCCCTTCTCCTACTCCTTCCTTCCCAGCATTCCTGGAAGCTGTAAATTCTTGTTTGCATTATTTTGCAGAAGCACTCAGCTGTGTCCTGGCTGGAGCAGGGTGGTAGCCCTGCAAGCTTGCTCTCCATTACAGTGCTCCCAGTGGGCAGCAGAGCCAGGTTCCCTCTCACAACCAGATGCAGCTTCTCTCTCAAATCCACTTGTTCAATGATTATTCACTGCAATCCTACACAGAGTGCAGATTAATTAAAAAAAATAAAACAGCCAGCAAAAGTCACAAGAAGCTTTTGTGTTAGTGGGAGAGACAGATAATCTATTAATCAATAAGTGATTTTAGACATGAATAAATGTTATGAAGAGGATATCATAAGACAGGCGCAGGCTGACAGGAGGGTATGGAGAGATGCCCAAGTAGAGCATCAGATTGACCTCTTAGAAGATTTGACCTTGGAAGTGAGATCTGAAGGACAAGAAGATGAAGGGGAAGAGTTTGTCTGACAGAGGGAACAGGAGATTTCACAGACACTCAGGCTGAGCTGAGCTTGGCCACTGAGATCCAGAGGGAGGGAGCACGTAATGGGAGATGAGGTCAGACAAAGAGACGAGGACCAGGTCATTAGTCCTGACAGGTTGACGATCCCCTCCAAAGGAAGGTGAGCAATGATCTGCTCCAGGGGCCCCCAGACCCAGTGACCTTCCCAGGCATCTCCATGAGTGGCCCCAAGTTCTGAGCTTTTATTGCTCCTCCTGTAAGAATAGAATCCCCTCTGGTTTTTTGCTGTCAGGAACTCAAAGCCAGACCCAGGGCACCCAGAGGGATCCTCTAGGGCTTCCCCTCCCACAGTGATTATGCCTGCGATGACAATGACTGACGATGGTGACACTGTTGGCAATGACGGTGACGATGGAGATATTGATGAAGCAGATTCTGTGACTGGGGCTGTGCTAAGCAGGCCATGTTCACTGTCTCATGGTCCCTGCAGAACTGATTTATTGCATAAGCCACATTCTGGGTGGCACAAGTGCAGCTTATCTCAAAGGCCACCGACACTTTTCCTTATATCCACTAATTTTTACATGATTCCGTTTTTTTCCCCCCTCTTAGAACATCAACTGCATTTCTTTTGTAAAATGTGAGTGGTTGACCTAGAACTTGCAGCATACATTTTAAATGAACCTAGGTGTCCCCTCAATTAGCACCAGGATGCATGTGGAAGTGTGTTGTGGGTGCCCGGGAGTTCCACCTGCCCTCCCATCCCTCCCAACATTGCTGTCAATCATTTCACTAACTGGCATGCCAGAATCGCCCCGGACACTGCTACTGTCATTACTCCAATAATTTATCTTTCATATCAGTTAAGAATAAAGAAATAAGGTTTTGCCTTGTCTTCGTTTCTTCCTTTTTGACCTCTTTCTTTACGTAGCTCTAGTTCTTAAAGCAACACCATTGTCCTCTGAGGATCTGCGTTAACAGCTCTTGAGGTCATGTCTGCCGGCAAACATTCCCTGCATTTTTGTTCACTTGGGAAATACTTTTTCTCTGCCTCTTTTCAAGGATAATCTCACTACTTTTAAATTCCTGTTTAAGTTTTTCTTTGAATATTTTAAACACCTTCCTCCACCTTCTTCTTGCTTGCTTGGTTTCTGACGAGATGTTGATTCTAATTCTCTTTGTAGGAAAGGTGCATTTTCCCTCTGGCTCCTTTCAATATTTTCTCTTTGGGTTTTTGAAGTTTAAATATGATATATCCAGGGGCAGGCGTTTCTGGTATTTGTCCTTCTTGCCATTCCTTGGGAATTGTGGTTTGGCATCTGTCATTAATTTTGAGATTCTCAGCCATCTCACCTTCACCGTTCCCATGTGTTCAGCTGCAAGTTTTGACCCTGCCCCGCAGCCCTTGGACTTCCTGTGGTGATTATCCTTCTTTCTTCTCTCTGCTCCTCGGTAGGCAGCTGCTACAGAGCTGTCTTCAAGCGCCCACTTCCTTCCTCAGCTGCTCCTGGTTTACAGGTGATCCATTAATGTCTGTCCTTGTTTCTATAGTGTTTTTTTTTTTAAAAAAAAAAAAACAAAAAACTTTAATTTCTAGCATTTTAAAAATTCTCTCTTGGGGTTTCAGTCTCTCTGCTGACCGCATCTACCTGTTCTTCTTACACATGGTCTACTTTTTTCCATTATAGACATTGGTATATTAACTGGTAATTTTAAATTCCTGTCTCAGGATTGCAAACTCTGTCATGTGAGATCTGGTTTTATATTTATATATAATGAAGGAGCCATCATATGTGCAAAGGTTGAAGTGCTTCGCATATCATTGTTTAATTTGGTTCCCTGAGAACATTTCGACGAGGCCGGGGCAAAGGTGCTTTGGAGAGGACCACCTTCCTCAACAGAATGCACTGCTGGTGTCGGGCTGCCGGGATTACCAGGACAACTACAGAACACACTATTAAACTTGGATTTTTTTTTTTACATACAACAAACAATTTTTTGGTATAAGCATCCCCAATGCATTATTTGCAATATCTAGCATCACTATGTAGACTCCAGAGGGGAAATTATGAGAGTCCAAAGGACCCCGTCTAGGATAGTCACAGGGGACCCCACAGAAGGGGTTACAGAGAAAACGAAGAGCTGGAGAGGTCATATTTGTAAAGTCCGTTAAGAAATGGGGACCCACAATTAAGTCCGTGTTTCCCAGACTTATCTCCCTGAAGGGACCCTCATTAAGCCTCTCTCCGTCCAGCCACCCAAGCAGCACCCTGCTCCACGGCCTCCTCATGTCCAGTCGGGGCTCTGACTGCCAGGGGTGAAGCTCTGGTGACAAGCCCCTGTTGACAGAGTCACCCGGGATGATCCTGGCCAGGAAGGCCTGGCGCAGCGTGTGGCTCTGTGTCCACGTGCCACTCACATGTTCTCTGACACGGAAGGCAGGTCCAGGCCCCTGAGCCACCCCACCCTGAGCTAGCCACCGGGCGCCCTGTCCGGCAGAGCACTGGTGCTGCAGGTTAGACTGGGGACTCCAGGTGGGGAAACACTCCCTCCCCTTCTCACAAGCTCTGCTTTCAGGTAGCTCAAGGGACTCAGCCGACTGCTTTTTGCTCTCCTTCGGGAGATTCCATCTGCCCAGAAGCAATGTGCTCACTGCCTGGGCATGGAGATAAACTGGTGCTCAAATAACAGGCAGATAGAGTCAGAAAGTCTGTTAATTAAATAATAATTAAAACCAGGAAGTAAGAATTAATTAGAGGAAAATCTAGTGTCAGCATAAATAGCTTTAAATTGCAAAATAATCCTACTCCCCATTTAATTGCTTGTGTAATGAGAGTTAATTGCAGAGTAGAGGTTTGGTTAACTTAATAAAATGTTCTTTTCAAAGAAAACAGTGACTAGGTAGTTACCAGAGTGTGGAAGGGTGGCTCTCAGGGGAGAGAGGCCCTGTGGCAGTGTTTCCACCTTTTGCTGAGCGCAGGCGGACCTCAGCATCCTGGGGCCCGTACTTCTGAGGAGCGAATGGTAGGGAAACCTTCTTCTCCACGGAGGCACACAATGAGCCTGCTGGGTGAAGTGCCCACCAGGGCACTTGGCACTGAGTGTTTGGCATTGAGGAGTCCTGGCATTAAGGAGGCTGTGACCAAGTCCCTCCTACCCAGCACTGGTCTTACGCTCCCAGTGCCCCTCAGCTTCCTCAAGGTGAGACCAGGGGTGCAGGTACGGAGACCCTGCAGCCACGTGAGCTGACTGCCATCTCCTTTTCCGCTTGCCTCTCCCTCTGAGCAGGGGCAGGTGAGCAGCCCTGGTGGTGGCCGTCCTTGTCAGGGCTGTAGGGTAGCACCACCGCTCATCTGGAGCCTGCTGAAGGAGCATCTAGTTGGACGTTCTCGAGAGACTAAGGCCAAGAGGGTCATGTGGGGCAGCAGGAAGGACGGCTGCAGGGCTGCTACCGGCCCCAAGGACTTGTCCTGAGCTATGGAGTCTGATCCACAGACATCAGGTAGAGGCATCGAGAGGCGGAGACCTGATCCAACGGCGGTGGGGCCATTGAGAAGTGCCCAGGCTTAGAAAGCTCATCAGGGATGACTGAGTCCTAGTGCTGAAGGAAGAGGGGCCAGAGACCACACCTGTGCACACCCGCGCCCGCGCGCTCGCGCACACACACACACACGCATGCACGCACACACATTCACATACACATACACACACACACTCCCTTGTCTTGCTATGTGATGCCATATGCCACCTCGGGATCTGCCACCAGAATGAGGCTGATGCAATGCCAGGCCTGTGACCAGCCACTGCCTCCTTTAGCTTATGCAGGACAGAATCAAACACGGCCAACACAGACAGGGTAAGAGACCCAGCTGTTGCTCTGACTACTATGGCAAGGAGGCTGCCCCACAGGCACAGTAGCTGGGCAGCAAAGTGACCACTCCATGGACAGAGTGCAGGGAAGTCCAGGGGTGCACAGCCCATATCCAGACATGGATTAGGAAGTCACATGTTGACAGGTCACGTGGCTCTATTCATGATTCACTGTGATCTCTAGGTGCTCAGAGATGTGTCTGAAGTGTGCTGCCCACCTCCAGGGGATTCTAACATGGAAGTGCATTTAATGGGTCTGGGTTGCTCCAATCAGGGTTCTGTGCTCAGACCTCTTGCTGGGTTTCTGTGTCTCTGGTTGTCACCTTGAGCAGTGGCAGTAGCTCGGGAGGCCATGTTGCCTTTTACCTTGAGCATAAAACATGCCGTGCCTTTTCTTTTAGCCATCTCCAACTTAGACTTGAGCCCTGTGTTCCTGTCCCCGATGTTTGAGTGTAGAACATATAGTGCCTTTCTGTTGACCGTCACCAACTTTGAGCCTGATATTCCTGGCTCAGAACCTCCAAAATTGTGAGTGAAATAAACCTCTCTCCTGTAAAACAGCAGCCTGCTTCAGGACCTGTATCATAGTCTGAAAGGTTGACAGATACAGGAGCTGGAAGAGGAAGCTGAGAGTCGCCGCACCAGAGGCCTGAGTAGAGGGCCATTGACAGGTGGGAATGGGCGACTTTCCACATGCTCCGGCTCAGCCAGGTCACGGTTGGTGGAGGTGATATGTGTTCAGCCCTCCTGAAGTCTCCATGGAGGGGAGAGAAGAAGTGTGGGAGCATGCGCTCACATCCCCCCACCTTCCCCTGCAAAGCCTCAGAGCCAGAGACCAGGCTGCACCTGCAGCCAAGCAGCTCAGGACTGCTGGTCATCAAGCAAGGGGAATGCACGTTCCACGTGGAACTTCAGGAGTCCCAGTAGAAGGTGCCAGGAAAGACCTAATGAAGAATTGGGGCTTGGCTGGGCGGAGGTGGAGGAGTGCCAGGAGCCGGGCTTGGCTCTGGATCAGATGAGTCCTCTGTTGGGCATCTCAGTAAATCCCAAGGAAGGCCAAGTGGCAGCGGTCAGGGAGTCAGCCTTCACACCCACAAGCCGAGGGGGCCGCTGGGGACTCCATGGCCTGACAGTGATCGGCTTCTCTCTCAGCCTTGGCTGCAGCGTGCCCCTGTCTGATGCGATGCCATAAGAAACTGTTTTGATGTTGACCGAACACGAGGCCCAGCTGTCAGCCTGCATGTCACAACCTTTCCTACTCAGGAAGGAAACTGAGACAGTTCTGCCCCTGGACTGGGACAGTGAGGTCTGTTTGGAATCCAGCTGCCTCCAGAGGTGGCAGTTCTCATCTGCCCTGCGAGGTGAGCCCAGGGCTTGACCAGCGAGACTGGACGCTAACAATTGGAGTGGTTAAACTTCAATTCAGAGGTGACTTTTTAGAAAGCCCATGGAGACCAGACCTCTGAAGCCTCGCATTTCAGTCAGCTTTGTGGGTAGGAGAGTGTAACGTGTGTGTGTGCGCGCGCGCGGGGGGATGGAACCCAGGGCCTGGCCCATGCCAGGCAAAACGAAGAGGACGAAGCTGACCTCTGCCCCCCGGATCTTGTTCTCAATCTGAACACCAGGAGGGAAAGAGTCTTATTGTAGCGTGCGCTCCAAGGGCAAGGACAATGGGGTGTGACACCGACCAGCCAGAGGATGGGCAGCTGTGAGGTGGCCCATGGTACAGTGTGTTTCTGGAGCAGTGACAGCGGTATCCCCTGGGAACTTCTACTAAACAGCAGACTTTCTGGCTCCCCGACCCAGACCTACCTATGAATTAGAGATGCCTCACAGCCTGCGCCTCAGCAGCCAGCCAGGGGTGCTCACGTTTGGGAACTCGGGGAGGAAACAGCAGCAGGGAGAGCCAGAGGGAAGCCCGGCTGCCTCCGCTGTGCCACCTGGGCAGTCCCAGCACTCAGGGAAGCTGCAGGCTTTTCACCCTTAAAGCCCAGATACTTCTAATCCCCTGGCTTCTGGTGGAGACGAGATGGGGACGTGAGAGAAGCGAGGCTGGGAGCCCAGGATGTGCTCAGCACCAGCAGCGCTTCACTCTGGTTGGCTCACAAGCACTTTCTCACCATTCAGCATCACTCAGAATGATTGACAGATCGTCCTTCCCAGAACTCAGCCCTCGGGGCCCTCAGTAAGATCCTCACCCTGTCTTCCGTGACGCATGGGCACCAGGCTCATCTATTCAACAAGCCAGGGGCTGGTTGCTCAGGGTCTCCAGAGTGGATGGGTGGTTTGAGTAGACTGCCCTCACCCCGGTGAGTGAGGCAGGAAAAGCATAATGTCACCAACAGGTGTTCAGCCTTGGGACACATGTCTAGTGTCCACTTTGACATCTGTAACCCTAACTGGCACCTACTTAGGGAGGTGGGGTCAACATTTAACATTGACACCAACGATGAACAACTGAACTAGATCACGCACGGACAGCAGGTGCCGACCACTGCCTCATAGTCACAACAGGAAGGGGGCAGAGACTGCATAGACCAGGTAGTTTTCTCAAACAGTGGTTCACAGTTTCTTAAGTGAAAATAGGGTAGGAAGCAGGAGAAGATTCGAAAGGTTTTAAAATGTTAATGGACACAGGAGAGGAAGTAGGTAGGCAGCAGATGACGGCTGTAAAGTGGAGGGGTAAAAAATGAACTCAAAGTCATGTAAACTTGAAAGAGGAAGAGAGAACAGAAAATTCTGGCTATTAGAGGGGGGAGAGGAGACGACAGCTCAACACGAAGACAAACAAGCAAATGTACAGCCCAAACAGCCAAATCCACCTGTAACTATGCCCACCTGTCAATCCAGGGATAAATGATAGACAGGTGCAGAAGAAAGTAATTAAGATGAAAGTAAAATAAGAATACACAGATGTAGATTTTTGAACCCTATCTGCACAGTGAGAACACACGCACATTCAAATCTCATAGAACAAAACAGTAAAAAACAAAATAAAATAATGAAATGATATTTTAAAAATTGGAAAAAGCTAAAATTAAAAAATATATATATATGGGGGAATGCAGAGAAATTTAAAAAGAGAGAGATGAGATAAAATCTTAATGTGAAATAAAGGGCTTATTTCTGTGGAGGTGGTCCTAACTACTGGGGGTGGGCTTTCATTCTTCATATTTACTTTTGGCTCTGTGACCCTGGGTAGAGGGCTGGGCTGGTTCGGTGTCTCTGTGCTCCTCCTGGGAGCCAAGGCTGGTTGTGGTAGCTCTCAGCTTCCCAATACAGAATGGGACAGACGGGGTGCTGATAAACTATGTGTCCCTGCAGCAGAGTGGGGCAGAGTTCTAAACTGGAGGTTCTAGTAGTTGGGGTTTGGCCTTGGCTGAGCTGAGGAACTCCGAGGGTGGGTGTTGGGGATTTGATCCACACCCCTGTTGCTGGGAGATGCTGGTCTCTGCTGGACATCTAGGTCTCTCTCTGGGGCGCAGGGTCTAACCCTCCCCAGGTTTAACCTTTACTGCTCTGGATGTGAATTTCCGGGTATCCGCCCTGGTGCAGCTGCCCTGTGAGGCTGGGTAGGGGTCTTCCCAGTAGCTCTCATGGGGCGCCTCCACAGAGAGCTTTCTCCCTCAGGATCCAGATGGGGCCTGTAGCTCCAGGACGGTTCTCCTTGTGCCTATCTCAGGGTCACCCGCACCCGGGGGGCGGAACGGGGGACTGATGGTTTCACTGGCACCTTCTTTACTGGGCGCCTGTCTCCTGCCTCTGCCGCCCTGTGTCCACTTACAGGTGGTTCCCCCTGGACCATCTGCCTGGGCCCAGGGATCTTGGTTGCTTTTCCCTCGACAATGAGTCCCTTGAGCCCAGCCGCCCTCTAGGCCTTGCCCTGGGCTTCTCTGCTCTGCACCTATCTCTCAGCATCCACCTCAGGTGCATCAGCTATGCAGCGGGCTGTCCTCCCTCCCTGTCTCTGCCTTGTGAAATCAGCCCCCCCTCTTCCCATCCCCCCCCCACTTCCCTGAACTTCGCTGCACTGGTTTTCATGTTTTACGAGGTCAGCGGTCACTACCAGAAGCCCTGGCTAAACCCTGCTCTCCTCTGTAGCTGCACACACTGACTTCCTAAAATTGGAATTAGCAAAATACATTAGGGAATTTCATGCACACACAGTACCACACTAGGGGTGATCTTTAACAGTCAGGAGAGCTGATCGACGGGCTGCTTTGTCACATGCGTGCCCCAGAGCTGAGCCCCGGGTTGTCCTCCCCAGGGAGCTCTGGTACCCTGGCTGCAGGTTGTCCCACTCAGTTCATTTCACCACCACCTCCCCAGTCCCCAGAGAGCACAGTTAGCAGCTCCTGAAGTGTAGTGACCTAGATATGCGCCTGATTCCACTCCGATTATTTTTTCCCGGTGCTGGGGATGGAACCAATGCCTGGCACGTGGTAGACAAGTGCTCCCACTGAGCCACACCCCCAGCTCCTCTTCTCCAGGCTTATCTTCAAGATGGTGGTATTATGTTTTAGGTTTGCTTCCACGCTTCTGAGTCTAGTAAGTGACAATATAGACACACACACACACACACTCACACACACATGCTTCAGAAGCAAGGGCAGCAGTCCTGTCCTTCTGGGGAACATTCTCCAAACTTGGGCCCTTTCTGGCCAAGGTGAGCAGTCAGCATCATCACAGCTCAATCTGTACAAAAGCGTAGCTGAGGAGGCGATGCAGAAACAAACAGAGATCCAACCAGCGCTCCAGAGGAATCCAGGCCCCGAAGCCCTCCTACCATTAGAATGCAGTGTTCTCCCTCGCGTCTATCAATCCATCTTTCTCTGGGCCTTTCCCTCTGGCTGCCCCTCTGTACACACAGTGGCTGACCCTCTCTGGAGCTCTGCGCCAGCTCTGGGTGGACGGTCTGCCATCTAAGGCTGTCAGCACGGTGGGGATGGGGGCGAAAGACAATCTCCAAGCCAAGCTAGTTCTGAATCTTGGTGGTGTAGAAGGGAAAACTAAAAAGAGCCTTCGCACGCCTAAGCCTGGTCTAGGCTGTGGGGAAGTGGTTTGGAGGCACAGCGCTCGATGACAGACTCCAAGCCGGCCAGACGCATGCTCTGCTGTGCCCGCCACTCGGCTGTGACTCAAATTCACTTTAAACACCTCTGAGACTCTTTTTAATTACTCACTTTGCCCATCTGGGTTTGAGGTTAGTGAGCAGGAGACAGCAGCAGGTTTGTTGAGATCTCAGAATGTATTTTTATCCTCCTCTAAGAGCATTTCCTCCTGGGTGCTGTGTGCAGTGTTATATAATAGAGCCATCCAATGGGTGGGAGGGGGTGTGGGGGATGGTGTCCCTCCTTGGCCGGCTTCGGGGGACTCAAGGCTTCCTGAACAAGACAGGAAAGTTCAGCTTTAATCGTCAAATAAGCTACAGCCCTGAAAACACAGGCCGCCTGCCCACACTTTGTGGTCTACATGGTTTGGATGTGAGGTGTCCCCAAAAGCTCATGTGTGAGACAATGTAAGAAAGTTTAGTGGTGATGTGATCGGACTGTGAGAGCCTTGACCCAATCAGAGAATGGTCCCCTGGTGGGATTAGCTGGGCTGTCACCGTGGGCAGGCAGGCAGGCTGTGGCCCGAGGACCTGGCTCTCTGGGTGAGAGCCTTTGGGATTTAGATTTTGTTCCTGGTGAATGAAGCTCTCTCTGCTTCTTGGCACCGTGTCCCCAGCTGCCTTCCTCTGCCACACCCCTCTGCCATGATGTTCTGCCTCGCTTCAAGCCCCAAGGAATGGAGTTGGCTGTCTAGGGACTGAGACCCTGAAACCATGAGCCAAGATTCATTTTTCCTCCTTTTGGTCACAGGGATGGGAAAGCTGACTGGAACCTGATAAAATACACATGGCATGAAGCTGACCCTCTTCACTATGTTCAAGGGGACAGTTCAGTGGTATTTGGCACATGCACACAGTGTGCAGCCATCTCCCCCATCATTTCCGGGACTCTCTCATCTTGCAAAATTGAAACGGCCCCATGAAACAGTGACACCCAACAGCCCCTGGGAACCGCCACTCTAACTTTGTCTCTATGATTATGACCACTCGAGGATACCACATAAATGGAATCATAGCGTTTGTCTTTTTGTGACCTGCTTATTTTCCCATGCAGCTACATCTCATAGCATATATCAGAAGGCTGAATGATACGTGCATGTGCCTATCTCACATTCACATGCATTCTTCACATGCAATATTTTCTGTGCTCCATGTGCACCTACCACATTTTCCTTGCCTGGTCATGTGTTGACTGACACTTGCGTTGCTTCCATGTTTCAGTGATTATGAACAATGTGGCTGGGAAGATGGTGCTCACCTGTCTCAAGACCCTGCTTCGGTTCTCCTGGGGCACACGTTCAGAGGTGGAACTACTGGATCTCAGGGTTGTTCTATGTCTGGATTATTTGAAGCACCACCCCACTGCTTTCCACAGCTGGGTACCAGCTGGGCCCAGGGTTCTACTTGCTCCACATCCCCACCAACCCATGCTGCTTCTTGTTTTCTGGTTTTATTCTTTATAGTAGCCATCCTGATGAGGCTGGAAGTGACTCACCCTGTGGACACGCACATGCTCTTTAAGGTGTTCTCAGTGCTTGATTTTCCGTTCCCAGCACATGTCACAATCTGAGACCACAATATTTATTTGTAGCCCCCTTAAGGACACAGGAACTGTGCCTGGTTCCCTGCCAGCCTCCAGCCTCCAGCCTCTACCTCAGTGCTGCAACGGGGAAGAGGCTTCAGTAAAAGGTGCCAAGTGAGCGAGTTGTGAACAAACACACACCTGAGTGAGGGGCACACTTCTGAGGACGTGGAGGCAGCATGGGTGGCTGGGGGGCCACAAGGTGAGCTCTTTCCTCATTCCCACACCCTTGAGCGAACGGGCCAAGGGCCGACCTCACCTTAGTGGGCTCCGACGGTACACAGACGCAGTATAAATTACACTAATATGAAAACAATGGAGCTTTAGAGGAGGCTCTTAACCAAATTCCCAGAAATAACCAAGGTGCCTGGGTACAAAGACAAGCAGATGAAGAGAAAAGCAGAATGGACATAGTAGTTTTGCCGGCCATCGAGACCTGCAGGTCCTGAGACCATTGCCCCAGATTGGCCATGACTCTGTACTGACGTCCCCTGCTGCGATCTCCCTCCTTAGCATCAGGCTCGCTCATGTCACACTTGGGCAGGTGGATTGTTAGCGGGATGATGTGACCTAGACTTTCCAGTGTGACTGTGTGGTGGCCTGTCCTCATGCATTTTAGTCGCTGCATGAGAACACACTTAGGTTCATCAGCTAGTCCTGGAGGAGCCATCGGCCACATCCAGCCTAGATCAGCCCCCCCCCTTCAGCCCACTCAAGGCACCTGAGACAAAACAAGTCCAGCCAAGCCCTGAACATTCCATCAGTGACTGAGGACATACACAATGGTGGGGACCATGGTGCTCCCATTAGTTATAAAGGAGATGAGAAGCTTCTATCATTGGTCTGTATGTTTACTAAGTTAATTTTTTACCATTGCTTTAGAATGCACACCTCCTGCTTTTTGGGAAAAAGTCTATATAAATCCACACATTGTGGGCTACCCCCGGCAGCCGCCTCACAGGACTCTGGTATTTCGTCTTGTGCCGGTTCAATCTGGTCTTCTCCCCATAGCCCTGGGAGCATGGACACACTCTGTAGCCAGCCCAAGTGTGTAGCAGGCTGTGCCATCTGGGTTGCGGACATGCACCCTGTGCTGTCCCCTCAGTGAGGAAATCACCTAAGGATGCATGTCGCAGAGTCGCATGGCCCACCACATGAGACCATGGTATTGAGTCACTGTACTTGGGGGGTAGCTGTCACACAGCAGTAGTTGGCAGAGCCACCTCGCCCAGCCCCTGAAGAAGAGCCTGCAGAGCCCTCAGGCAGCACGCGCTGTCCTCTGTGACCCAGCCCTTCACTGGGGGCTTTATCAATGCCTCCTCAGTGCGCATGCGCCCATGGGAGGCGCTTCTAGCTGACGGCTTCCTGCTTGCACCTGCTGCTCATTCCCACCTCTCCGTCCCCCTCCAGCTGCCAACCCCTCTTGGTTCTGTGATTTTGCGGACCGCAGGGGGACCCCACTGCTTTAGTCAGCCCTGTGTTGCTCTGACCAAAAGACGGACGGAACAGCGTAGAGGAAGAAGCGTTATCATCACGCCCAGTTTCAGAGGGTCCACCCCGGGCATGTGATTCCGAACATCAAGGTGACAGGCGGCTGAGGAAAGCAGCTCAGAACAGGCAACCAGGGAGAGAGGTCCACTCCCCAAGGACAAAATAGATCCCCCAAAGGCACGACCTTGATGATGTCAATTCTGCAGCCACACCCCACCTGCCTACAGTTACCACCCAGTTAATCCAAATAAGTGGATTAATCCACTGATTAGGTCACACCTCTCATAATCTAATCATTTCACCTCTGAAAATTCTTGCATCACACATGAGCTTTTGGGGGATACCTCATATCTAAACCAGAACACCCCCCCAGCCCAGGCAGAGCCCAGGGTTTGAGTTCTTGGGGGCAGGACTGCCAGCTCACCCCTGCTCACTCCTACCAAGAGAGACACAGACAGAGGCCAGTAATGGGAATCTACATTGTCACCAGCAGCCCCACTCCTACCAAAGCTAATGCGATTGTATCTGCACAATCAGGTGTCTGCCCAACCTCTCTCCAGGCTGAGGACTATAGTCCCAGCTATGAGGGAGGCTGAGGTGGCAGGGTTGGGTGACCCAGTGAGATCCCATCTCAAGAAAGGAAGGAAGGAAGGAAGGAAGGAAGGAAGGAAGGAAGGAAGGAAGGAAGGAAGGAAAGAAAGAGAGAGAAAAAACAAACAAAATTGAAACCTCTCTCTGGACTAGATAAATCAAATGCAGATAAAAGAGTTTCCACAGGAATATTTCCAAAGATAAGGAGAACCAAAGACCTGACTTTTAATTTTTTTCTTTGCCTAAAAGACATTAGAACATGAAAAAAAAATTCTTGTAAGTATTCTCATTTATCCATCCTTCAAAGGATCTTAGGAGTTCAGTCTCCCTCTTTGAGGTGTCCCATTAAACAAGCCCAGGGAGGTAGAGGCAGGCGGAGGATTCCAGGCAGAGTGGGACGCAGTCCACCTTCGCCTGCCCGGTGATCTGCTCCCATCTCCACTAAGCTTCTCTGGCCTCACTCTTCATACTATCGAGGTTCAACCCTCAATCCCCAGTTACCCTTGGCTCCCAGGCCCTTCTTCCTGGCTCCAAATCAACTGCTCCTGTCCAGAGCTGGCTAGGTAAACAGCTTCACGGCTTCCCTTCCGATGACAAGCCCCCCAAGGCACTCCCTGTCCTGTGCAGCCGGCTTCCTTTCCGTTCCCTGGTCTCCACGCCTTGTGCACCCTGTGCTCTGGGCTTTCCTCCCTCTCTGAGGTATTTCCTGGCCTCTCTGAGATTCCTGAGGTCCAGCGATGTCGGGGAACATGTTGTACATTCACTCGTGTCCTCTGCATCCAGTGTGGCCACCATCTGAAGGAGAGCATCTCGACACAGGGACCTGGAGCACGAGTCTGGAGCCAGCCTGACCCAGGTTCAGGCCCACCGTGCTTCCCGTTGTGTGAATGAGCTGGGACGATCACTTGTCCTATCTGCCGAGACCCGGTTTGATGCAGGTCTAGCCATTTTCTTCCATGTGGGGATATAGGAACCCAGGCTGCCTCCATTGCCAGTCTCTTATTTGTGGCTTCAAGGTTCCCCTGAGACCCCCCAGTCAGGACTCGAGATCAGAAACAGTGGCGTTGCAGAACAAGAACCTGCACAGGTGGAAGCTGACATGGGCTTCGCAGCCCTGCACCTATACTAACTAAGACTGTCCTTAGCAATGGCAGCTTGTGAAAACTTTCAGGAAAGTAACTTATAAAAACTGCAAAACTTGTTCAACTTGCTTTGAAGTCAGAATTTTGCAAAGCTGCCTTTTCCTTGCCCTTAGAGATAAAAATGCCACTTAGAACTTTGCCGTGTTCCAGTGGTGAGTTCTGAAGGGTTCCCGTGGCCTTTCTGAGCTTCTGTTTCCCTGTTTGCAATACGAAGTCAACATCCCCTCCTCACTGGGTTTCTGCAGGTGTGTAAGAGATGACGAACGCAGAAGTGCTCCGCAGGCTGCAGCCAAGTCCTACGTGCACCCGGGCTTCCGACCCAGGTTGGCACTGGCTCAATTCCTCTGTCTCCACAGCAAGCCCTTGTCAGATGAATGCTGTGGGGGACTTCCTCTCCCTCTTCCCAACCCATTTTCTTTATGAGCTGCCTTTCCTTTTCAGGAGACAGAGGCAGATGTCACACAGTGTAAACCGTGAAAGGCATTATGAAAATATCTGTAAATTTTGTGCAGTCTCCAAATATCCTAACATAAATATTTGCTAGATGCTGGTCCAACTTCTTGGCCCAAGAGAAGGACAGAAGGTGAGCCTCCAGTTCTGAGGGAATGAATGTCTCAGAAATCTGTCCCTCAGGGGGCTCTCGGTGAGTGGAGTTAAATCTAAAGGTCTCAGTTTCAAGTTCCACCCTCCCTCCGGTCAGTGAAGGGAAGTCTGGGCTGATAGATATCCTTCCCCTGGCCAGCCATCATGCCACCCATGTCGTACCGCTGAACCTGGCCACCCACTCCTCTCCACGGGGCTGCCCCTCCTCACCCTATTTGGTGATCCCTTCTTCCTATTCTAAGACAGGACTAGAAGGTCCCCTCTAGGTTGCCTGTCCTTGCTGCCTCACCCCACAGTTTTCTATGTTATCTCCCTCTGCTCCGTGTCACCATCATTACCACCACTCTGTCACCACCACCACCACCACCATCACTGTTGTCATTACTATCACCATCACCATCACCATCACCGTCACCATCACCATCACCGTCACCATCCCCACAACCACCACTGTCACTGTCACTCACATTTACCGAGAGCGCCACACTGTGAAGGCATTGCTTAAGCACTTTATTCTCACAGCAATCCCAAGAAAAAACCCAAGCTAGAGAGATGAGCTGGCAGCCCAGGTCACATGGCTCTGGGGGCAGAGGTGGCTCAGCAAGCCCAGGAGATGTCTCTTAGGAGAGTGCCACAGCTTCCCTCTCACACCTGTCTGCTCCCCACCAGATCATGGCCTACCCAAGAGCCAGGGCGCGGCCCTGCTCTCCCCATGTTCCTGGCCTCTGGGGGGGGGGTGGCCCATGGAGTGGAATTACATAGCAAATGGAACACACAGATTCACTCCAATAAATGCACAAATGGAAGGATAAACGAGTTTGAGTTCCTCCAAAGCAGCTCCAAATAAGGGGCCCAGCAAATTGAATTGCTTCCCTGGGCATTTACTGAAAGAATAAATGCTCCTCAGTCAACAAGATCTTCATCTGAGGGCCCCTAGGGTCTCCCCCAGCTGGCCTCAGGCCTCACTGCAGGTCAGGCTCCCGTCCACGTCTTTCCTGGCCACCCGACTCCCAACGACACCTGGTAGAGTCCAGAGGAGGAAACACTGCAGATTCAGCTGCGCCCCAAGGGACCAGTGTCCCCTCCCTCCTGGCCAAGGTGCTACCCATAAGCCTCAGACCGAGGGCATCCTAGGCGAACCTGGGGAACCCCTACTCCTCACCACCGCATTGTCTCCAGAAACCTGGCTGTAGTCATTATCCCCTCTCCTCCTGGGGTTCAGCCACAGCCCTGCCAGGGGAGAGCTGGCAGGCTGAGTGCTTTGGAGGTGCTGGGCTCTGCTCTGGGTGCTGCTTTCCACTGTCCTGTCCTGTCACTGTCACCCTGCAGGCAAGGTGTGCCTCCCACATTAGAGCTGTGGAAACCACGGCTCAGAGGTGACCCGACTTGTTCCATCAGAGGTGAGACTCTGACATGGGCCTTTCTGGTTCCCAGACTCCAGATCTTCCTGATATCTGGGACTTTGATACCGTCTGCCGGGCTTGCCCAGTGCGGCAGGACCACCCTTTAGGCAGGAAACACCTGTCTGGCCCACTCGGACGGCAGTGCCTATCCAGCCAGGTCCTCCCTGCTAGACTGGGAGCTGAATAAAAGTGGGATCCTGCATTTTATCTGTGTTCTGTGTCCTGCGGCCCGGGCTGTCTCCATCCATCCATCCCCACTGTCCCCTGAGCTGGGCCTGGAGGCTGTCCCAGGGCCCCTCTCCTGCCATCCAGAGCCAAGCGGAGCAAACTGCAGCAGAGCACCGTTTGGGGAGCCCCCTCGACCCCTGCGGAGGCAGCCAGCGGCGTCCCTGTCCAAGCGCTTGCCACTCCGGAAATGTGCACGGAGGCCTTTCTCAGCTTACGGCTTTTGCTTCTCTGAAGTAAATAGGAGTGGACGGGCTCACTGAGCAGAAAAGGCCAGAAGGCTTTCTAGAGCTCGGAACCTCAAACACAGGCCTTCTGTGAGGAGACTGGGCACAGGCCACGCCAGGAGGAAGCGCTTGCCATGGGCGGGCAGGCTTCCCAGGCTCAGAGGGTCTTTATAAATCCTAGAGCATTCTTTTTGAAGGATCCCCTGCTGCAGGCCAGGAGACAGCAGTGTTTTGAGACAGTGTGTAGACAGCCTGGTCCCTCTCACTCCTGATTTTCTCACTCCCCTTGCTCTTGGCCGTCTTTCAATATCCAGGGACTGTTGATGAGCAGCTCCTCTGTGTTGGGCACAGTGCAAGGCACCAGAGACACTATGGTGAATAACACTGAAAGCAGAAAATCCCAGTTCTCCTGGTGCTTAGAGTCCAATAGTGAGGGAGGCTGATCAGAGTTAAGCCAACAAGTAATAAATAATCAGAGATTGGAATAATTCTAATGGTACCAGCCCTGAAAAGAATAAGAGTATGAGGTAAACTAATAGGAATAGATATTAGTCTGTCTTCTGGTATTATAATAAAATACCTGAGGCCGGGTACTTTATAAAGAAAATAAATTTATCTAGCTCACAGTTTGGAGGTTCAAGGGTATTCCTTAGGGTGTGGTAAGGACCGCATGGAGGATGGCATCACCACGCTGGAGTGACTGTAAGAGAAAGAGATCCCATCTTGAGACAGGAGGCTGGAATGAGATGAGAGGATCTTTTATAACAACTCACTCAGTCCCATGGGAGCTCCCTTCTGAGGGCAGGGCTCCCAGTGACCTCCTCTGAGGCCCCACCTCCAACAGACCCACCTCCTACAGACCCACCACTTCTTAACACCAGCACACTGAGGACCAGTCCCCTAACACTGTCCCCTAACACATACCCACAGGTATACCAGAAGTGGACCACCTGTGGGGAGGGGGGGTGAGAAAGTGCTTCTGTGGAGCCAGCTGCAGGAAGAGCCGGGAGCTCACCCAGCCACACAGGCCACCCTGCGGGGAGATCTGGGAGATCTCAGCAGGACCCAGAAGGAAAGAAGGTGATCAGACGAGGCTGCAGGGAGAAGGGCAGAGGCCTGGGGGAGAGTGACAGGCAGGCCAGGCCAGGAAGAACAGGATCCCAGGAGCCCTGGGAAGACTTCAGACTTTACTTTCAAAAGAATCGAAGGTAGAGCGTTTTAGGCAAGGGAATGACGTTCGTTTTACTTTTCTCTTTTCAAGACTATCCTGGTTCCTGGGAGGTGGGTGGGAGGGTGAGCATAAAATCTGGAAGATACTGTGGTCACCCAGGCAATGGCCATTTCCATGGAGCAGGGATGACATTAAAATAAAGAGACGTGAGCGTATTCAAGAGAAATTTATGATGCAGAAGAAATGGGTCTCGGTGTTGGATGACATCTAGGGCCTGAAAGCAGGACGATGTCCCAAATAGCACGTCTGCGAAAATTTGGTGTCATTTTCCAGTGGAAGAAAAATAGGGGAAAGGTTTGTGCTGGGGGTGGGGGTGGGGGCTCTGGAGTTGAGTTTGGACAGATGTGCCACAATCTGGCTGGGCACAAATCATGGGCCACTGAAGCAGGAACAAACTTTATTTCTGAACTCCACCAGCACACTCCACACACGCTCCCCGGGAACTCTCCCGATCGCCACGCGGCTCCTCCAAGAACCACACACCGGAAATCCCTCCTCTGGCACTTCCCCAACCAGTGAGAACTCTTCAGGAATCCCTGCGAGAGCTCAACGGGAACTCCGCGAGAACTCAAAAGTCATCATCTTAATGGCTCGCTGGCGTCACCTCTCAACCACTACTTCTGGCAAAAATGCCATGCGTCATCCCGACTCGGCTGTGGCCCTCAACACAGATGTGTGGGGATGTCCTGGTGGAGGTGGCAGGGAAGTGGTAGTGAATGTCTACCACTTTCCAGCGGAGGCTGGAGAGGAGACTCCACCTGGAGCTCATCAACTTGGCATGCCATAGACCTTGCACCCCAGTGAGATCATCCAGGACAATGACACAGAGGAAAAGAACTCAGGACCAGGCCCCCAGGGAGGCCACCCAGAGATGAGGCCCATAGCTTCGTCTCTGTGACCTCCAGCTCCCAGCTGTAAAATGGAATGTCCATTTTCTCTACCTGGCAGGGGGCACACGCACCAAGCTCCAGGATGCTCGGCCGTCCTCTGCTGGGCACCCAGGGTGAAGGACCCAGGGCTGTGGTTGGTCCCACCTGGCATCTCCTAGGAGTGGTGCCGTCGCAGAGCACGTTCCAGCCGCTTGCTCCCTCCAGCTTCCCACCACCAGGAGGGCATTTACCACACCACCTGACCACCTGACCTCCTGCCTCCATGCCTGCTCCTTCTGGCCCTTGGCAGGCCTCTCCCCCCCACCAGCCTGGAATGCCGCAGGGTGCTCTTCTGGACCCACACCCTGGGGACCCACCCTCCCCAGTCACCTCACCAGTCTCCCTGTCTTTATTTTTTGTATTTGTTGTAAGTAGTTATGCAGGACAGCAGAATGCAGTTAGGCTCATTGTACACAAGCGGAGCACAACTTCTTATTTCTCTGGTTGCACATACTGAAGAGTCACCCCATTTGTGCAATCACACCCGTACATAGGGTAATGTCGTTTCATTCCACCATCTTTTCCACCTCTATGCCCATCCCCTCTGCCCAATCCAGAGTTCCTCCATTCTTTCCTTGCCTCCTCTATTATGGATCAGCATCCACTTATCAGAGAAAACATTTGGCCTTTGGTTTGTTGGGATTGGCTTACTTGGCTTAGCATGATATTTTCCAACTCATGCTAAGGAGGTGGCAGGGAAGTGGTAGTGAATGTCTAAGTAATATTCCATTGTGTATATATACCACATTTATTTATCCATTCATCTATTGAAGGGCGTCTAGTTTGGTTCCAGAGTCTAGCTCACCGGGGACAATGGCTCTGAGACCTCTCTGGAGAACCCTGGCCCACCTCCTGGGCATCTCCACATCAGTATCCAACGAAAACCTGAATTCAGTGTGGTCTCCATCCGCCCTTCCCTCAGCCACACACACCATGTATCTGTTAGGTGTCTCCGTATACCTACCTGCCCGAGCCGACAATCAAGCTGTGAGCCCTGATTTCATACTCCACCCACCTGCACCGTCAGCTCTGTCTTCAGCACAGACCCCGCACCTCCAGCTCCTCCCACAGCCCCCGCCACCCTCCTAGACTGAGCCCCACCTCTTGCTTTCACAGCCAGGAGTCCCCATGCCATCTCCCGCTGTGCTCTTAGGGCCCTCCTCAAGCCATTTTCCACTCAGAGGTCAGGGGACAAAGAAAATGGGATTTTTTACCCTCCCACTTACAATTCTCAAATCTTCTACCAGCATAAACTTGGTTGTCAAGTGAAATCAACGTATTTTTTAAATAACAAGTTAATTAAATAACAAGTTAAAGTTAATTCCAAGCTCAGCCTCCGTCACTGGGCTCCGAGGCTCTCTGCATCATGTCTGAGGCCAGCTCTCCCGGGCCCACCATGCTCCTCGCGATGGCCTCCTTTCCGTTCTCCCTCACTCCCAAGTCATCTTGCTGCCCCGGCTGACCTTCCTTCCTGTGATGGCCTTGCCCCTGGTCCTTGCAGGCTGTCTCTTCCTTGACATTCAGTCTCATGTAAGTGTCCCTTCCTTGGACAGGTCTGGCCTGATTTCTCCTTACAAATAACCTCCCAGGCATCCTGGGATCTGCAGAGACCTTTATTTACATCCTGTTTGCTTATCCCTGTGTTTTCTTTTGCCCACCCAGCAGGAGGGAAGCCTCCAGAGGGCCCTTGTCTGTCTTGTTCCCTGCTGTGCTCAGAACCCTGCACCGTGACCGTGACCAATGCTTGTTGGGTATTTGTCAAATGGGTGAATGAAAGAGACCCATTTCATGGGTGCAGATATAGGTGACAAGGAGAGTTGGGTGGCAGCTGGTCTGTGAGCTCTTGCTATGAAGTGCAGCATGTACCCTCCCCGCCGTCCCCCCCGCTGTTTCTCAAACCTGCACTAAGTGACATTTTGGGCCAAATAATCCTTCGCCATGAGAGAGACCCTGAAAATACCTTTCAGCCTTCCCAGCCTGTACTCACAGATCTCTACAGGTGACCAGTGAGAAACCCATGCATTTACTATTTAACCTAGAGCACAAGGACAACAGGTATGTAGACTAAGCCAAGGTCAGAGTCTGGAAAACCTCAAACAGAGAACAGGACCCTGGGCCTGAGAGCCGGAGAGCATAGCTGGAGAGGGGCAGGAATCGCTGGTTAGGAGGGTCAGGCTGCAGAACCAGGCAGGTCAAGATCTGCCTGAGAGAGACAGCCATGTCCAGGAATGGGGGGCTGAGGGGGTGTAAGGGGTTGTGGCAGAGGTGGAGCCACTCCACCACCCACTCATCTGTTTCCAAAGAGGCAGCAGCACCTGTTCTCAGTGCCAGGGACTCAGGAGGGGCAGGGGCAGGAGTGATCCTGGACAGCAGGGAAAGAGCAGAGGCGTGGATCCACAGAGCTGCCAGTGCTTACCACCAGCCCAGCACATCCAGGAGTCAGCCTCAGTGCACAGGGGCCTTGGCTGATGGGTGAGGAAACCGGGGTAGGTCTCTGCCTCACTTAGGAGATGGGCACAGAGCAGAACAGAGGTCACTCCAAGTGGTCCCTTTCCCCTCCTCTCCTTTCTTCTTCTCTTCCTTCCCTCCCCACTGCCGTTATTAAGATCTTGAGTTGGGCGAGGAAGGGGCCTGGATTGGAAGTGAGAAAAAAGAGGAAAAGCAAATGGTTTCAAGAGAAGAACAGGGGCTCTCACCAAATCGACTGCACGAGTTGCACTTTTGCCCATTGAGACACTCATTTAAAACCCAACCCACTGGCACCTGAAGTCCCGCCTCTTCGGCCTTTGAGTTCCACCTCCCACCTGCTGTCCCTGATAGAATGTATTGGGAGTCGCCCCTCTCCAAAGACTAACTTCCCCATCCCCCAAGAAGAGCAGTCCAATGGTGAGCCCTGCTGGCTCACCTGATCCTTACTCACCAATCAGACTAGCCCTGCTGGCTCACCTGATCCTTACCCACCAATCAAAAAGCACCCCATGCCAACTGTCAGACCACCCTTGGCTCTATAAATATGCAAGCCGTTCCTCAATAAACGGGCATTTTCTCTGCTGGCAAGCCTTGATGGTTCTTTCAGAATGGACGACCACAGGGACGCGGATACACCCTAGAGAGGGTTATCCCTTCCCAAGGGCAGGAGCTGATCTGATTCCACACACCTGCACTGAGCACGGCTGAAGGGCCCTCACCTGTCTGGTTTCCAGACCCTGCTGCCCAACAGCCATGAAGGATGATGGGTAATGAGTTTCTGCAGGTATGATTTGAAATCCACGAAGCTGGACATCGAGTTAAATCGATTTCTTTTGCAGTTAACCAAACAGTGAGGCTCTGTATCTGTTCCCCTGAAACAGCCAGTAAGGTGGCTGGCTTTCTCCCTGGAAATGGGTCTCTATGGGTTAGGGAGAGGCCTCAGAGTGCAAGGAGTCCCTGTCCTTCCCCAGCTCCCATTGGCCCCTCCTCATCTTCAGCCTGACCAGGCCCCGCCCACCCCTCCCCAGTGCTCCTACCCACACCAGGGGAGGGGCAGGGGCTCTCTACTCCACAACAGGGCTGTGGGAACCTTGAAGAAGCTTCCTAAAGCCCACCCTACCTCCAAGCGACTGTGAGACACAGGGAGTCTCCCTGCTGCCCACCACAGTGGGGCAAGTTAGCTCCAGTGTCCTGCGGCTCACCTGTTTCCTAGAGGCATCCAAAGCCACTTATCTTTGTCCCCATGTTTTTATAGGGTCATTGTACTTATGCATAATGGTGGGATTTGTCGTCACATGTTCCCACATGCACGTGATATAACCATATAGTTTAGCCCACACCATCCCCGGATTTCCCAGCTCCCTCCCCTCCCCCGCCCATCTCCTCTACTCCATTGATCTTCCTTGGATTCTCATGAGACACCCCCCCCCCACCTTTCTTTTCCTTTTTCCTCTCCAGCTTCCAGATACGAAGGAAGATACACAACCATTGAGTTTCTGAGTTTGCCTTATTTCAATAACGTACGTTCTCAAGTTCCATCCATTTTTTTTCTGCAAATAATATAATTTCTTTTTTTTTCTTTATGGCTGAATAAAACACTCTGTGAATACACACCACAGTTTCTTTACCCATTCATCCATTGACATAGACGTGGGCTGGTCCATGTTTGGCTCTTGTGCATTGTGCTGCCCTCAACCTGGTTGTGCACTTGTCACTGCAGTACGAAGACTTTATTTTTTACTTGTTGTTTTTATTTACACATGACAGCAGAGTGTACTTTGATGTATCATACACAGACTATGACTTCCCATTCTTGTGGTTGTACAGGATGTGGAGTTTACTTGTCGTGTATTCATATATGAACACAGAAAAGTGATGTCCGATTCATTCCATTGTCTTACCTATTCCCATCCTTCTTCCCTTCCCTTAAATCCGCTTGTCTAATCCAATTAGCGTCTATTTGTCCCTCCTCCTGCCTTACTGTGTGTTAGTGTCTGCATGTCACAGAGAATTGTGCTGGGAAAACTGGAAATCCATATGTAGCAAATGAAATTAAATCCCGCTCTCTCGCCCTGCACAAAAACCAACTCAAAGTGGATCAAGAACCTAAGAAAGCATCAGACCAGACAAAATGTGTAGGCCCAACTTTCCATCATGTCAGCTTAGGAACCAAACTCCTCAATAAGACTCCTAAAGCACAAGAAGTAAGATCGAGAGTCAATAAATGGGATGTTATCAAACCAAAAAGCTTCTTCGTAGCAAAGGAAACAATCAGTAATGTGAAGAGAGAGCCTACAATATTGGAGAAAATCTTTTCCACCTGCACCTTAGATAAAGCATTAATCTCCAGGATATATATCAAGAACTCAAAAACACAAATAACCCAATCAATAAATGGGCAAAGGAACTGAACAGGCTCTTCAAAGAATAAGAAATAGAGTCAGTCAACAAATATATGAAAAAAAATGTCCAACATCTCTAGCAATTAGAGAAATGCAAATTAAAACTACACTGAGATTCCATCTCATTCCAGTCAGGATGGCAATTATCAAGAATACAAGTAACAATAGATGTTGGTGAGGATGTGAGGGAAAAGTAACACTCTTACATTGCTGGTGGGACTGAAAATTGGTGCAACCACTCTGGAAAGCAGTATGGATATTCCTTGGAAAACTTGGAATGGGACCCCCATTTGACCCAATAATCTCACTCCTGGGCATATACCCAAAGGACTTAAAATCAGCATACTACATTGATGCAGCCACATCAATGTTTATAGCAGCTCAATTCACAATACCTAAGCTATAAAACCAGCCTAGGTGCCCCTCAATAGATGAGTAAATAAAGAAAATGTGATATATATACACAATGGAATATTAGCCTTAAAGAAGAATATGACTTAGAACAGGCCCAGCGGCCCGCCAGCGCAGTAGACACATCGCCCCGGTTGGGGAAGGGGCAGAGCCGCCGCCCGCGCCTGCAAGGTAGGCGGAACTGCGACCACTGACAGAACAGGCCCAGCGGCCCGCAGAGGGGAAGAGCTGCCGACCGCGCCTGTAAGGTAGGAGGACCTGCAACCGACAGACAGAACAGGCCCAGCGGCCTGCCGGTGTGGTAGGCACATTGCCTCAATTGGAGGAGGGGGAGAGCCGCCGCCCGTGCCTGCGAGGGAGACTTTGCAACTATACAAGAGCAATATAAATATATAGGGGGAAAATTCAATAACACAACAGTTTCACCAAGCAGAAAGAAACGCAAGCAGTATGAAAAGACAAGGAAAGAAAGGACCACAAGCAATGCACGTCAACTCAACGTTAGAAGAGGTAATATCTGCAGCAGATGGAATGTCAGATAAAGAATTCAGGATATACATGCTTCAGATGATCTGGAGT
>NW_025999869.1:1310024-1426329 GCF_001458135.2 Marmota marmota marmota
CAGGGAAATGGATGGCATTAGAGCAGATTATGCTAAGTGAAGCCAGCCAATCCCTAAAAAACAAATGCCAAATGTTTTCTTTGATATAAGTAGAGTAACTAAGAACAGAGTAGGGACGAAGAGCATGAGAAGAAGATTAACATTAAACAGGGATGAGAGGTGGGAGGGAAAAGGAGAGAGAAGGGAAAGTGCATGGAAATGGAAGGAGACCCTCAGGGTTATACAAAATTACATACAAGAGGAAGTGAGGGGAAAGGGGGAAAAAAACAAGGGGGAGAAATGAATTACATTAGATGGGGTAGAGAGAGAAGATGGGAGGGGAGGGGAGGGGAGGGGAAGGGGGATAGTAGAGGATAGGAAAGGCAGCAGAATACAACAGACACTAGTATGGCAATACGTAAAACAGTGGATGTGTAACCGATGTGATGCTGCAATCTGTATACGGGGTAAAAATGGGAGTTCATAACCCACTTCAATCAAAGTGTTAAATATGATATGTCAAGAACTATGTAATGTTTTGAAAAACCAACAATAAAAATTAAAGAAAAAAAAGAAGAATATGACTTTACATAGGATAAATATTGAAGAGGGTATAGCTGGGTCATATGGTGTTTCAGGCCTAGTCTTTTGTGTAACCTCCATACTGATTTCCATAGTTGTTACACCATCTCATCAAAAATGTTTCTTCTACTCTAGCATTTATTATTGTTTGTATTCTTGATGACTGCCATTCTGACTGGTGTGAGATGAGATCTCAGGATAATTTTGATTTGTGTTTCTCTGATTGCTAACAATATTGAATATCTTATTTTTATATTTGTCGGCCATTTATATTTATTCTTTTGAGAAGAATCTGTTTAGTTCATTTTCCCATTTATTAATTAGGTTATGAGTAAGTTTAAGTTTTTTGAGTTCTTTATATATCTGCATATCGATCCTCTGTAAGAAAGAATAGCTAGCAAAGATTTCCTCCCATTCTGTAGGTTCTTTCTTCACATTCTTTTCCTTGTTGTGCTAAAACTTTGTATTTTGATTCCATTCCATTTATAAACTCTAGCACTATTTCCTGAGTATTAGGAGTCCTCTTGAGAAGGTCATTACCTGTAGCTGTATGCTGGAGTGTTGACCCGATGTTTTCTTCTTGGATTAACATGGCTGCTGACCTAATTCTGAGGCCTTTGATCCACTTGAATTGACTTGTGTGCAGAATGACTTTCTTCTATATGTGGATAACCAGTTTCCCCAGCACCATTTGACTTGTGTGCCGAGTGACATTCTTCTACATATGGATCACCAGCTTTTCCAGCACCATTTGTTTAAAAGGCTGTCTTATTTGAATCACTATTTTTGGCACCTGTAGTCAGATGATGCACCTGTGTGGCTTTGTCTCCAGGTATTCGACTCGGCCCCATTGGTCTGGGTCCTGTGCAGGACCACACGGTGTTGTTACTACAGCTCTGTGGTATAATCTGGAGCCAGGTATTGTGATACCTCCAACACTGATCTTTTGGCTTAGAATTGCACTAGCTATTTTGGGTCTCTTTTTCTTCCAAATGAGTTTTAAGACTGGGTTTTGTTGTTGTTGTTTGTTTTGTTTTGTGTTTGCTCTCTGAAGAACGGCAGTGCTATCTTGATGGGGATTGCATTCAATCTGTATCGTGCCCAAAGCCAATTTTAATCCACAGTTAAGATTGCACCCTGTGAGCTTGGCCAGGTGGGACTCCGTGGGACACACAGTGAGCCAGCCTCAACTTGCCTCTGCTGCTGACTCCTCTACAGCTTGGGGCCTTTTCAACTCCTCTCTCCCACCGATGGTGGGCACTGTGCAGGAGGAAAGCCCATGTGGTCCAGGTGAGAGAGGTCCTACCCAACCTGGGAATATTAACAAAGATCTGGCCGGTCCCATAATTTTCCAAAACTACTACTATGACAGGAGTGGGCAGGTAGAAGGTGCTCTCAGCAGCGTGTAAGCAGACACAACGGAGAGCCATGGGATGCGGTGGGACTGCATTTACAGAAGCAGGTGGCGCGGAGGATTTGGCCTACGGATTTGGGTCAGATCGGCTGACCTCTGGTTTATATATAAATGTCACCCCACTTATTGAGAGCTTGGGCTCTGAGAGCTCAGAACACAAGTGCTTTATGACTGCAAGAGACAGGTCAGGACCCTATGTTCTCCCACGCAGATGTGTGGCGGTCCTTGCCTTCTGCAGATAACACACAGGCACAAGCACAGCGAGCTCAGCGGCCCAGCAGGCCTGTGGACACTCAGAGGGAGGGGATGTAGGAAGGGGATGTACAGATTGTCACCATGACCGGGGGACAGTGTCGTTGGCTTTCGATGCAGACTGAAATCCCTATGCCCTGTCTTTCCTGGAAGGCCACCAGGCCCCAGCGGGGAGCCCTGTTTTAGTGGCTGTCTGGGTGACTGGGGGCAGGAGGCACTAGCACACAGCCAGATTGCACCCAGCGTGGGTTAGCTGTGCCTACACAGCAAGGCCCTGGGCAGAGCTGCAATGGCTACTGACCTTTCTTCTCTCAAGTCCCCAGCAGTGCCTTGTCCTGAGTCACCAGTGAGAGACTTTCAAGTCCCAGGGATTCTGCAGCATTTTCTCAGGATGACAGAGGACCTCCCTAATAACTCTGATTCAGTCTCTGCCAAGGGCAGCTCCAGGCCTTTCTCGGAGTGCCCCTAGCATCCTGCCCGCAGAGCGCACTTTCCCACGGTCGGGCAGGACGTTAGGTCAAGTCCAGTCTGTGTTGCCATGAGAGAACCCGTCTCCTCTCTGCTCCAACCCATGCTTTGCTGGAGACTCATTGTGACCATATGTAACATGATTTATTAGTAAATGCTCTCGCACTCCCACCTGAGTGTGGCTGCCCCGTGTCCCTTGGGAGAGGGGTCAGCCTGGCCCCAGGCCGTCTTGTGTGTGATGGTCCCATGGGCCGAGCTGTGTCCAAGGCCTTCCTTGAGACTCCAGCGAGGGCCTGTGTGGGAACATGTGCGTGAGGAGGAGCAGCCCCTCCATGCTGAGGAGCTCACCGGCTGAAGGGAGGGAGCACAGACCACAGGCAGTGCAGGGAGAGCACGGCCCCAGGGGCACTCCTGGACACTGGCCACATTGCTTCCCCTTTGGCTTGAGCAACCACTGGGCTCAACGTCCAATGGGGACTTGCGAAGGGCCTTGTGGCATGAACATCTATGCCAGCCTTCCTCCTTTGCCGGGAACCTCACTCTGGCTCAGAATATGGATGACGTAACTTGTGTTTTATCTGCTGGTGATGTTTTTAAAACTAACTTTACTGCGAGGTGGTTTGCACAAAATACGTGGAGCAAGACATAATAATAATAAGCACATCCACAGCAACCTGTGAGAATGGCCAAAGATCCAGGAGTCTTTCGACTGTTCCACAAAACATATGTAGCTTAAAACATTGCTGATTCTATGATTAGAGTTTTTCCTTCCCCAAGAATTGTTAGAAAGTGCTGAACTTACAGTAGTTGACCTTTTAGAAATGGATGACAACATAGCTTTCTTGCCATAAAACTATATGAAAAGTAAGATTGTATGTAAGCTGAGAAAAAAAAAATAAAGTGCCTGCCTTTGGGTGCACAGATGGATGAGTTCTAGAAATGTGTCCACCGCCCACCCCATACTCATCAGTATCATCGCACTATTGTGATTTCCTTCCGGGGGGAGGTTCCTGTCCCTTTGCCATCAGGGCCCTCCCACCCCGCCCGGCAGCCCTGCTCTACCTCCCATGGGTGGAGGGCCACATGGCATGGCTTGCTCCCCTCTGTATGGCTTCTTTCACTCAGGACAGTATTTCTGACCTTCACCCATGTGGGTTGCAGATCCGAAGGTCATTCCTCTTCATTGCTGAGTGGTCTCTGTTGGACCACAGCTTGCTCATCCAGTCACCGCAGATGGACATTGGCTTCCTCTGTGGGAAAAGTAATAATGATCATGATGTGATTTTGCATGCGTGCACCCCGTATGTGCCAGGAATGGCACTGCACAAATAATTTCGTTCGACAAAACATTTTTGCTATTTTTAAAATGTATTTTTGACACCTAATAATTGTACAAGTTAAATGCATAATGATCAAATTAGGGTATTTAAAAAATCACCCTTTCTTATTTCTTTGTGGCAAGGCATGCAAACTCCTGCCTTCTAGGTATTTTTTAAAAATATACAATACAATATTGTTAATTATGATCCCCCTACTGTATGATAGAACACCAGGATATGTTTTTCTCATGGAACTGTCATCACATTTCATTCACCTGTTTCTCCTCATCCCTGTCCACCCCTCTCGATTCCACTCCTGCAAGATTGACTTTCCCATATCCTACAGATGAGTGACACCATGCTGCATGTGCCTGGATTATTTCACTTAACATAATTTCCTCTGGCAAATATTCATTTAGTGCTCCAAAATTTTTAGTAGTTCCCCATCATACCCACAATCAAATTCAAATTTCCATCCATGCCCTAGAAGGCCTCCTTATCATGGGGACTCTGCCCACCAGTTCTGATCTCAGCTTTTCCAGAATCCTGCCCCACTTTCCATCCACAAGGGCTTCTTCCAGTTTCTGGAATAAGCCAGAATGGCCGGAAAGACACCATGGCCCCTCACCATAGTCCTGCTGCTCTGAACCAGCCGAAGGCAGCTGGCTGCCTGCCCGGGATGTGCATCACCCTTCCGCAGTCGTTAAATCACACGGAGACTTGCGCCCTCATCTCTAGTGAAGCATTTTATTTACTTTAATCCCCTAAGCACTTGAGCTCCACTTTTCCTCCAGGCTGCGGTTCCAGGAGCGCTCAGAAGGCCCGTCCTCATCCTTTCTGATTGAAATCCCCCTCAGGCTCAGGGTTGGGGTGTTTCTAATGATTCCCTCAACCATGTGGCAAGTGCTTTTTTTAACTCCACTATGACTGCCTCCAGCATAAATCACGAAGGGAAAAATTAGATTTCCAGGTTCTGCTTAGGTTTCAGATTTCATAAAACTTCTGGAGCACCCATGGCCCTTCAGTTAGCAATTTCTTGTTGTCTAACAGGGTCCTCCCAGAACCCTGCAGGGGAAGCAGGATCGGCAGGACGCGGTGGGTGGGACCAGGAATTTCTATATGACAGAGGTTCTTCATTTTGAAATGTTTTAACTTCAAAGCCCCAAATGTGCCCTCTGGTTTCCAGTAATGGAAAGCAAGATTATTTGAATCCACCCCGCACCGGAAACAATGAAAACCCTCCACGTCTGAAAAGCCTGCCTCTTTTGAAGGGAAAAGGCAGCACGAGGCTGTTCTCTTATAACAGCAGCAAAGGAAGCAGGGGGGACTTCAAAGGCCACTCACTTGTCCTTCCCACACACTTGAGATCCTATAAAGCAGGTGTGGAGGAGAAGGGGGCCAGGAACCAGGGCCGGAGGGGCTGTACTTAGAAGATACCCACCAGACACGGGTCCCCAAAGTGCTCCACCTTCAGATGAGGGGAACCAGACTGGAACTCACCCCTCCACCAAGAGGCGCTCAGAGGAGATGACATTGGCATGCCAGTGGTGGCGGAGGTGGGGAGAAACAAAAGGGAAAATGATCCTGGGGACCTGTTGCGAGTTCTAGTGCATTTACATCCTGGAAAAGGCATCACCCCTGGCCGAGGAAGCCCAGACTGTACCTTGACACGAGAAGGGGTCCTTGAGGAGGGGCAAGTCCCTCCGAGGCCTCTGGGAACCTCCCACAAATAATTGTTTAATATCAAGGAAAAACAAGTCCTCGGGGATCACCAGGGGTAGGGGGAGGCGAGGTCTGTGAATGAGAATCCAGAGGCGGTGGAAAGAGACGTGTGCAGACTTGCGATGTTGAAGCAGCTCTGTTCGCCAAGCTTGAAGAACTCAGTGGCTGGCTTCAAATCAGGTGGGAAGGGCAGAGAGTAATAAAGTCGTGTAGCAGACATAAATTCTGTGTAACTCCTACACGTGAATGCATGCAGCAACTAGAGCTTTATGTTCACTGGGCATTTGACAGATTGGGTACAGCACAAGAGAGAATTAGAGAATAAATTTCACCTAGAACATAGCATAGAAAAGAAAAATGGATAACAGAGAGGAGTGGTGATAAAGAGAATGCATTGAGAAGTTTTATCAGGTTTTCTTCCCAAAGTCCAGAAGAAATGAAAAGACAGAGGCCACCCATGAAGCGATGAGGGCTGAGACTTTTACAGAACTGACAAAAATCATCTACGTGCAGATTTAGGAAGCCTAACAAATCCTAAGCAAAAAAAAAAAATAAAACAAAAAATTCCTTAAAGCAAAATCTACAGCTGAATCTTGTAGGGAGATTTCCTCAAAGCAGAGTTCAGTGGAGACGCTCACAGATGACATCTGACAGCAACGGCAGGAAACGAGGACCAGTGGAGCTGCATTATAATTGTGCTGAAAGGAAAAAAAACCACCAGTCTCGGATCAGTAAAATACCAACCAGAGAGAGGTGGAGCCCTAGTCCCCAGCAGAGCCTCAGCAAGGGAAATTCCAGAGAACTCAAGGCTCAGGCAGAAAGAAGGGCCCAGATGGAAGGTCTGAGACCAGGAAGGAGCTAAAGACCAGGGAAAGGGTCAGGATCACAGCAAGGGAAAGGGATGACGTCTAAGGGGGGTTAGCATTTAAAAGCTGAAATTAAAGTAACAACTGATGGCAGCATTTGCATCAGGAAGTCCGTGGATGGAGTTAACGCTGAGATTTTATATTATTAGAGCCAAGGTTTTGATTCATTTCTACTCTGACACGATCATCATCATGTGTCAGCTAATTTTACAAGTAACACCGAAGGTTAAAAGTAGTATATTACCTCCCAAAGGGTAGAGAGGTCCAAATATAAAGTCAAAAAGCAAGAGGAGCAAAAATAACAGAAGGAAACAGAAAATCGCCTATATACGGATTTAAGAAGCCTAACAGATCCTAAGCAAAAAAATATATATTTTAAAGCAAAATGTACAGCTGAACATTGTAGTGGAATTTCCCCAGAGCAAAGCCCAGTGGAGGTGCTGCTCACAGTGTCAGACATGCTGCAAGTCCTCTTCAGGGACCCCAGGAGGGAGTTGTTGCAGGAGGCATCTTGTCGTGGGTAGGTTTAGTGAAGACTGACACTGCCCATCAAATTGTAGGACACTCTCCTAACACTCAGAGTTTTCTTTATGATTAAGGGTGAGCTTTTCCATATTTTTTATTATGGGTCACTCCTGGGCCTACAGAAGCAGGACCTCAGAAGCAGGATGAGTGGGTTAGGATAGTTCTCAAACTTCTTTATGCTCAGAACCTACCTTTTTAGTTTTTTTCTGGGCATGGGCTGTAGGTGTCTGTACTTTTCCACACAACATAAATCTGGTCCACTGAGAACTTGGGCACAGAGCCTTTTATGAAGGAGGGCATCAGGGGGCTCCTAGGTATCCTTCAAGACTGGGGCCCCTCTCTGTGGATGCCATTGCTGGTGCTGAGGCAGGACAACACATCATCCCCACGACTCTACAACACTGAGGGCCAGTTCTGGACAAGTGCCCCCACCAATGTCCCTCTCGGCCCATGTGTGAGGGCCTGGTCCCCACCCTGTGGTGCTCCTGTGAGGTGCCAGAGTCTTTAGCAGATGGGGTCCAGCCCAGGTCTTCCAGCCGTTGAGGAGTGACCCTGAGGGAATACTGGGACCTCACCTCTTCTTTTACTTCTGTCCATGAGGTGACGGCTTCCTCTGCCATGTGTAGCCACCATAATATACTGCTCCCACACAGGCCCCAAAGCAACAGGGCCACCAACTATGCACTGAGACCTCCAAAGCTGTACACTGAAGTAAACCTTTTCTCTTTTTATGTTTATTATCTCAGGTATTTTGTCGCAATAATGGAAAGCAACCGGCACCGTAAATGCATATTGATTTTAGATACAAGACGCAAAAAAAAAAAAAAATTGTGCATATAAAAAAACCAATGAAATATAAAATATAATACATTATTAATTTTATTAAATATAAATGTGTTCAGTACTTCAGTCAAAAGATGAGGATTGCTAATTTAAAAACGTATTTTTTAAAACTCACAAAATCTACCTATATGCTGTTTATAAGACACACACATAGTCAACTCTCATTTTTCACGGTACCTAGAAGAAAATACGTACAAACACGTAAGTCATATATGTGACATATATGCATATACATAATCTTATATCCTAAAGAGTCTTCCCAATAGATTTTATTTTATCTTTCACAAAAGATAAAAAACAAGGTTCAAAGTGTTCAGTGGCTTCCAGGCCATCACCCTGACAGGTGCCAGGGGTGGGATGCTAACCCCGGAACCCAAGCCGGAAGCTTCTGCACGGCATTGCATGACTCAAATTTTCAAAGTGAGGATATTTTAAAGTTAATAATAATAAAACATGATTGGTAGCTCATCAAGATGTCAGGGGAGCAGTTATTTAAAGCAGATAATTTTTTTTTTTGGAAGGATTCATTAGCGTCATTTAAGGTGTGTCCAACTTCAGCTCCCAGCTGGGGGCTGAGATGCCCTGATTCTGGTGCTAATATTTCTCTTCCCTCTTTTCCCCTTAAACTGGATCGAGGGACATTTCCGAGAACTGCAGTCACACATTTTGTCACATCTCCCTGTATTCAGTCCACAGACCCCCTTCGAGGTTCCCACTTGTTCCAGCTCAATAGTCTCTGGAATTGAGTTTTCTTCATTTGCATGTGGTAACTCCCCACGGCTGTATTTTACCTTCATTTGCAAATCAGCATGAAGTCATATCTGAGCAGGTCTCCTACTTGAGCAGGTTTGGACCACTTGGTCTGATCTGGGGAATCATTTGGTTCAGATCCCTGTCTGTGACAGTCACCTCCCAAATTCTAGCAGCTGCTTTTTGGTGAAACACTGGGAAAAAGCCCAACCCGGGAGTGGAAGCAACATTCATTTCTGAGCTCTTTCTAGATGCTGGGGAGAGGGAACACACAGCTCCTCACTTGCACCTCTGGCCTTCTCAGCCCTGAAGCCCATGGGACCAGCCGGTGGAGCAGGCACAGTCAGCCTCCGCGTTCCCGAGTTGAGTCGTGGCTTCAACCAACCGCAGACTGAAAATGTATTTTTTAAATTGCAACTGTCCTAAACACCGATGTACTTCTTTCTTGTCATTATTCTGCAAACAACACAGCGTAGTGACCATTCACATAGCACTTGCATCACAGTAGGTATTTGAGTCATCTAGGTTCAAAGTACCCGGGAGGGCTGCAGGGCTGCTGCATATGCCACGCCCCTTTGCATAAAGGACTTGAGGACCCTTGGATGTGGGTACCTGGGAAGGCAGGGCTACATCCTCTATGGATCCCAAGAAGCTGCTGTGTTCCATTCCCTGACCCAGCCTCACCTGTGTCTGCCAGCCACGCTGACCACTGTGGGTGAGTGTGTCCACCTGAGGCTGTGAAAGGACATGAATAGCTTGCTCCAGCTGACGCCGTCAGGGAACGCCAGGGACAGATGTCTCCCAGGATGGGCAGGCTGGAGCTTCACAGGGTGGGAGAACCGAGGGCAACGTGTCCCATGGCTCGGCTCAGACATCAAGTGCTGTATCTAACCAGAGAAGCCAGGAGAGCAGAAGGCTCCTTGGGTTCTATCACCCTCTGCCAGTGTTCCAACCCCAGTTTCTTCCAGGGAAATTCATGACCTGGGTTCTGAGGGGTGGAGCTGAGCAGCGCCTGGGCTGCACAACACGGTATGTTCTGCGGTGCACATCCTGGACCGGTTACCTGAGGCTCAATACCCGTGCACTGCAGCCCTGCAGCCCTCCCAGATACTTTGACCACTGTGGAGAGTCAAGGATGAGAAGCATTAGCTAGTGGCTGTGCGGCAAGGCTTCTGACATCCAGGGGGGCTGTTTCCCAGGCTGTGGCTCCACTTCAGAGAGAGCCAATGGCACCAAGTCGTAGCCACAGGGCACAGAGGGTTAGGAAGTCAACAGTGTTGGGTCACATACAATCCAAAACACCGGAAGAGAGGCTCTTGATCTCTCACACCACAAAGAAGTGACAAGTGTCTCGGTGGTGGTTTTGCTAGTCACCCTGACCCCATCATTCCTCCTGCACACATGCATTGACGTACCACACCATACCCCAGTGGGATGTGCGATTGGCATCTGCCCATCACAAAATAATAAAAGAGAGCAAGTCATTCCAACCCCAAGCTCTGCTCTGGGCTGTGGTCAGACTCAAGAGCACTTGCTACAGTGTTCTGGTGAGAAATCAGAGATTATCCTGCCCCAGCCCTAGACCTTCCACCAGGATGTGTACTAGGGGTCACACAGGTGACCCTCTACAGCCCCTCCCCACAATCAGCGGCTGCCTTGGCTATGGGGTCCTGGCCCCTCAGGGTGAAGCCAGAGCCCTGGTCACATTCGCCAAAGCTGGCACTGCTGGGCTCTACTGAGGATGGAGGAGGGGAGGCCAGTGGCCTGAGCCCCGGAGCCCGGGTGTTGTGGACTCAGTGTGACAGAAAATAATAATAACCACTTGAGTTTGTCTTAAACCACGTAAAGGAAGGGCCTAGAGAAAGTGCTCCAGACACTGTCCAGAGTGCTTCACAAACCCCACTGGGAGCGACCTTCATGGGACACAGGTAAGAAAACAAGGGCTCAGAGGGGCAAAGCTGAATTTCCTGAATTCTTACAAGAGGTGGTTGAGTGCAGACACTGGTGACTATGACCCGTCCTGGTGAACACCACCTTCACCGTTCCACTGGCACCCAGCAATCGTGACCATGAAGACATCCTCCAGCCCACTATGCAATACGCCACGGCCGTGAGAACCGAGCCACAGCGCGGCTTCAAGGAGTGGCTGCAGCTGCGTCGCTTGGAAAGCGCAGCTGTGACCCCCCTGCTGTCACTCAGGCGGCCCTGGAGCCTGCCTTCCCACTCCAGGTGACACAAACCTACCAAGATGTTCAATATGTTATGATACAGTCTTCTCATGCCTTGTGCCCAAAAGTCAGGGGCCCGTGACCACGCAGTTCCTCATTCTTCATGTATGAAAACTGTCATTTGTTCACTTATTCAGTCAATATTCTGTTGAGCCCTGAGGTGCTGAGATGGCTTTGTCATGGTGTGACAGTGAGTAACAAAGTCAGATTCGAGACACAGTCATCCTGGCCTAGGGCCCCTGTGTGTCCCAAACCTGCAGTCGCTGCATTCCCTTGCACAACGTGGCCCAGCATCTGCACAGAACCCACTGTGTGCTCCTGAGACCCTGAAACCATCTTCAGACTGTGCGATCCCCAATGCACTGTCAGTGCCCTATAAATGGTTGTTACACACTATTGCCTAGGGATGATGGTAAGACATCTGTTCAGTTCATGAGTTAGGCTCAGATTCTGTTGGAATAGCTTTGGCTTGTGGTGGGCTGTAGAGCTGAGGTGGAGGCTGAGCAGTGCCTGGGCTGCACACACACGGTGTGTTCTGCGGTGCACACCCTGGAACAGCTACCTGAGGCACTATTCCCGAACTCACCACCCTCTTGCGGTGAGAACAAAACCCACCCTTAGCAACCTTCGATTGTGTGATTTATTGGTAGCAGTCACCGTGATGTACAATGTCTTGAACTGAGTCCTTTCAACTAACTGAAATCTTCTCTGTCATTTGACTGACATCTCCCTAACCCCTCTCCTCCATGCGGCCCAGACCCTGGTAACCACATTCTATTCTCTGCTTCCATCATTTTGACCTTTTAAGATTTCACATGTTAAATTTCTCCAGGAGTGGGATTGCTGGTGCCATGGTAACCCTATTTTAAGTTGCTTAAGGAACTTACATATTTTCTCCCGTAGTGACAGTACTTCCAATTAATTTCCTTCTCGTCCTGCTTCACTGCTGCTTTGTGTGTGTGTTAAAGTGTAAAGCACGGCGGTGCAGAGGTACAGCAATGTGTGAGTAAAACCCACACGATACAAGAAGTGGGTTTTGTTGGCTTTTCTGACAGTGCTGGGTCGTATCCAATATTCCATGAGTGCTGGAAGACTCCCGTAAGCTGGTCACGCTCCCCTCTGTGCACGTTTGTCTGTTAACAGTGTACGATGCGTGTGTTAAGTCACGGCAGCGTGGTGAGGAGGTCGAACTCCAGCCTGTGTGGGCGCACCAAGTTCACGCTCCCCTCTCCCGCTGACATCTGCCTGACCCAGGCTCTTAGCCTCGCGGTTCTTAGCTGTGGGGATTCAGCAAGTTTATATGTGAAAAGCCCCTAGAAAAGGACCTTGTCAAGGGCTCAAAACTATAGAAGGTGAGCATCCTGACTTGAAAATCCCAAATCCAAATGCTCCAAAATCTAAAACTTTTTCATCATTTAAATGGAACGTTCCATGCCTGACGTGGAATTCCTCATGGGACTGCAGTCAGAATGCAGATGCACAGGCTGAGCATCAAGGGCACTGCTGGGGGCTTCACAACATCTGAGCTGCCGTAACAAAAACAGCACGGTACAGCCATCACAGTGGGTGTGAAGTGGACAATGGAACAGAACAGAATTCACAGAGACAGACCCACATCCTTACAGTCCTCTGATGCTGGGCAGGGGTGCTTAAGATACCTGTTGGAGAAAAGACGGCCTTTTAAACAAACAGTGCTGGGAAAACTGGACATCCATATGTAGAAGAAGAAAACTAGATCTCTATCCCTCACCCTGAACCAAGTCAAATCTAAGTGGATCAAAGACCAGTGAATTTTCTAACTGCTACAAGAAAACATTGGGGCAACACTCCAATGCATTGGCACCGGCCCTGGCTTCCTTCAAAAGTTCCCTAAAGCTCAAGAATTAAAATCAACAATCAATTAGTTGGATGACATTAAATTTAAAAGTATCTTCACAACAAAGGAAATGCTAAAGAGTATGAAGAAAGAGCCTCCAGAATAGAAGATCTTTATCAGTTACTTCTCCAACAGAGGAATAATATTCAGAATATCTAAGGAACTCAAAAAACTTAACATAAAAAAATCCAAATAATAAGTTAGTGAAAAACTAAACAGACATTTCCCAAAAGAAACACAAATAGGCAACAGATATACGAAAAAAAAATGTTCAACATCTCTACTAATCAGTAATATGAAAACCAAAACTCACTCCAGTAAGAATGGCAATTGTAAGAACACAAACCATAGTAAGTGCTGGCAAAGATGTGGGGAAAATGTACACTACATGTTGTTGGTGGGACTGCAAATTAGTACAACCACTCTGGAAAGCAGTGTGGAGATGCCACAAAAACCTAGGAATAGAACCACTTTGACCCAGCTAGCCTTCTCTTTGGAATTTATCCAAAATATCTAAGTCAGCATACTGTAGGGATACAGCCACTTCAGTGTTTATAGCAAACCAATTCTCAATAGCCCAATCATGGAACCAGCCCAGAAGCCCATCGATAAATAAATGAATCAGGAAAATGTGACAAATGTACACAGTGGAGTTTTACTCAGCCACGAAGAAGAATGGAATCATGGCATTTGCCGGTAAGCGGATGGAACTGGAAACGATCATGCTAAGTGAGATAAGCCAGATTCAGAAAACCAAGGGTTAAATGTGAAAGCTAGAGTAAAATAGGGGGGAAAAAAGGGGGTTGGATCTCATGAATATAGAAGGAAGGTCAGTGGAGTGGAGGAAGGAGACTGAGAGGGCCCAAGGAGGGATGGAAAAAGGGAGAGATGCAGAATAAACCTGAAAAAAAAAAAAAAAGCTATATACAGGTACGAATACACCGCAGTGAATTGTGAATTCCACCTCTAGGTAGACCCATAAAGCACCAATTTAAAATAAATAAATAAAGAGACAGCGCGGGAGACTGAAATGGGGCAAATTACACTCCATGCTTGTATGACTTTATCAAAATGAGCTCCATTATTATTATAACCAAAATGCACCGATAAAAGCATTTTAAATGCTAATGCATGAAAAATATCGTATAAAATTAGCTTCCAGCTATGTGTATAATATGTGTATGAAACATAACTTAGTTTTATGTTGAGTCCTGGGTCCCCTTTCCAAGATAGCAATTATTCCAAGATCTAAGAGTATAGAGTCTGAGAGCCTCGGTTCCTGAGCATTCTGGATAAGGGACACTCGGCCTGTCCAAGCATCGCCAGGCCGAGGCTGCCATCCCCTTGTGAGTGCTCTGGACCTAGTAGCTACAGCGCATGTACTGGGAGGATCTCATGATGGAGGTGAACTGGATTTCCCCAGAGAGCACCAGACGCCTCACCAGCAAACGGAAGAGAGCCCCATCCAGAGGCCACGCTCACGACTGAAGCCCAGAGAGGCGCATGGTCACTCAGCCCTGCTCAGGGGTTACTTACTCGTGCCTCACAACCAAGAGCCCCACAGCAAGACCGAGTAGAGAAGGCACAGACGTCTGTGATGGGTTAACCGCTATCATGATGGGCCGTAACTTTCTTACCATCCACCAGCTCATTCCACTCACCACCAAGCAGACGGGCCCTCAGTTCTCAGGGACCAGCACAGAGCCGGGAAATGACTGCTGTTGGTGAGACTTCTCAAGAGCAGGGTCACTGGCTTAGTAGGCTCCCCTGCCCGCCACCCACTGCTCCGAGAGGTCATTTCATTCCTTTTCAGTTTCCTCTGCAAAGGCATTTGAGGGGTACTGAGCTGTGAGACAGCCAGATGGACCCCACAGCCTTCAGCTCCCTGGTGAGCAAAGCAGCTGGGCTGGCTCAGGCCTGGGGATGTTGGGGGAGGGGACGTGGGGACAGGAGGGACGAGAATAACGTGGCTGGCCTCCCTCTACTTATTACCCAGGATGCCAGGGTGCACGGATGTGCTGCTGTGGCTGCGGGCCAGGGCTTCTGGAGGCTTCCAGAGCAACGCAGGGAGCTGTTCACATCCAGTGATGAGGACAGCCTGGACGTCATCACAGCTTCTGGGCAGGGAGCCCTGTAAAGCTCGCCTGGCCCCAGCCCCCACGAATGGGCGGGTTCGCTGTGGCACACGGTCCCCACTGCTGCTGCCTTTCCCGTGTAAGCATCACTCTCTGGAGAACCTCCGACTGCCCTTCAGGGTGACACTGGCACATAGTGAGTCCATGCTGTGTCGTGGCCTCACACAGAGAGCTCAGGCAAGAGACCGTCACCATCCAGGTCTTTGTGAGCTGGTGGGGCTGACCTGGGGGTTTTTTCAAGGTAAAGGGTAAGGAGCCCCTTGGGGTGAGGGTCCAGGGGTGTTGGAGCCTCCTGAGCTGCAGGGCTGGGGAGAGGACCGCACGGGAAGGGCCCCAGGGCAGCTTCGCCTGCAGGTCACAAAAGCACCAGGGGCATGGTATGTCCCCGTGGTGCACACCGAGAAGGCTTGGGAAACCCCTCTGCGACTCCCAGAGCTGCCCAAAGTCCATTCTGGGCTCCTGCGTCTGAACTGAGATGCTCTGAGCACCTGGCCGTCCTGGCTCAAGGGACTCCGTCCACCCAGAAGCCAAGGGCCAGAGCTATCCTGGTCCCAAGTCCTCTTACCCTGGGCGGACATCCAGGTGGAACCCTCCTGTGTGACAGAGGACCCCTCCTGTGTGTCAGTGGACTGCATCTGATCAGCTGGTGCGAAGCCCCTTCTCTACCACCCCCTTCTGTGAGCAGGGTTCAGGGCCACGAATGAAGTGCCTTGTGGTCTCCCTCAGGGCCTCTCCTGTCCTGGAGCCGTCAATCAGGTCCTGAATCTGTTTGGACCTACAGGCAAAACTTGTGTGTATTTGTCACCTCGTGATGCTTTGAGATAAGTCGACACGGGTGTGGCTGAATCAAGCCAGGTGACCTGCATCACCACACACAAATTTTGGGGGTAAAAAGACTTAAAATCCACTCTCCTTGCCAGTGCATTGCTGTTAACAGGCGCCATTGCTGTGTGTGAAATACCACCTGGCTTATTCCTCCTGTCCTGTGGACCTTTTGACCAACAAAGTCCCAAATCTTGCTGTCCCTACCACCTGCTGGCTTCTGTAACCAATATTCTACTCTGTGCCTCTAGGAGTTCTACATCCTTGGATTCCACACATCATTGAGGTCAGGTGGTATTAGCCTGTGATTGGCTTGTTTTACTTGACATATGGTCTTTCAGGTTCATCCTTGTAGTTCATATGACAGGACTTCCTTCTTTTTTGAAGGCTGCACAGTATTCCATTGTGTGAATTTGCCACATCTTCATCCATTCATCAGCCGATGACACTTTCGGTTGCTTCCATTTCTTGGATATGGAATGGTGCTGCCATGAACACTGGGGTGCTGTGGACGCTTTGACAGACTGCTTAGATACATACTTCTCATTTGAAGGGGGAAAGCTCTAAAAGCTTTAGGCACTGAGCTTGGATGAGGTTTGAAGTTTGTGTCCTCCTACCAAAGAACTCCCTCAGGGACACACAATTGCAGCTGGATAGGACGAATAATGTTCCAGAGAGCTGTCGTATCCTCAGGTGACAATAAAAAAATATTGTATTCTTTAAAAATACAAAAATAGAACATGACATGACACAGGCTGGGTTCCCAGGACACGGGATCCTACCTCCCTTCATCTGGTCAGGCCAAGTCTGCTCCCCAATTTCCAAGCAGCTTGCCAGGGTGAGGCTGCAATGGGGGCGTCCTGCCCCCTTCCTGCCGCCCCTCCAGCCAGCCTGCTGCCTCTGTCCCCGTGTTCTCCAGCCCCGTCCCACCTGCTCTGCCTGAAGATGCAGCTCCGGTGGCCCCGAGTCCGGTCCCTCCTGGCAGATGCCCTGCTGTGTATCCCTCAGCGCAGGACATGCACAGCCATCGGGAAGGCTGCTTCAGTGAGCGGGGGCTGCACCAGAGCCGGGAGAACAGCCGTCTGGACGCCCCATATCAACAGCCGGACTACCGGGGAGTCAGGAGCACGCCACCATTTGCCACCGTGGGGCCCCAGAGGATCCACAGGGCGCAGGGCTGGAGGTTGGCTTCTGCTGCTCCAGAGGCCACCAACCCGGGGCTGCCTACTTATGAACCAGCTGCAGGCATCAGTGGGGCCCAGGGAGAGCCTTGCAGGAAAGGGCATCCTGGGCCGCCCCTCCCCCACCGGTCGCCACAGCTGCCCCCATCCCGGAGCCTCCATCCTGCTCCGGAGGCGCTCCAGAAGCCCTTCAGCCTCTGTCCTGCAGCAGGGTCCCCCATGCTGGGCCCCTCCAGCTCGACACCCTCCCCTGGTTGCTGGCTGGTTTACTCCCCACTCTGCCTGCCTGGCACGTGGTGCCTTAGGCTGGCCTCTCTCTTTGTAGGGTATCCATTTCTCTGTTCCCAATACACATGATTTGTTCTGATCCAAAAACCCCATAAAGTCACAAGCTAGTAGTGTCCTTGGCTCTGTTCTCTTCCCCTTGTTGCCTCAAGTGCCCAGTGGACCCTTCTGACTACTAAACAATGGGAACTATGTTTGCCTCTTCCCCTTGGCTGCCAGGGAACTCAGAGCTGCATGTCATGCTTTATCCAGCCTACCTTTCCAGATGGAATCTTTTCCTTTCTGTTTCTTTCTTGGGTCCATTAGCTTTTAACCTAGATGCTTGGGTTTGGTTAATCCCTTTAATTCTGCTTGGATCACACACAACTTCTTCAGAGAAAAGGAAATGCTTGTCGAGACTTGGTGTTTACAGATGCCAACCGACACTGCCTCAGGCCACCAAGTGAGCCTCATTTCCCCAAATCCTTGTGCCAGTGGCTGGCTCCAGCCCTTCCCCTGCCTGGCCACCTCCAGGTTCAGCTGCCCTCCGCCTGGCTCCACTTCTCTGCTCCTCAGCTCTAACCCTAGGCATCCGTGTAGCCCTGGGCGCCCTGGGCTCCCTGGGGACCTCCTGGCTGGGGACCTTCACCCTGGGCTGGTCTGGATTTGATCCCGTGCGCGGGGCCTCCACAAACATGAGGGCCGGGATTTCTCCTCCCCTCGGGCCTTGGCACCCTGTGGTTTGCCCAGTCTGGCTTGATGTCATCTGTATGAGGCGGGAGCCACTTATCCTGCATTTGAAAGATGAGAAGGCAGGGGTACGCTGAGTTGCGTCTGCCTGGGGACAGTGGGCAGCCTGCCCCTTCCTGCTCCTCCTAGCCTCGGTCTCAGGGTCTGTGGCTTCTGATTGACCTATTCATGGGCAAGGAGACTGAAACTCATTTCCTAGAGCCAACCACAGAGCCCCACCCTAAGGGGCAGGTCTGGTCCTGGGACCTAGTTAGCCTGGGGCCACCACACCCTCTGGGAGGACCCAGGCCCTGGAGGGCTCTGCTCAGCCAGCGTGGACAGGCGTCCAGCCTGCATAGCTCTGGGGCTGCCTCCGCCCCCAGGGGGGTCTTGCACACTCCACCTCCACCCTGAGTTCCCTTTGTCTCTGTTTCCTGGGGGAGACTGTGAGTGCCCTGGGCACCACCATAGAAAAGAAGCCAAGGAGGAGAAGCGGGGAGAGAAGGGAGGGCAAGAGGGACGGCGAGGAGGGGACCTGTGGTCACTTGCAGGGTTCCCAGGAGCTCATTCATGGGCTCCCGCACCTTAGTGCAGTTGTTGCTTGCTGAGAAAGGAGCAGTAAGAAGCCATGTGCCTCGGAAGTCCTTGGGCAGAACTGGCTTTAGGGCACCGGAGACCAGGCTGGTAGAGGCAAGGCTGCTGCACCTTCTGATACCGGGGCTGATTCGCTCCAAAAAGCCCTGCTAGGAGCTGAAATCTTAAAACAAAGCTCCTGCACAAAAGAATCCTGCTCCTGCGCCTGGTTTTTGGATTGAGTTTGGCCCCCTGGAGTCGTGCCTGGTTCCTGCGTAAATCACTCCGGAGCCTGCCCTGGTGGAGAGTGCCCTGACTGCCTCCGCACCGCAGACCTGCCAGTTAAGCTCCAAGCATCTCAGAAAAGCATTGTCTGGAATGAAACAACCAATTATGCTTTCAGATTTTGTGGCATAATATCGCAGAAACCTGCAATTACAGAATCAGAGTGGCATCAAGTGGGGTGGAAGGGAGTTAGCGCGGATTATTCTTTAAATAGCAGTTACATGAACTCATAATAAATAGGTATTAAGTGTTAAATGTATGATAAGTGATTCTCGACAACGCAATTATCCAAACAGAAGAGGTAGAGTGGCACGGTGGCACTGTCACCCCCTGTGCCTGTTCACTTGGTGCAGGGATTTGTCTTTGTTTTAGCACGCAAGTGGAGGTGACAGGCACACGGGCACTGCGGGCGAGAGGGAGGCTCCGGGGGATGGCAAGCTGAAAGAGAGCAAAGGCTCTCCCCTGGGGTGGAAATGGCTGACCAGAAAATCCTATGACAGTGAGTTCTGCATGATGGCCCTCAGTCAAACCCATACGTCCCGCAGTCCTGCTCTGAGAGAATTAGCGTGAGTGTCCCTAGACTTTGGCAAATGGTGGGTGTATCAGAAATGTGTGTTAAGATTTATCCATCACTCAAACACAGGGCTGCTGTGGAAGGATGCAGATATTGTGCACTGAACAATTCCAGGGAGCAACATTTACAGAAACCATAATGTGACCAGCCCCTTGGGAGTTTAGGGAGATGCTGTGACCCTGCTCAGAAGACACAGACAAGGTTTTAGAATTTTCTTTAATTGATAGGTAATGATTTTATGTGTTTGTAGGGTACCGTATGATAAGTCAGAAGATGGATACAGAGTGTAATCACCAGACTGGAGCAATCAGCATTCTCATGGAATCATTTCTTGGTGTTTGAGTCTTCCGTTTCCTGTCCTTTAGTTCTCAGTAGGATTTATATCTGTGAACTCAATACTTTGATTTAATTCTCACCAAGGAGAATCAAATTTCAACTCTGTCATGGTTGTCAGCAATATTCGTCAATAAGTAAAAGCAAGAGTCTATCTTCGGGTATATGAAGCCAAATCCAAGCGTCCCTTATAAACTGCGTGTCCTCGGAAAACGACTCAACCTCTCTGAGCCTCTGATGGATAAATACCAGCCTCATGTGTGCACCAGATGAATTCCATGCTACACGCACGTGTTCGTAGACGGCAGCACTCCTCCCTGCCCCGGTCCTGCTGAAGGCCTTCAGATTCTCTTTTCAGAGGATGTGGACCCTGCACCCTCACCTCCTCTCTTTAAAAAAGCAGGCCTGGCTCGTCCTGGTGCCCATGCTCCTGGCGGCCTGTGGATGGAGCCTCCTCTCCCCCACAGGGGCCAGTGGGGCTGGACTGGCCACTCCTGGTTCACTCTCCAGCTCAGCATGAACCGCACACCGGCGCTCCGGGCCTTTGCTGGCCTCACTGCAGCCCCTGCCTCTCTCCTGCGTCCCCTCCTGCCCTCAGGTCCTGCTTCTCCCTGTCCCTGTCCCTAATCCTGCTGGCACAGGGTGATTCCAGCGTCTGTGTGGATGCCCACCTGCCTGGCACCTGGTTTCACCTCTGATGCCCTGTCCCCTGTGATGTCACCTCCTGTCCCTGCAGCCACTTGCTCCCAGGGCGACTCTCGGGAACAGTCATGGCCAGGGACTTTCATGGAGAGAATGGTGAATCCACCGTGGCATCTGGGGGAGACAATCTCCTGTCTTTCCAAGACTCTCCATTTTTCTTCTTCCACATCTGATCTTCCAGTGGGATCCTTGACGTCCAGTCCCCCAGCTCTTGTCTCCCCCTCCACCCGCCTCAACCTGCAGCTTGAAACCACGCCTTCCACCCCCTGGCCCGGAGCCTCAACCCACGGGACCGCTGGGCTTCCTCATGCCTGCCGGCCAGGCCCAGCCTTCACTCAGCACCGGTATCTGTCCTTGGGCTCAGCCCTGGCTGCCGGCCCAGGGCTGCAGTCTCGCCACCTTGCAGGCTGGGGCAACAGAGGTGGGGGCCTCAGTACTGGGCACCAGGGCTTCCAGTGCTGCTCCCGAACGTAGAGCCGCTCTCTCCTGATCTCTAGAACAGCTTTGTCTGGTGTCTCCACACTCCACAAATATCCTACCCCATACCCTCCTCCCGTTTTAGGCAGAGGACCTCGCCTTTCCCTGCACAGAAAAAAAGAAAGAGGAGGAGGAGGAGGAGGAGGAGGGAGGGAGGAGGAGGAGAGAGGGAGGAGGAGGAGAAGGAAGGAGGAGGAGGAAAAGGGAGTAAGGAGAAGGAGGAGGAGGAGGGAGGGAGGAGAAGGAGGAGGAGAAGGGAGGGAGGAGGAAGGGGAAGGAGGGAGAGGAGGAGGAGGAGACAGGAGGAGGAGGAGGAGGAGGAGGAGGAGGAGGAGGAGGAGGAGGAGGAGGAGGAAAGAAGGCTTTAGACAGCAACTCCTGCACATTGACACTGGCTCTTCAGAGTCAGTTGCACCTGCCCCTGTCCCCTGTGCTGTGGGTGAAGGTGAAGGATGGCATGTGCTGTCGCCAGTAATAAAAGAGACAGACTTTGTGATCCCTGGGGCCTGCTGGGGGCCCAGCCACTGCTCACTCCCTGTCCTTAGCCTCTCTCAGGGTCCCCCCCCGTCTCCCCCAGTGGTCCAAGTGTAAGTCTGAGCTGTCAGTCTCCCCGGGGGCTGTCTCACAGTTTCCTGATGCTCCCGTCACAACTGAGCCCTCATTGCCCACCACGGTGGGGGGGGGGATGTCCCCAGCCTGGCCATGTGCCCCCAGCTCACATCTAGGCTCTGACCTCGCAGCCCTATTTCCAGCCCCTCCAGTGTCTTTCCCCTGGCTCTCCCTTCCTGGGGCTCCTCCCAGCACCCCTCTTTCTTACCCCGTCCACAGTGGTCCCCCAGGAAGCCTCCCTGTCCTCCCGTACAGATCCTCCCCTGCCCCTCCCCAGTGCTCTGGCATTGCAACATGGTATCTCATCCCCAAGGCCCCAGCAGCACCATGGGTCCAGCTGTCACTCCCCACAGCAGTGTCCCCAGCCCACCACACAGCCTGGCACAGACGGGCTGAGTCAGCACGGGGCACAGGAGTTAGAGGACCAGTCCAGTGTCTTCCTTCAGCTGTGCTCACTCAACCAAGGGCACTGGAGACTAGCAGGTCCAGCTAGGTCATCCTCTGATCTTCCAGCACCAAACATCCAGGGCGGGCTGACCAATTGCTTTCTTAGAGGGACCAGCCCTCGAGTCATTTCAGATTGTGCATATTGTGTCATCTTTCTAACCCCAAATGCAATCCAGGTGTGGAGTCCAGCCCTGCCACACGCAGGCAGGCAGCAGCACCGGGCTCCCTCACCCGTATTGCGGCCCCGATATGCACCATCTGGGGCTTTCTCTGGCCACTGCTGTTCACCTTTTTCCCTTCCTGTAAAAGTGGCCTCTGTGGCACGTGGCTTCGCAGTCTGCTTTCTTTTAAACTTAGCAATGTTGGGCTGAGCTGCTTCCGGTGTCGGCATTTACTGTTCTTAGGCTCTGGATTTAGGGAAGGGTCTGCATCCTACCCCGGAGACGCACCACCAGCTGCTTCACCAAACCGGCAACTGAAGGGGCCTGGACCTTGCAGTTGTTGCCATTTTTTTTTCCCAGACAAACTTCCCTATAACTTCGGTTTGCAAACATCTGTTCTGATTTCCTTACATTATTAGGACTTTTGATACACATGCAGAAATTCTGAATCAAACCATTCTCAGCAGGAAGTACGAGTGGTTTGTATCATGAAAAATGTGCTCTTGTATTTGCTTACCCAGCAGGCCCCAGGGGTCATGATGTCTATCTCTTTTATTACTAACGACAGCACATGCCATCCTTCAGTAAAAACAGTGCCCCAAACCCCGCCGCCCAGCTCTCCCTCCTGGAATCACCAGCACCCACCAAACCCTCATCTGTGCCTGGCTCGCCTGAGCAGGTCTCACGTGCACCTCTTTATACAACGAGGGAGCATGATGCACTCTGGGGTCCACCATGTCCACGGCCCTGTTGGAAGCATTGGTCTCGCAGTGCACAGACACCCTGCTCGCCTGGGTGCTCATGTTCCAGCAGGGGAGATGATGAAGAAGTTGATAAATAAGTAAAATAAGATGGTTTCAGGGAGAGGAGTGGCCAGAAGAGACGCACCCCTGTGCAGCAGAGCAGGGAGGGAGTGGGCGCTCAGCTGGGGGCCTTTGAGCTGAGCCTCAAATGTCAAGGAAGGACAATCTGGGGACAATCAATTATGCCATCAGAACAGAGTCCCAGGGGGCTTACAAACAGAGAGGTGCTACAGGAGGACGTCAGGAAGTCAGATCTCAGAGACAGGGGACTGGACTTCTCGGGCTTGGGCCGTGGAGAGGGGCTGTGAGTTCCCCATGCGCATGAGGAGCTTCCAGATCTTTCTGCAAACTCCTGAGTGCTGGGCACTTTCTATGGGTCCCCGAGCAGATGAGGCTCTGGGTTAACGTTTGTCAAGAAAGTAAATGGAGGACCAAGCCTGGACCCTGTGTCCTCTGAGCCTGCCACTGGCACAGCAGTCACTGAGATCAGTCACTGGGCTACGGAGGCCTTCAGCCCCACCAACATGGCACAAGCTTCTAGGTGTAAACTGACAACTGACAGCGATAATTCTGAGAGAAAGGGAGGTCCTAGAAACACTGGATTTGGAGCTTTGAGCACCTGGAGCACTCTTCTGGTTAATTGTGGATGGAATTATTTGAACCTAACATCTTGTGCCCACGAGCAGCTTCAGGAGCAGGCGGAGCAGCTTGCGGGCATCTTCTCACAGGTGTCCCCAGAGGTCCCCATGAGCCGGCCCACTCCACGAGACCAACATTAAGCATGGATTTGAGGTGTTGACCGTGCGATTGCTACTGATTGGAAACACCTTCTCCCTGTTTCTGGGCTGGTAGGTCGACATCTCCTCTTAGGATTGCCAGAGATAGAAGTGATCACATGAGTGTCCTTGTTCCCAGCACTCTCACTGTGACTTTTACCATCTTTCATAACAAGAACTGGCTGAACAGCTGTTAGAGACAGTGGTGATGGCAGTTAAGCCTTCCCAGGGCACGCTGGGTTCTGGGTGCTGTGCCATGCCCACTGTCACACCAAGTCCCTGCCAAGACCATGACATAGGTACTTATTATTCCCATTATATGGACCAGAACACCGGGAGCTCCACAGCTGGCCCAAGACCACAAAACCAGCCAGCGGTTGGCTTTCTCAACCCACGGTGAAAACTTCCAACCACTCACTGAACTAGCTCTAAAAATAAACCAATGAATCCAATTGAAAAGGCTGCTGAACACTAAGAAATTTTCCCAGCTTTGAAGTTCTCAAATATGGAAAAAAACATGAAGTATTATGCAGCACATTGTCAACTCAAAGAACAATGCATTTGGTGGCCACCATCCTGGGAGCTTACTAATGCTTCATGAGGTTTTGGAAGTCTTAATGATGTCCACCATGTAGTGTGAATGCTGGCCACCACGCCTGGCTCAATAAGGACCATACTGAGTTAGCCTCAGTGCCCAACACATGACTTGGACCAGTCTAGATGCAAATGGGCACTTGTTGAATGAATGACACGTTGCGAAGAAGCTATAGTATAGTGAAGCCATTTCCTGTAACACCTTTGCCATAGAGACTGGTCAGTGTCCTTTTCTCCCCACACAGAGCAGATTTCCCAGCCTCCTTTACAGGTAGTGAGGAAATGGGATGCACCTCTTCCAGACCTTGTACACTAAGCCATCCAGAACAAAATGCCTGTGACTTCTGATCTTCTGGTCAAAGGGAGAGAGCTCAGAACCTCAGAACCTGGAGTCCCAATCAAGTCTCTTCTTTTGCCACTTGGAGATGTGCCTTGGAAAACATGTTCATTGAGAACACTTGTATTGGGAGTTTATTGAAAATGAAATAAACTTTACTGGGTTAGACCATGGAACTTTGGGAACTGTTTGTTATAGCAGCTAGCCTACCCTTAATACAGTGCATGCTTAGAAAATATTTGGGTAAGGATTTACCTATTTTGCTCTGCTCAGAGCTGGCAATGCTAGCAGGGAAACCTGAAAATAGTGGTTCCTGGCCAGAACAGAAGGGAGAAGTGAAATAAAGTGAAATAAATTTCATTCTCAGGGTTACCCAAGGCCAACCTTGCTGTAAGCCTTTTAAGCAGGGCCTGTCTTATTTAAATTTCTCCTACAGAAATATGAGCCTTTTCCCTTTATCCTGTCCCCAATAAAAATGAAAAGTGTTGGCCTCCTGCCTGCATAAAATTACCTCTCATAATTTGGTGGTTATGATTAAGCTGCCTTCTGCAGCTCCTCTCCCAGGCTCCGTCTCATCTCCTGAGTCAACGTGGAGTCAAAGTGGAAAACGGCTTTGCAATTTCAGCCCCGTGGACAAGTAAGCAGCTTTGGGAGGAACCCAGCATTGCAGAGATGCAGGGGCCAGGGCGTGGGAGGCGGGCTGTTTCTCTGGCCTGGCTAGCTGAGCCTTCGCTTGCCTGCCTTTTCCTAGGAGGAAGGGGAACTGAGGCACTTCACAGCCCAGAAAGTCCCAAGGGAAAGAGTAGAGCCGGGAGACAAACAGTGGCACCAATTTTTGGTAGGCACTTCACACTCCTGATCACGCTTGATTCTGGCAACAGCCCTCTGGGTAGATATTATCCTTATTCTCATTTAAAAGACAGGAAAACTGAGGCAGAAATAGGCAGCTGAAATCAGGCTGAAAAAGTCACTCAGCCAATATGGCACAGGAGCCGCAGTCTGATCCCAACACTGGGCGTTTCCCTCGGGCTGTGCTGTCTTGATGCAGTTATCTCCTCCCTTTCTTGGGTTGAAAGGCATCCCTCCAAAAGATATTTCTGTTCTGAGCCAAGTGCCTATGGATGAGAGCATATTGGGAAATAGGGTCTTTGTGGATAATCAAGATGAGGTCGTTAGGCTGGGCCCTGATGCCACGTGACTGGGGTTAGAGGAGTTTGGACCCAGACGCAGGCAGAGGGAGAAGATGGCATCCACAAGGCCCGGGGAGGCTGGAAGGCTGGGGCTGCGGAGGCTGGGAGGGGCCTGCAGCAGATCCTCCCTGTGGTCCTCAGAAGGCGCCAACACTACCCAGCCTGACCGGGACTTCTGACCTCCACAATGGTGACACGGTGCATTTCCACGGCTAAACCACACAGTCTGTGGCACTTTATATGGCAGCCTGGGACACAGCTACACTGGCCACCTTGGAGTTCACTGTGCCCATCTATAAAGTGGGCGAGGAGCAGTGTTGTCTCTGGGCAGTTTCTGGGTCTGGGGGTGAAGTGACGCCCCACACGAGGGAGCTGCACAGCAGCTATTTATAACACTGTTCTATGGACCCCACCCCACCCCACACCCCATTGCAGGAAAATCCACGGGTGTTGTTCCGGATGGCTGAGCAGGTGCAGCTCAGAGACAAGAACTCACGCACACGTGGTGGGGGGACCCCAACTCCTCGGGGATGGGCCTCCTGAGCCCAGGTTCCTTCCAGACTCCACGCTAGACATCTCTTCATCTGGCTGGTTATTTGAATCCTGTAAAATATCCTCTATAATAAACCAGTCCATCTAAGTATAATGCTTCCCCGAGTTCTGCCAGCCACTCTAGCTATTTAGCCAAATCCAAGGAGGGTCAACTTGTAGCTGGTTGGTCGAAAGTTCTAGAGGCCTGGACTTGCAACTGGGGCTGAAGAGGCCTTGAGGACTGAGCCCTCATCTCGAGACAGAGTATAAGAGCTGGAATTCGAGGACACCAACCCAAGTGCAGTGGTACAGGCCCTAATTCCAGCCACTTGGGAGGCTGAGGCAGGAAGACCACACATCTGAGGTCAGCTGGGCAACTTAGGAAGACTGTCACAAAATAGAAATAAAGGGGTCTGGGATGTGACTATTGCCCCTGAATCAATCCCCAGCACCCAAATAAATAAGCCGGGTGGTGTCCACCTCAGAGCAGCTTGCCAGCAGTAGGAGACCCTTTCAGGTCACTAAAGTCTTCCAAGTTGCATGTGGTGTCAGAGTCGAGGATAAAAACATTGTTGATGTTGTTCCAAAACACAAGTGTGCTGAAATTAAACAACCACAGGTGTTGGGAGAGGGGAGGACACGCTGCCTCCCCGGTGGCTGGAGGACGAGGAGACACTGACAATATTTCATGCTCCTCATTTCTGTCCTGCTGCTGTGAACGTGGCCATTCAGGCCATGCTGTGAGCAAGGCTGTGTCAATAAGAGGAACCGCAGAAGTACAGTCAGCATGATCCGGATTTCAATCCACCATCTGCAGATGAGAGCGGGCTTGGTCCTCAGTGCCTCTGAACCTGGTCAATTTATCTGCAAAATGAGGATCTACTGCACTTCGCAGGGCAGGCTGGGGGTGCACTAGCACTTGGGGACGGACATCTCAACACAGTAGACACCTGGGCCTGGTTTCACAATGACTTGTAAAACAAGCAAGTCTCCAGGATAGCAGCAGACTGCAAGTTTATTTTTAACTGTGGCATCCCTTTATATTCATGCCTTTAAGTGAGTTCTCTCCTGGCCCCTGGAGAATATTTAGGAAACATTCCAAATGGTTTCTAGCCGTTCTGAGAGGATAAATGCCTTCCATTGATCCTGATTCTCCAAACCACCTTGTAACAGGAAATAAAAACGTCTAGTCCCATTAGGCATCACAATCTCCCCGTCGCCCCCCAGCGGGCTAGGCACCTGCTCGAGAAGATGGGGTTTCTTTTCAGTCGTGTGCCGTGGCTTCTGTGTGCCTCCGCAGGCTGGCTGATCCTGGGCTTTGCTGGTCTGTGAGGAGCTAGTGCAGAAGGAGGACAGAAACCAGCAAGGGTCACTGGCTGCAGACCACCCTCCACGCAGCAGCTCTTCAGAGGGTCCCTCACTTGCTCAGATGTCTTTCCCTGGACACAGCCCCCTTCCTGACTCTCCATGTCCTATAGGTTAAAGCCAGAGCCTGACCCTCCAAGGGGTGGGCACACTCGGAACATAACTCCTGCCCATCCCTCCACGCTTATCCCTGTGCATGACCCGGCCACCGTGGAGATCAAATTTTAACATGAACTGGGCGGGGATGTGTGTGCAGGTGATGTTCAAGATGTCATGTTTGCTTTTAACGCTTCAGTTCATCAGAGGTGGAGGAACCTGAGATTCACTGAGTCCTGCCAAGGAAATCACACCCCCTTATACCCAGGTCTCCACATGTCAGCAGCCCTCTCCATGCACACAGGAAACAACAGACCAGGGTGGCCCTGGGTAGAGAGTTAGAGAGTAAGAACAGGAACTCACCATCCTCCTCTATCCTACTGCCCCTTAGCCCAGACCCATAGAAGGAAGCAGGTGAGACACCCCAAAAGCAGACCAGATGTCCACCCCACAAGAAAAGAACAGACCTTGCCCCACCTCGTCCTCACGTCACTCATCTAGGACGAGATCACTTCAATCGGGTGCTGTATTGGAATCCTCAGTGGACAAAACTTTGATTTAGTAACTGCAGGTCACAGAAAAATGATGTGCTCTATCCAAAGTCATCTCAAAGGAGCAGCAAGCTGCCCATCAGAAAGAGAAGCTGGACAGAGCATAGTTACAGTAGAGCCATTTTGTGTCCCTCCTTTATTGACAGTCCTTCATAAGAGGAGACGTACCCATAGCTAGTGTTCCAGGCCACATGTGCTCACCCCAAACATGATGCCCAGGGCTTCGTGCCTGCTGGGCAAGTGCCCTGCCACTGAGCTACACCCAGTCCCCTCCAGATTTCACTATGATGGGGTGGTCTGGGTCCCTGTCCCACCGGACACAACCACTGCTGCTGAGGAGAAGCTTTGCCTGGTTGGCTCAGGCTGGGTTCCTGCCATCTGTCAGCCAATCACTTGATGAAGAAGATTGCCAATAAGGGTCCTCTCCTGAAGAAGGGGCGGGATCATGGGGAAGGAAAGGGCTGTAAATAGAATCCTCCAGAACCCCCTGGAGTCAGGGGGTGCCCTGGCCCTCCTACTTGCACTCCAATTACCCTGGAGTGGGAGCGTAGGGCTCCCACTCCAGGGTAATTCCAGCTGAGCGGCTCTTAGAAGGTTGTCCATGTAACAGCAGGGGACAGCTGTTTACAGGCTAACAGCCCAAAGAGACTGTGTCTTTCCCATCCAGGTTCAATAAGCAGGACAAAGGAAGCTGCTCTGGGGGTGAGGGCCTTTCCCGCTGTCAATTCTCGGCAGGCAGCCAAGCCCCACGCAGAGTGGGACTCACATTGATAATTTGTCATTGGCAAAGGGCTTTCACATCTGTTCTTACATCCTATCAACGTGGGGCAAGGGGGATGCAGGCGTGGAGGCTCCTGGTGGATTTCAGAGCCATGTTGTATTAGGGGAGCACAGAAAGGACCCTGACCATGAGATTCTGAGGCAGGGTGGTGGAGGCCCCCAGGGAGCGTGTGGCTGACGGTCATGAGGAATGTTATCTTTTCTGTCCACCCAGTAGCCACATCTCCTTCTTTAGCTAACTAGCTCTGTCTTCCTTACAACGTCTGGTGTCCCGCACTGGATATGACCTGGGGACTCACTGGAATTGTTAACAAGGATCTTCACCTTGCTGGACAAAGACAATCAGAAAACTTCCAGCTGATTGGCTCACCGTGGCCCCAGCAAACTTCCAGCTACCAGCTGATTGGCTCCCCTGCGTGATGCTCATTGGGCTGTTTCCCTGCCCTTTCATACCACCAAGCTGCTCATTGGGGGACTCTTGGCTCCGCCCACGCGACCCAGCCAATCGGCCTCAAGAGCTGGAGGAGAGGGGGGTTGAGAGGCTCGCTGGAAGCTGGGTGGTGGCAGTTGGGCTCTGAGGGAATTCCTGAAGAGCTCGGGTGGTGCAGCGTGTGTTCTAAAAATAAAGTTTGTTTCTGCTTGACAAGTGGCTCGTGAATTGTGCCCAGCCAGACTGCAGCATTGATGGCCCTAGACCTAAGAAAGCTCAGCTAGCTGAGGGCTCACCTGCATGAATTTTGAATTTAGATCAAAAGCACAGTTGGAAGGGAGAGTTCTGACCACCTGCGACCTTGGCTCACAAAGACCCAGGTTTCCCATGAGCTTCTTGGCCTCAGGTCAGATTTCATGAATACCTACAGGACCTAACATGCAGCGGCATGTGCTCAGTGGCCCCAAGTGTCTTCCCGTGCCAATTCTTGACAAGGTAGAGACTCATATTCCCATTAGCAATAAAAATGGAAACCAAAACCCAAAAATAGATGAACAGATAATGGAAGATACTAAGTTACTTACCCACTACCAGGCTCCTAGTAAGAGCAGGTGAGCCCCAAGCCTGAGTGCTCCCCATCAAGGTGACTTTCCTGGGCTTTCCTCTTCAAGTGCCGTCTCTGGCTCCTGCATCCCTCCTGCTGGCCCTCCCTTCACTTGTAGAGCTGAGGGGGGTGGCCCTCAGGAAGCAGGACCCATGCTTTTCTGTCCTTCACAGAGGACATTCATGTCAACACATGGGTGGCACCTGATAAACACTTGTTCCATGAGTAACTTACATGCCAAACCAGTTGACTAAATGTGCCTTTGTCTATTTCTTTAAAAATATTTTAATTGATATTCACATATCACAAAAATTGCCTTTGAGGACATATTATCCAGTGGACCACTAATTCCATAACACTTTCATCACCCCAGAAAGAAACCCTGTTCCTATCCCTCACCCCCATTTCCCTTCCTCCCAGCACCTACAACCACTGACCTATTTATTTTCCTGTGTATTTGCATGTTCTGGACTTCTGATAAATGGAAGTGAGCCACACATGGCTAGCATGGCTGGCTCTTCCACACAGCGTATGATTTTCAGGGCTCACCTATGCTGAGGCAGGTGGCAGAACTTCATGACTTTCTTTTGCCAAATTGTGTTTCCTTGTTTGTATATGCCCCGTTTTGTTGATCCATTCTTCAGTTGATAGGCAGTGGATTATTTCCAGTTTGGGGCTATTGTAAATAATGCTACTGTGAACATTCAAGATCAAATTTTTATGTGAGCATATGCTTTTAATTCTCTTTGATGTGTACCTGGGAGTAGAACTGTTGGGTCCTAGGGTAACTCTGGGGTCCACTTTCTGAGGCCGTGGCAGTCTGTTTGCAAAGCAGCTGTGCCTTTGGCATCTCCTCTGGTGATACTTGAGTGCTTTAAGTTCCCACACATGCATTACTATTATGATTGACTGTTGTAATAACCGTCCTGGTGAGGCTGAAACAGTGTCCAGTTTTCATTTGCATTTCCCTAGTGAGTAATGGTCTATGCTTCTCTCTATGTGGCCGTTTGTACACCTTTTTATATTTTTTAAAGAAATGTCTATTCAAATTCTTAGTCTACTTTTGCATGTTGAGTTTTAAGAGTTCTTTATATATTGTGAGTGCTAGACTCATATTGGGTATATGTTTGCTTCTTGTGGGTTGCCTTTTCACTTTGTTGACAGTATGCTTTGAAACACAAAAGTCTTCCATTTTGATAAGGTCCCAAGTATCTATTTTTTTTTTCTTTTGTTGATTTTGCTTTGGTTGTCATATGTAAGAAAACATTACCTAGTTGAAGCTCACACAATTTTTACCTATGTTTTCTTGAAGAGATGTGTGGATATAGATATTACATTTAGGCCTTGATGCATTTTGAGTTAATTTGTATATGGTGTGAGGTAGGGGTTCCTCTGTGGGAGACCAACCTCACTCCCCAGCTGGGTGCTGAGGCGCTCAGCCACAGAAATGTGGCAGAGCTTTCCCCACCCTTCTTGGGTCCGAGGGTTGGTGTCTCGTGCATGGGTGTGTCTTGCTACAGCCCCATGGGTGAAGCTATGCTCACCTGTTCCTTGTAATATAACCCCTTACCCTGTTTAGGATAGAATCTTCCATGGAAGTGCCTTGTGTGTGTCCCCTTCTCTTGCTGTACCCTTGGGTGTGGCCTACCCAGATGTCAGTCAACCTGCTGACAGTGGACATCATGAAGATGAAGATACTCAGCTCCCTGAAACCTGACCCCTTGCCTCATTTGAATAGCTTCTCCTCAATAAAAGGGGTCAGCGCGTGCTCTTGCTCTCTCTCTTTCTGCGGACCCTTAAGGTCAGAGGAGCCGTCATAGCAACCACAAAGAAAAAGGTATTTGTGTCTCTTGTGTGGTTATTTTGCACAGCCCAGTTAGTCCAGTTTAACTGGAGTGACCCCTGAGCCTTTTGGTCCCGAGAACAGAAACCTGGCATTCCACTCCTTTTGCATGTGGATATAGTTTTTCCATTACTCTGAAAAGAATATTTTTCCTCATTGAACGGTCTTGGTACCCTTGTTGAAAATCAATTGGCCATATATATATGGGCTGATTCCTAGATGTTCAATTCTTTTACATTTGTCTATATGACCACCCTCTTGCCAGCACCACATGCTGGATTGTTGTAACATTGTAATTAAATTTGGAAGTCAGGAAGAAATCAGGAAGAACATCATTTTTCCTTTTAAGGATCATATTGGTTCTTGCATTTATGTGTGAATTTTAGGACCAACTTATTTATTTCTTAAAAAGAAGAAAAAGGGCAGTTGGACTTATAGCAAGTAGAGTTATCCCTTCAAATGTTCAGGGGGTGGGTTCCAGGACCACTGCCACCCCAAATCCACTGATGCTCGATCCTTTACATAAAATGGACTTTTTGCATATAACCTATTTTAGGTGCAGTAAAATTGGTAAACACTTGTTGTTTGGGATGACTAGCACGGGGTGGGATAGCTGGGTCATCTGTGGTTCCATTCCCTACCTTTTGAGGAATCTCTAAACTGCTTTCCAAAGTGGTTGTACTAATTTGCTGTCCCACCAACAACGTAGGAGTGTACTTTTTCCCCACATCCTCACCCGCAATTATCATTATCTGTATTCTTGATAATTGCCATTCTAATGGGTAAGATGAAATCTCAGCATAGTTTTTATTTGCATTTTGCTGATTGCTAAGGATGTTGAACATTTCTTCGTATATTCGTTGGCCATTTGTATTTCTTGTTTTGAGACATGTCTTAATTTAAATCTCTTGCTCATTTATTGAATGGTTATTAGTTTTGGGAGTTAAGCTTTTGAGTTATTTATTTATTTATTTATAATCTCATTAGAAAAGTAGAAAAGTAGCTGGCAACGTTTTCTCCCACTCTGTAGGCAGCAAGAAAGAAAATACTTTGTTTCTTCTCCACCCTAGGGAGCGCTGGGCTGGGCGGTGTTTACCCACGTTCTTCCCATGGCTCACCTAGAGCGAGGCTCGCTGCACTAGTTCTCAGCCTCCCCGCTCCCAGTGAGAGTGGGGGCAGAGAGACATGTTGGTGACTGGAGTTTCATCTGTGCAGACTAGGTGGAGGCCTGACCTGGGCGGGGCCTTTGCTGCGTTCAGAGTCTCGCTCATTCCAAAGAGGCCTTTGGTGCTCTGTCGAGGGGCATCTGGCTAAACTGTGCGGCAGGTGCCTTCTCTTCTACTCTCCACCGTCCACAAGTGTAGGCTTCCCTGTGGAGAGCAGTGACAAGGAATGGGAGAGCAGTGTCTGAGATCGGGGTCTCTGATGATGTCATGGCTGTGACATGCTTGGTGCCTGGGAAAGTTTCTTTGCACAGGCACAGGATGTCTAGCTGCCATGGTAATGCCCTCCCTGAGGAGGCTCTGTGCTGCAGTCCTATCAGCCTTGACCTTGACCTCAGACATACAGCTCCTAGGAATAGAAGAACTTTCTTGCTAGACAACCACAGTGTTTCACCAGCTCTGCTGCTCCTGAACCTGCCCACCTAGCAGTAACTTTAAACAATGGACTTTCTTGAGAGGTGCACAAAGCTCCTAACACTGCACATTGCAACTGTAGAATGTAACTGGGGAATCAGCTGCATCATGTTGCAGCTCTGTAACCTCCATGAATACAAAGAATAATGCTTGCCTAGTCTTTAATCTGATAATGAGACATATATAAATAAAGATCGCTGGAGTAATTCTTTAGACCTGCTTCTCCATCAGAGAGAAGCGCTCCACCGACCCAGCTATTATCTTCAAGTTCTGAGTCTGTGAGTCTTTATTTCCCTTATCCCTTCTGCCCCTCTCCTGCTAAATTCGCCACACTGGTGGCAGCACTTCCCAGGATCACACCCCAGCACACACGTGCCTCCTGTCCTGCCTCAGAGAGGGGGAAAGCAGGAAGCCCTCCATCTACCAGGACTGCATCCACGAGGCCATCCCTTTTCCAGCCTCCATTGTGCCCATCAGGAGGACTCCAGCGTGCACGGCAGGTGCACACAGGGATGGCAGGCTAGTGCCCCTTGTGAGCTCTCTGCAGCAGAAAGCTGCTCCATGGCCCAGGATGGGGTCCCGTGTCATGGGAGGGAGCACCCTTCACACACCCGAGGGTGCACTCACGTTCTCACCCCCCTCTGTTCCACCCACTCCCCAGTGCCAGCTTTTCGGTTCAGACTTTCCTTCTGCTCAAGTGGCCCCTCTCCTCCATGCGGGATCAGGACCAAGCCCTTAGCACCTGGATTCCCAAAGAATTCCTTCTTTACTGATATTCAAAGTGCCCAAACTTCGGTCTCTGAGATTCTGATTTTGAGATCCAGTGAATTCCGCCCCTGCCACCTCACTGGGAAGCAGCTCTCACAGTGGAACCCCCAGCCCCAGACACCTGGACCAGTGCCCTTCCTCTCCTGGGACACCTTCCCTGAGCCTGAAGGCCTCGTCCTGCCCGGCAGCCTCAGGTAGCAGCCTGACTCCTCGGGGTTGGAGAACAAGGCAGGTTGATGGGGTGCAGAGGGCACCTGTTGGCTGGTGCGTTCTGCATGCCTGTTTTCTGTGGTGTTTTTTTTTCCCAAACACAATAACGCATAGAAATAACAACAGCAAAATAAGAGGAGCTATACTGCATATTGAAAGCCGACAGATTTCCCACATTCTCTCCATCTTCCTTTTTTCCTCTTTTCATAAATAAATAAATATTTTAGAAAGCCATCCTCCCTTGTAAAAGCAGAATTGGGAAAGGACGCTTAAGGGCGGGGGAGACGGACTGCTGATAATAAGCCATAGGGGAGTGGGCTGGCAACAGGGCACAGGGAAGAGGAGCTGCTGGGGTGAAAGGACCCGAGTCCCTCCTCTACCTGTGCCTCATTGGAGAGACGCCAACTGATTGGCCCTCCAGAGGCCAGCCCCACACTGGTGACAGGCAGAATAGGAAGGAAAAGAGAGGAAAAAAAAGAGCTCATCTCTGACCAGAAGACTGTCTTTTACAGTTTGCAAAATTATTTCACGTTACCCTGCAAATTATCTATTGATTTTTTGCCTAAAAGAAATTAGTCTCTAATGTGGCAACTCCCCGTCAACACTAAAACGCCAGCCTTCCAGAATTAGCAACCTCTTAACCTTACCACCTCTTCACATGTTTTTCTTCTTCAACAATTACAATTGAACACCATTGCCAGCCATAATTATTTAGACAGCACTTTGCATGTTAATATCTACTCAATTACCGTCCCCTGTGGCTAGACGCTTCACCCAAAATGAAGCTTATAAAGCTCTCTTTAAAATCCATTCTTTCGTAGTTCCTTCCTATTTTCACTTTGTTGTTGTTGTGTGTTTTACTTTAGGTGGATCTTTGAACTCCCAGACAGGAAATTCGGCAAGACTTCCAAGTTGGCTGCTGGTATCAGGGGCTCATTTCCTTAAACACGAGCAAAAGGAGTAGGTCAAAGACATGCAGGGTGCATTCTTGACAATGGGAACTCGCGGAAGGAAGGAGTCGGAGCTCATCTTCCACCGACACCAGAGCTCTGCCTTCCTGCTCCCGCCGTGGTCAGACACTCCTGGCGCATGAAAGTCAGCATCTATAGATGCTCAGGCACCGAAGGACTGAAAATCATCATCATCCGGAGGAATATGCCAGCATAGGGTGCCAAGGGAGAAATGAGGAGAGTGGGAAGACGACTAGAAACAGCAGAAAGGTCTAATGAAAAGAGGCTGTAAGGGATGGGGAGAAGGCAGGACAGAGCAGACACAAGGATCCCTGGGCTGGGGGCGCAGGGGAAGGGCTGGTGACCCAAGCTCCACCCCAAAATTTAGAGATCAAGACATTCAGTAGAAGAACACAGCAGCCACCAAACCCCACCCAGCAAAGGGAAGTCTGGGAGCAGAGAAAGGGACTTGCCTTTCCTCTCCCTGCACCTGCAGACCAGCTGCTAATGTCAGCCAACCCTGAATGGCAGCAAGAAGAGATCCAAATGCACCCCCACCCCCACACCCGTGTTGGCCTCTGGGCCCAGCACAGGGAGGAGAGTGGAGAGGGTCTGGAGAGGAGGTGGGAAACGCAGCCAGGAGGAGTAAGATAGCCACTTCCTTTGCATCTCTCTGAACTCAGCGTCTCTTCCCCACGCGTTGGACACCCCATCCTCCTCTGTAATGAAGCATCTGCTCACGCGTCTCGCGGATCTTTCTATTGGCTTTTCTGTGCTTTCATTACTGACCCGTGTGCATTCCTTGTGCATTTTTGGTACCAGTTCTTGCTTTATTATTTGAATATTTCTGTCCATTTGTGGTTTCCATTTTCAATTGACTTCAGTTTTTGATAATCTTTCTTTAATACAATAAAGTTTATCAATCTTTTCTTTCTTTGGCTGTGATTTTAGTGTATTATTAAAAAAATGCCATATTAATTCCAAGGTCAAGATGTGTTTCTTTCTAATAACAAGTGTACATTTAATGTGCAAGATATAAAAACATAGAGATAAGCAAAAGATAAAAATAAAAGTGAACTACAGTTCCATTATCAGAAAAAACAACAGGCATGATTTTTCCAAGTCCTAAACTCACATTAAAAAATTCAATGTGGTACCCAAGTAAATCTCATGAAAAACATCCAGGATGTGCATGAAGATACTTCTAAGACTCTCCTGCCAAAGTTTTCACCATAGAAATTTTTCTATCATAAAAATGCTCAATGGTACCTGCTGTGTGAGCCTCGTATTTCCAGAACTGGAGCTGATCTCCCTTCTTGTGTTGTCTCAGAGCAACTAACTTTGACTTGGCACTGAAGCACGTCCCATGCTTTTGGCAGGAAGCAGAAATGTTTGAATCAAAGGTGAGTCAGGCGGGGAAAGTCAGATGTTGATGGTGGCCTGGAGGCATCAGGAAACAAAAGTCACCCTGCATGCACCCTGCAGGGACAAGCAGGCCTGCCCAGCACCCACACAGTCCTCCAAGAGTAAGCTTGCTAGCATCTGTTTACAACAGGGGAAGTGTTTCTCTTTGCTTTTGAAGAAAAGTGTAAGCATCATGACTACTGGCCCCTGGACCCAGCCTGCAAAGGCCAGTCCTCAGAGGCATATCCAAGGGCAAGTGTCCCCATATCTCCTGCTATGAACAGATCACCCCAACATGTAGGGATTTTAGACAACAGCTGTGTGGCTAATGCTCATGGCTTCTGTGAGTCAGGAGTTCAGAAGAGCTCAGTGGAATGTTCTGGCTCAGGGTCTCTCCTGCTGCTGCAGGTAGATGCATGAGTGGGTAAGTGGGTGTGAGCAGCTGAGAGCTCACCAGATCTCTTGCCTCTGTATTCCCAGGGCTTCCAGTGTGGTCCCTGGGTGAGCTGGTTCAGACTCTCTCACTGTGTAGTGGTCTCTGAGCAGCCAGGGCTTTTGTATGGTGGCTAAAAGTTTTAAGGGAGAAGATCCAGCCACCAGGTAGAAGTTTACATTCCTCTAATCCTCCAGCTTCAGAAGTCACAGCACATCACTTTTACCAATAAACTGTTCAATTTCAAGGGCCCACGTAGGAAAGAATTTGAGGATATATTTTGAAACCACCAAAGCCTGCCCACTAACCAGAAGTGATTCACGTTCTTCCCATAGGCAGAATGCAATCTCCTCTCTCCAGGACTCTCCCAGCCCCAGGCCTGACCCAGATGTTTCACCCCATTGTGGCATTGGGTCTGGGCTTGAGGCCAGGATCTCATCCCCTTGACTATGTGGCCACACACAGTAAAAAGGGCATCCTGAACTGGGGAGGTTGTCCCATGGGTGGGTCCAATATTATCTTGTAGGAGAGAGATAGGAGGGTCAGAGATACAGAGGGGAGACCTAAGGATGAACACAGGTCCAGGGACAAAGGAGAGCACTCCGCCTATTTGGAAAATGGAGTAGGGGGTGTGAGCTACAGTTGCAGGTGGCCTCTGGGGGCTTGAAGAAGCAGAGCGATGGGCACTCCCCCTGGACCCTTCAGAAGGACTGCGGGCCATCCACACCATGATCCAACCCCATGAGAATCACTTTGGACTTCTGACCTCCAGAACTGTAAGACAGTAAGTCACAGCCTCCGGGACAGGAGCCCTGTGTTTCTCCTTTTCTAGCAAAGCAATAAAACTTCTTTCTCCCTTTGCCCGAAATAAAAAGGGGGTTTGCAAGACATACCCATGAGGTCCTGAGAAGGACATTTCTATCTCTTTAAAAGTCTGTAAAGCGCCACCTTACCTTCCCTGGAGCCCTAACCAAGGGTTATAGTGATACCACCAGCTCCACGGTTTCCGGCATCACCCAGGGTCTGAGGGCTTCCTTGGCCCTTTGTTCCTTTGAGAATGCTTTCCCAACTGGAAAGCACTTATATTCCTTCTGAAATCCACTCTAGAACTGAATAGTTTGTTCTCCGGTGCATTTCTCTCTGATATTTTACTACAGGGAGCTAGAGGCCAGGCATCCCCTTGACCCTGCCCAGAAATCTCCTTAGCTACTCACAAAGTTTATGAAGAACATTTTCTGATTCCCACATTACGTCAGGTGACCATGTTGCTAAACTTCTCTTTGCTGATGACAGGGTCTCCTTACCCCAGTGTCTAGCACTGCTGTCCTTGCCTTCCTGTGTGCCCCAAGTGACACCCGAGAGCCCACAGGCTCCTGCTGAGAGCCTCCTGGGGGCCTTCCCACCTCTCCCCACCACACACACAGTAATGCCAGAGCAGTGCCCCGCTTCCAGCGTGAGGTTCTGCTCCTGCTGCCTCTTGATGTATGATAAATCCCATGGAAGCCAGTAACAGCGACAGCCATCTTCCTATCTGCCATGACTGGTCACTCTCAGAATGAGCCCCGTGGGTGGTTTCAGCTAAGCACTGCCCGCTGAGCACTGCCCAGTGGGGCTACCTTGGAACCTCAGTGGGACCTCTCTATACCTCCCTCCTCTCTCAGTCTCACCCCTGCTCTGCGTGCTGTCTGCGTAGGTTGGTTTAGGCCTCTTTGCAGCGTGGTGGTCCCTGCATTGCTTACACAGTAGCAGACAACTTCATGGAGTGGGGGCCACACCGGATATAAGCCAGTGGTGGAGGTCACATGATTAAATGCACTATGCATCATTGACTAAAAAAAAAAAAAAAATCACAAAAGGCTCTCCAGTTTCAGGAAAGGGAGGCCGTCTCCACATCCACATGGAATGATTTGTGGATCAATTTTAAACATGACAGCAGATTAATTTCTTCAATCAGCCTTTTCAAGCCTCTGCTGGGGGTCAGGCCTCAAGCTCTGGGCGAAACATCACAGGGGAACCAGATCTAAGTCTCCTTGCGCGGCTCAGTAGAGGGCAGAGGCGAGCAGAACGGGGCCGGGGGTGCTCCAAGAGAACTGGGGGCTGCTGACGGACAGCAGGGGAGGGAGAAGAACACTGCATAGTCTGGGGAGGCGCCTCGCGGAGGCAGCGCTCAGCTGGGCCCCGAAAGGCAAGCAGAGTACTGCCACAGTCTGGCTGGGCACAATTCAGGAACCACTTGTCAAGAGAATCAAACTTTATTTTTAGAACACACACACCACACCACACAGCTCTTCAGGAAAAACCCTCAGAGCCCAACTGCCACCACCGGCTTCCCACAAGCCTCTCAACCCCCCCACTCCTCCTGCTCTTGAGGCCAATTGGCTGGGTTGTGTGGGCGGAGCCAAAAAAAGTCCCCCAATGAGCAGCTCCGTGGTCTGAAAGGGCGGGGGAAACAACCCAATGAGCATCACACAAAGGAGCCAATCAGTTGGCAGCTAGAAGTTTGCTGGGGCCGCTGTGAGCCAATCATCAGCTGGCAGCTGGAAGTGTGCTGGGGCCCCTTGGGCTGTGGCTCTCAACAGAGTCCCTCAGCCGTGTGGAGAAGAGCATTGTGGGGAGGCCTGGGCTCCCCTAGGTCTCCTCCTCCTGGCTGAATGCAGTGAGGTTCACTAGATAAGAAATGCAGGAGAACGTGTGACAAGCCAGTTTGGGACTTGTTGACCTTTTTAGATGCTCATAAGATACACGGAGATGAGGAGATCAAGGGATCCCCGAGGTTCCCAACAAACAACCTGCTGTGGGCTCTCTTTCTACTCTTCCTCCACAGGCTCTGCTTCAGTGTGGAACTTGAATGTCCCCCAAAGACCAGTGGGCTAAATCTTGGTCTCCAGGGTGCCACTACTGGAGGTGGGGGAGCCTGGAGGAGATGGAGCTTGTGGCAGCCCTTGGGTCCTTCAGCAGGGTCCTTAAGGGCATTGTGGACTCCTGGTCCCATCTTCTTCCTCTCTTTTTGCTTCCAGGCCAGGAGGTGGGTGGCCTTGCTCCACCAGGCCCTCTCCACCCGGATGTGCTGCCTTGCCACAGGCCCAAGCAAAGGGGCCACTGAAGCCTGGACCAGCACCTCCAAACTTGAGCCTCACTGTCCTCTTATCCCAGTGAGCGGTCTCAGGTGTTTGTTGTGGTGATGCAAACCTAACTAGGTGGGCTTTACGGCTGCTGGAGGGGCACAGCCGCTGCGAGCCGGCCTGCCTTCTGCTGGGCTGCTTCGGGTGCCCATCCCCAGCTGTGCCAGCAGTTGTGGTCCGTGTTGTGAGTAAATAATCGAGAAGTTAGACTTAGTGTGACTCCCAGGCCCACCTGGAAGACTCAGTCTGAGAAACACATTCTACCCGGAGAGGCTGTAGGTTCGTTTCCAGGGAAACAGTTGGCACCACCTTTTCAGTGGGGCATCTAGTCTACTGCCTTGGCCTCTTTTGGGTCAGAGAAGTAAGGAGCCTTTGAGATCAACTCCTCCACGGCTTGCAAACTAAAGGCACACAACACTGGCTTGTTGATCTAAAGGTGGAATTAATTCACAACCTTAAAAAAAAAAAAAACAGAACCTTTAATTGATAATGTCTGAATTTCATCTTCTTTTGAAAAAAAATCACATCATTTACCGCCTATCATCGAGTCCCACAGGGCAACAGCCAACAGGTGCTAAGCTGAGGCTGTGCCTCCCACTTGCCAAGGATTGGGGAGGATGTGGGGGAGCATCCTTCTCCCCCACTGCCAAATCCACAGAGACGGTAAAGTCCACTTAACATTGACATCGACCTGGCCATTGAACGGCTAAAAATCAAAGCTGTGGTCATGCAATTGTGAGCATAGAATTAGGTTACAGTGTGGTGTTATCGGTAATCTTGAAAATTGAAAACCACCTCTCTTTCCATCTCCAAGGAGTTGGCTAAATGGATCAGGACACATACATCCATAACATTAAGTATTAAGTAGCCATGGGGGGGGGGTGTGGAAATGACAATGAGTGAGGCCTAAACTACATTAAATGTTTTAAAGAAGCAAATGATAAAATAATGGGCACAGTATTTCATTTAAATTAAATTCAAAAGTGCACTAAGAAATAGTATCACCAAGGGCAAAAAAAATGGAAGGCTTTGGGCTTAGACAACTTCGTACTGTTGAGCTTTCCAAAATATCACAGGGCAAAGATGAATTTACTAGAACCCCCTGCAGGAAGAAAGAGTCCTTCCGACAGCCCTCGGGATACTCAGAGAAGGAAGTCAGAAGAAAGATGGCGCAGGACCCTGGTGTGAGCTCTGAGGAGCTGGGGCGTATTTCAAAGCCGGGATGATCTGGATGGAGCAAAGTTCATGACCCAATAATTTGGAGTGGGCGGGTATTGCAGGGTGGGAGTGGCCAAGTGGGGCATGATGGGGGCACTTGTTTGGTGAGTCACGCAACGACGTCTTCTGTAAATGGATCTGTGGAAATTCCTGCAGCAAATAATGAAGTTCTTCCTAGGTTTAGTTCCCTCTCAGGCAAAAGTTGTCACGTTGACACAGACCTGCCCATTACCCTGACTGCAGCTAAGTTGTGAAGGCACAGAAATCTAAAATCTTTGTCCAGACCCCAACCCCACCATCTTCAAGCTGTATGAATTGGGGCAATTTATTTAAAGTTAAAATTTCTTCTTCTGGAAATAAAGGTTGATAACGGCAACAACTCTGGGTGGGGGTGTGAGGATTCAACAGGGCTCCAGCCCTGGGAGAAGCAGAGCTGCCGGGTGTCAGAAGCTTTTGTCACCTCCCAAAAGGGAGGCGTTTGCAGAGGGCAGGATGGGGCTCCTCAGCTCCTCACTGTGGACATGAGGGTCAGATAGTGCTTTGTGGTGGTAGCTGGGCTGTCATCGTGGGATGCTTTGCAGCATCCCCACCGTCTCCCCACCATAAGCCCCAGAACTGTGATGATCAAAAATACCTCCCAGCAGGGCACAGTGGCTGGGGGTGGCTGTAATCCCAGTGGCTGGGGTAGCTGAGGCAGGAAGATTGTGGGTTCAAAGCCAGCCCCAGCAACTCAGCAAGAACCTATCTCTAAATAAAATATAAAAAAAGGCCAGGGATGTGGCTCAGTGGTCAAGTGCCCATGGGTTTAGTCCCTAGGACCAAACCAAATAAAATGAAGCAAACAAACAAAATTCCAGACATTTTCCAATGTCCTCTGTATGAACTGCTGACCTGGAGGAACCTTTGTGTGGTTCCAAGGCAGACAGAGATTTGGACAGGGAACTAGCCTAACAGAAATGTCACTGCACAGTTGCACTGCCATCTCTCCTTTCTGCTGGGGCGATTGCCCTGTCTGCCCAGCTGAAAGGCCAGCCCTCCGGAGGCTCTCTTCTCCTGACCTGCGTACCATGCTCTGCCGACAGCCAGTGGCAGATCAACATGCGCGGTGGAAGGCATTCAGCAGGTGCTTCTGGGAGGGGAGAAGGCTGTGACCACTGAACCAGGCGTGGTTCTTGGGAAAGAGAAAGGTCAGCGCTACGTCATTTCAGAGATGAGTTTAATTAGACATTAGATTGGAAGATAGTTCTTGACCCCACGTTTTCTGCCTTTAGGCCTCAGATGTGTTCCAAAAAATGCAGAATGACTGCAAATGATTGGCAAGGGCCAAGAGAACCTGAGTTTCCAACAGAAATCATCTAAAAGAGGCCACCTTGGGCAGCTATGGCCAGTGATGCCCCACTACCAGGACCTGGGGGCAATGTCAAGGGGCTTATTTCGGGAGTTCCTAATGACCTGGCAAAGTGAGCTGCTCCAGCTCCCACCAGCGCTCTTGGGTGGCCTTTCAGTAATTAGAGATGGCACATTTTTCTTGAACTCTGGAGGGGAAGGGAAGGGCTAAGCCAGTCCTTGCTTTTAAAGTGAGTTTGCAGTAGAACTGTACAAAAGGCCATCTGTCCTTGCATTGCAGCCAGGGAGAGAGCTCTGGGAGCACAGTCTCATGGGCTCTCTGGCTTGGCACAAAGGCTGCACGTGGCATTAAGAGAATAAGCTCATCCTGGCTTGGCATGAAGACAGGGAAGTCTGCTGGTCTCCTTCATGATCTAACCACGAATGGCCAGTTCATGGACAGGGAAGGAAGAGTGGTTACCAGGGGCTGGGGGAGAAGGGAAGGATGAATCAGTGACTAACAGGTACAGAACTGGAGTTTTGCAAGATAAAATAGTCTGGAAATGGAGAGTGATGAGGGTTGTACAAAAATTTGAATGTTCTCAGTGCCACGAACTGGACACTTAAAAATGGTAAAAAAGCCAAATTTTATGTTACATGGTTTTAGCACAATAGAAAGAAAAATAAGAAGATATACCTACTTCTAGAAGGTAAGACTTGGTACCAACTAAACTAGCTTGGTTTTTCATGACTAATAAATAGCTCACTTGATGACTCTTGCCTGACCCATCCGTCCAGAGCCTCCGGCTTTGCAAATTCACCTAAGACTGCTCAGGTCAGGCCCTGAAAGCTACAACCATCTTTCCCTCTTTTCCCCATTTTGAAATACCAACAGAATTCCATCACTCTGCTGTTCTCTGTTATGGTTTGGATGTGAGGTGTCCCCCTGCCCCCAAAGCTCATGTGTGAGACAATTCAACAAAGTTCAGAGGTGAAACGCTTGGATTAGGAGAGCCTTAATATAATCAGTGCATTACTCCCCTGATAGGGGAGTGTAGGTGATAGGCAGGTAGGGTATGGCTGGAGGAGGTGTGTCCCTGGGAGTGTACCTTTGTCCTTGGTGAATGGGCGCTGTCTGCTTCCTGGTGACCATGTCCTGAATCCCCGGGGCTAACTGACAAAGGTTCTACAGGTCGTGGGACAGGCAGGCAACCCACTACTTTAGAGTCAAGTGCAGAGGCCCAGGTCTTGACTTTGTCCACACTGAACTCCAACGTGACCCTGGGCTGGTCGTCCAGCTCAGTCACGGCAGTGGTCGGTGGGACCTGTGGCAGGCGGCGGCTGGCCTGGCTGGCACTACTTTCACGACCTGAACTGAGGCTGAATGATTTCTGTACAATCGTCATCTTTTCCAATCTATCTTTGTCAGAAAACAGTTTCAGCCCCACATTCGAATCACAAAGTGTGGCTGTCAACTATGAAAACCAAACCGTGACTGTTACCATGGTGATATGTCTACCAAAGGTAAAGGGGGAGCCAGTATCGAAGCTTGGGAGAAAACTTATCTTGGCCTTCTTTACACAACCTCTAAAACCCACGAAGTTAACTGAGCCGTCCTTTCTTATGGAGAACACTACTGGATATGCATCTCCATTAAATGCATGTGGCCAAGACATCCGGCACCAAAAGTACCCACTCTGTGGGGTTGGTGGCTGGAGAGGGACAATACACACTGAGGGTTCTGTTTTGATCTTTTCTACCATGAATACGTGAGCTGAGAAGAAGTTGTAGAAGATCCTGTGGATCGTGCCCGTCTCCTCGGCTGGCAAGAACACACCTCCACGCTGACCACACAGGCTTCGGAGTGCTTCGCCGTCCACAGACACAGCCAAACCGCCTGTGTCCCAAGCCCGTCCTTTCCCAGGGAGAACCACCCTCTGGCAGTGGTCACCTGTCTTCCCAGGTGCAACTCTGCACTTCTACTGTACAGTCACGTGCCGCTTCACAAGGAGGACACTGTCTGAGAAACGTGTCCCCAGGTGGGCTTGCTGTGACGTCATGGGATGTGGCTGCACATGCTAAGTGAAGCTGCCAGGAGCAGATATGTCCTGTGGGCAGATAACGGGGACCCCAAGGTCTGCACTGCACACAGAACCCTGCTCTGCAAGAGCCCAGCAGCCCGGCCCTGCCTGGGCTCCCACCTCCCTTCCTGCTACCCCTGCCTGTGGACCACCACAGGCCGTTCTTCTTCAAAGCCTTTTCTAATCTCTCCTCTCAGCTCAGAATACACTCACCGGGTTAACTGCATTTATCTAAAAGGCCAGGGCCCTGAGAGGGGAAGCCCGTGCTGCAGGGGAGCCTCTTCTTCTCCCACACCCTGAGCCGGGCTGCAGGTGTCTGTCTCATTACTGTTGGATGCTAGTCTCCCTCCTTTAGGATGTAGCCTTTCCAAGAAGATAAAGCGTAGGTTTGGTGCCTGGTACACAGTAAATGCCCAGAACTATTGGAAGATGGATGGAAAGAAGGATGTGTGGATGGATGGATAGACGGATGGAGACCAGAGGTATTTACTCATGGCATGAAAATACCAGGATTTTATTGAAGGATAACCCCTGGTTGCGATCAAGGGCACAGGTTTAGAGAGGGTGAAGGTCTTTAGCATCCAAACTTGAAAGCCTTAGGAAGGGTCGCTGGCCTGCAGCCTCTCTCCAGCTAAAGCCCTCTGGCTGCCCAGGGCCTGGCTGAAGCTGCATCTCTGTCTGTACAACTGCCCCCTCTAGTGGCCTCGGTGTCTTCTGCAGGAGAAGAGCCCGAGCAGGAGTGCGGCTTCAGGAACTAGGGCACCCTGCTTTGAGAGCCCTTCCTGCTGCTGGACCCCCCCCCCCAAGCCTGGGGCACCAAGGGCTTTAATGCTGTCCATTATCAAGTCTTGTTAGAAAGTGCTTATTACAATGGACTTACATTCCTCTAAAACAGCCAGCAGGATTTAGGAAACCATCATCTTCTAAATTACTAATGATTAACATAGGACTATAATTGGGGTGTTCGCCTTAAAGGCCATGAACAGCATGTCCAAATGGCAAGTCAGAGTAAGCACTGAATATATCACCTTTGAGCCAGACTCGGTAGTTAAATGGGCGTGTTCAGCAGTTTTTAAATATGCAGACACACTCCCCCTGCCTTGCTGGCTTCTGAGCTGGCCTGGTGGGGACCCTGCCCCTGCCCTCTCCTCCCATCTTCACAGTCTCCATGGTTTCTTCTGGAGAAAGAAGTGCTAGGCTATGACGATCTGGGGCAGAAGGAGGCAGGGAGACACCACAGAGGAGCCAGAGAACCACACGGGACTCAGAGTCGGACAGGACCAGGTTTGCACCCCAGCACCCCACTTCCTACCCCTGACCTGGAACAGGTGGCCCTAGGTGGCACTCTACTGTTGAGCTACGCCCCCAACCTGTCAAGTAACTTCTATGAGACTCACGTTTTCATCGACAACATGAAGACTAATGACATCAAATATGAGGGTATTGTCATCCCCATTTTACAGACAAGGGAGTGACAGAACGTCAGAAGTCAGCTCGGCCTGGAGCTGGACATGGGAGGAGCCAGAGCCCGTGCTCACGCCCTGGTCTCCCAGTGGCCCTGGCCAAGGCCTGTGTGTTGCAACTTCAGTGGATAAGCACATACAGCCCAAGAGCAAATGGCTCGCACGTTCTTTCTAAAATGCCACATGTTTTCTCACCTGTTTAAATGTCAGCCTTATCCCATCCGGATTCCTGGGGCCCCTCTGCCCCTCCACTTTGGAGGACCGGCTGGTGGCTCAAGGTTGTTTGGGGTTTTTTCCTTTCGTCGGCATCAGTTCAGCACGAAGGTGACAGAATCTCTCCTTTTCTTTTCCAATTAGACAAAAAATACTGCTAAATACTTTGACTCTTCAGATGCAAGGACTGCTTAAAATGCTGTGCACGCTTGGTTAAGAATCTGCACATGGATTTTGGATTCTTTTCCTTTTTAATCTGCTAGCTAAACAAAGCTCACACAAGCAGCCCTGTGCTTTGATTTCTCATTCAAAAGACCCAGATATTTCAGATCCTATTTATCTTACCTCCATTTCTGTGTTCCACTTCCTGCTCTGTTGCTCTCCCTCTGCTTGCTTATTGGAAGTCATTCGTAGTACATTTTAAATCATTTTAATCAACAATGAAATGTGAGGAACGCACTATTTTCCATCCCAGGTGCCCTTTTTTGTAAACCCATTAGGATGGAAGGAGAAATAACGTGCAAATTAACATGCCCTGCTTGCCGCACACAAGCAATAAACGTGCTTTTCCTGGTGCACCTTCCAAATAAAACTCTTTCTGCCTTCAGTGTTCCTGGGCTTGCTCACTTGCCGTGCATTCATCTGTTATTTCATTCATTCGTTAAACATTTATGACAACCTATTATGTGATTGTCCATGGAACAGACCTTGGGGACCCCCCAGATGAGTTAGAGGCAACACAGAGAGGATGAGTTTGGAATTAGACAAATGTAGGTTCTCCATCTGGGTTTTGCCATTTTTCCAGCTGTGTGACCCTGGAAAGTTACTTGACTTGATTTCCTCATCTGCAGAACAGAAATTGATCGCTGGTGCACTTAAAAGTAATCTGTACCTCATGCGGAAGGAGCAGTGGGTGTCCAAGTTACACGAAGCAATGCAAGCTGCCCAGCTTCGGCACAGCCTGACTTTAAAGACCCCAGGCCTAGTGGGGTCCACAGACTCCTGCTGTACATGCACACTAAGTTATCTGCAGGGGACTGGCTCCGGGACACCATGGACACCAAACGCCTAGGCTGCTCACGCCCTTGTGCGAGATGGCGTAGTATTTGCCTATAACCTGCATACATCCTCCCAGAGACTTTAAATCATCCCTAGATGAGTTAGAGCACCTCATACAATTTGTTATATAAATAGTTGCCACATTGAAATGTTTAGGAAATCATGACAAGAAATGTTTGTGCAGTTCTAACCAAACATAATTTTTTCCGAATATTTCCAATTTGAAATCGCTGTCATCCAAAGATGAGAGCCTGTGGGGATATAGAGCCGACTGCAGCTTACGGAGATAATCTCTGCTGGGGGCAAAGTCTCTGAGAGTGTGATTCTCCTAAAGACTCAGTTTCAAACGTGTAGGGAAAGGGAAACTATTCAAAAACTAGGACTCAAACCAAAGTGTTTTAGGAGAGAATATTCTTTATTCGTGTTTTAAGAAAAAAAAGATTTAAAAAAACACCACACCTTTGTAATGACATAAACAAGAGTTCATTATGTGATGTTAAATTTTTGAAAAGCCAGGAACTACAGACCTGTCATCCCAGAAACTAGGGGGGCTGGGGCAGGAGGATCACACGTTCAAACCGTGAGGCCCTAAGGAATTGGCAAGACCCCCCTCTCTGAATAGAAAACAAATGGGGCTGGGGATGTGGCTCAGTGGTTAAGCACCCCTTGGTACAGTCCCTGGTACCTCCCCCGAACACCCAGGAACTCTATCGTGTGTTCTGTATATAAAAAGCCCACACGCTGTTTTTTCTTTGTTTTGGGGATTGAAGGTCATTTTTGTTTTATTCCCTTAGTATTTGTCCTGATTTTGACACCTTCAGTTTTGTAAGCAGAATAATATAAAATACTTTAAAAATAACAACAGTTTCCATTTACCAAGGGCCACCTCTGCTGCCCCCAGGAACAGGCAGCAAGCCTGGGCTTCCGAGGCCTGGAGGCCCTCCCTTCTGTACCCACATGTGACGACAACCTGGGTCCCTCTGCACCCAGGGACGCCTGGGGCCAGGACTGGCACTCAGCTATACTGCCAGTGCTCCGGGGCTACTGTGGGTGCTCATCCTGTGGGTGCTCACCACGCTGAACCCCAGAGCCACCTGCCTGTGTGGCTCTTCTCCTAAGTCTCCCATGTCACCTGCAGGAGCTCAGGGTGCGCCAGACTGTGGCTTAAACCTGTGCGGACCTTTCTTCCTCCTCCCTGGGCACCCCTGAGGGATACGGTTCTACGTTGCTGGCTGTTGGGAAATGCCCTGGAAACCCATTGTTTGCCATTTGGTGGTGAGGACCTCACAGTGCTCCGGCATGCCTAGGGCACCTGGCCAGCCTCCACCCAGGGCGTAGGGTGCCCGGGTGCAGTGCAGCCTGCTGCTCCCAGGGCCCGGTAACCAGTGTTTCAGCTTCATCATTGTCTCAAGGGGCCGCTGCCTCCTGTCTTCCGTCATTGGCCAAAGCGTTGTCATGTGACATAGGACGACCCTCATTCAATTTTATCAATGGGGAAACTGAGGCTCAGAGAAATGACACAACTTGCTCAAGTTCACAGAAGAAAAAGCAACTCACCGGCCCCATATCGTTGGGGTCGAGTCCAGATGCCTTCAGCCCTCCTTGTGATCATGATCTGGAGCCCCCTCCTCTGCAGCCTTCCCTCGGATGACCCACCGCCCTCCTGACCAGCCCTGTCCTTCCCCTCTCCTGGAACCAGCCCTGCTCAGAGCGCCACGGGCACCTTGGGCGATGGCAGAGGAAGGCTGCGTGGGAGCTGCAGGAGGTCTAGCTGTGGAACAAGACAGCAGCTGTGGGAAGACAGGCCAGCAGGACCAAGTGACAATGGGAAGCCCAGGAAAGGGGCCCCTGGATGGATGGTAGCTCAGAAGAGATCTGAGTCCCAGGGAAGCCAAGGTGGGGCTGCCGCGACCTTCAGATTATGCTCATGGCCTCAACCTTTCCTTTCTCAGCAAGCAAACAGGAGCACTTTTTCTTGTGCTGGGGAAGGTGTGAGAGAACTTGGAATTGGGCCAGCCTGGCTGGAGGGCCCCTGAAGCCTGAAGCAACGTGGGCCCTCTGCACAGCACCCCTGGGAGTTGTCTCTGGGCTCCTGCCTCTGCCCAGCAGGGGGCCCCGTGAGCCCCTGAACTAGAAGGGGATCATATACTCTGCTCAGGCTGACATTGGGGTACCTCTTTCTAGATATGATGACGCTTCCTAAAAACCGGCTCCTTCTCTGGGTGCTCACCTAGGTGAACGGCACTAGTGTCCCCCAAGTCGGGCCTTCGCGGTTACCTGGGGCCTCCTGCTTTCAGGATTCTGATAAGCCACGAGGTCCCACCTCCTGAGACCTTTAGCTTTCCTCCCGTTTCCCTGCTCCTGCCTGGCTCCTGTTCCTCCCTGGGCTCGTGTGCTTATGCAAGATCCCCTTCTCTCCTTCTCTAGGCCACTCTAAAAGCCGCCTGCACCTAAATGGCTGCTTGGCTACTCCAATCCTTCCAGTGGCTTGCTGTGGCCATCAGAGCAATAGTCAAGGCCTATGAAACTGAGAGTCCTCGTGACCTGGGCCCTGCCTGCTTCTCCAAAGTCACCTCCTGAGGACGATTCGCTCACGGACCACGATGCCACAGCGGGAAACGGGTGCAGCTCCAAGACCCTCCTGGGTCTCCTTGGTCTCTGCGTGTGTCCAGCATCATGTCCCTTGTTCATCTGGTCCCTGCTGCTCACTCTGCTGCACATTCTGCAAGACCCTGCTAAGCATCCCTTTGCATAAGCCTTCTCTGAACTGTCCTCTATCCCAGGGGAGCAGGCCATATGAGATGTCCTGGGAGGTGACATTTGGGCTGAGATCTGAACCAGGCAAAGGAGTCAGCTATGGAAATTCGGGGACAGAAAACTGCAGGCAGGAAAGCAGTGAGCAGCCGCTCCCCAGGGCAGGAAGGGGCGGAAGGCACTCGGACTGCCCCTGTGACGCTCCAGCAGGAGCACTGCACCTGGGGCCTGCACAGCAAGGGCCACGCTGCTGATGGACTTTGGGCTGCTCTTCTTGTGTGTGTCCAAGGCCCCCACCTAGTCCAGCGTCCAGGGGAAAAGCAGAAGTCCTCACGGGAATGGCGGGATCTCACCCTCCGTGCTGGGGTCTTGTGGGAGTTTTACCCAGTGACTGGGTTTGTGGCCACGCCTCACTGAGCTTATTGATGGCCAGTCACCGGGGATGAATAACCTGGCTGGGCTTTGGGATGGGAGGACAGCATAAATGCAGACCTGGGCAGCTCTGGAAAGCCCCAGAAGCTTAGCCTCTAACCCCATGGCTTTGGTTCACATGTCACTTGGCTGGGCCGGCTCCCTGCCTCCCCTGTGTGGCCTCTGATTGTCCTCCACAGCACTTCCACCACCGGCTTCGGAAGGTGTGTTGGAGGACGTGTTTGCTGTCCATCTCCTACACCTAAACCGAGAACTCCTGTTTTTTAAAAAGAAATGGAGTGCTCAACTTGTGTCAGCCCCTTCCAAACTCCCACCTGCCCTCAGAACCTGGCTTCGAGGGGTGCTCCATCAGCTCCCCGAGATGACGCTTCACAGTAGGGGCTGGGTGCCTTCAGGTAGCTGGGCACTCATGGCAGGTCCTACCTGAGCCCCGAGGACTATGCCACCTACCCTCAGGCTGACAGCTGTGAGTGAGTCACCCCTTCCTGGGGTTGTGGGGGTCACTGCGGAATCAGAAAACCAAAGCTCCACATGTATGTCGTTTAAATTCAAAGCCAGTGACCAGCACAGCAGAGTGGTGACCGCCTTGGAAATCAGATTTCCCAGCTGCCTAGACTACACAAGGCACTGCCAGAGCTGGAGGAAGGAAGAGGCGTGTGAAGGGGGAGGGGCTGCTGCTGGAGGAGGACCCCCCCCCCATTAGGACAGGAGCCTCGTGGAGCCAAGTCGAGCTTTTCCCCAGGACCCCTATTCTTCTCAGCTGTCTGGGGAGACCCCCCTCCCTCTAAGCCCTTCATGGCAAAGGGCAGGCTTTGAATAGTGAAGAGGTGTGCCAGCAGGGGTGTCCCAGCGCTCAGAATCCCAGGGTGGTGGAAGGGACCCTACCTACCACAGGCCCATTTTGCAGACCAAGGAGTCTCAGAAAACTTAAATGTCTTGTGCGAGGCCAGACAGCTATTGATGGGGACACAGCACACAGAGAGCTTTGGCCCAGAGTTCCTGAGGTTGGCTACAGCCATCAAGAGGTGGCACAGATCAAATCCATTCCTGCCCATAGACAGAGAGGCCCAAGGGTGATTGATCCAAGTGCGTCTGGCCCTGAGGAGCAACGTGCAGGTAGCGCTCTGTGCGACCACTAGAGGGCAGCAGCATCCCACAGGCCCACAGACCAGTTCTGGGCTGCACCCGAGAACTACCGTTTTCTCCAGCCCCCAGATCATGGCCCACCACACAGTAGGTGTACGAGCAAGGAGCGCAGCCTGAGGATCAAGGGAATCTGCACTGATGCCAAGAGCTAAGGATCTGATGCCAAGTGGGCATTGGCACCTGCTGCACTTGACCACTCTAAGCAGGGGACACCTGGAGTCCACCTTACCTGGTGGCTGTAAGCTCCAGGAGAAGCCACTTACCCAAAACTACCTGTCCTTGAGTGGTGGGCCGGGAACGCCCTAGGCCCCTCTGGCTCCTGCAGCTGGGGCCAAGTCTGTCATAGCACCCCCTGAAGAACGGGGCCTCTTCTTTCAGTGTCAAGACCTTCACAGAGCCATGGCCACAAGATACAAGGAATGAGATACTTTGGGAAGGGTTCTCCTTGGCACCTTTCCTAGCCAGACTTTCTAAGGCTCCTGAGCTGAAGGTTAGAAATCAAATTAGATTCTATTTAGAATCAGAAACAGGCAAATTGGAAGCTGTTCAAGGCTGCCTGATGGGGTCTGAATGTGTCCCCAAAAGTTCATGTGGTGGAAACTTACTCTCAAATCCACGTTAATGGGATTTTCAGGAGAGACCTTTGGGGAGTGATTCAGATTGAGTGAAGTCATGGGTGGGGGGAGACTCACTCCAAGATGTCAGGGTCTTCCTAGGCAAAGGCAGAGACCTGAGCTGGCAGCTTGCTCTGTCTCACCATGTGACACCTGTCCCATGTTGCCGGCACCCACAAGACACCAGAGCCGTGTTCTCGGACTTTCCAGTCTCCAGAACATGAGCCAAATTAACTTCCATTCTTTATAAATTACCTGGTTTGGGGTATTTTGTCATATAAATGAGGGAAGAACCAAGACAACACCTTCTTACTTAGAAACTATCCCCACTTCTTGGTTACTGGCTGCCCAGCGTCCAGGGCTTTCCTGTCCATAACATTCCAATGGAGCCCCTTCTATCATTGCAATGTTAAGAGAACAGACACGCAGATCTCTTCACCCACCAGAAAACTGTGCATAAGCGTGTTCCACGTTCTGAAGTTACTCTGAATATTCAGGAGAGGAGCTAAGAAAAAGCAGACCCTCTGTCATGAGAAAGGAGGAGACAAGGAAAGAGAGGGAGGAGATGGAGACCCATGAGCCGAAGTCGGAAGGAGGATTGCAGCAAGTCCACAGGGTGGGAACCGTCTGGAATCCGACCCCTGCAGAGACCTTCTGTGCATTCAGGAGCTGTGTCCCCTAAGCTCTCTCTGGACATATGGGCACTTGTGACATGGAGAGATGAGGTCACAACAGTGGTTGTCAGGGAAACAGGATGTCCTGGAGAGGAGCACACTGTTTGCTAGTGCCACTGAAGAAAGGCCCACATCTGCCCACCTGCCACCTGGAGGTGACCGGGCCTTCTGAGTTCCAAGGGTCTGTTCACTGGGTTAGTTTTGCCCATTACTTCAAGGCAATGGGAAAGGTTGAAGGAACTGGGAGTGTCCGGTGGTGGAAACTCCCTTGAGAACTTGTCCAGTATCAAAGGCAGTATTTAAGTGGAGTCCAGTGGGTACGAATTATAGAGAAGCAGATTCAAGGTCGGTGAAATCCAATTTAGCCCAAATTATCACGTATCTCCGTAACCTCCTAACCGGGGGCTGTGCCCCTACCTGGTCATTATAAAATGTCTTTAGGGGCTGTGGGGGTGAGTTGTTTGGCTAGTTGTACGTTTATTTTAATGAGAATGAAAGAAAAATACAATTGTACTTCCAACCCTTTATTTTCAGTAGTAACACAAAGTTTTATTTTTCAATAAGTCTGTCTCTATTTAACTTACTTTATTTAAAGAAACATGTTGATTTGACTATAATACACTGTATACACATATTAAAGTTTCAAATTATACCCCATAAATGTGTACAATTATTATGTGTTGATGGAAAAAAAATAGGAAGAAAAACTGAAAGGAAAAAAAAGTCTAATATTTAAAATGACACCAGAAAGGAGTGAAAATTATGAGACAGGAAGAGACGGATGAAGTGTGGGAAACACTGGACATTGGTGTGTACTCGTCAGTGAGGCGGCTACTGGACAAGCAAGCCCCTGGCCTCGGTGGCTGCAGCAGACTGTTACGTTAGTGACCTGGAGAGACCACCCCTTCTCAGTATTCACAGTCTTCTCCCTAGGGGGGGGGCTGCCTGGGACTCACCCTTGCCTATTGTGTCCTCAACACAGTGGGGACCATGCTGCCTCCCTTCTAAGCCTAAGCCTCAGGGAGGATTGGCAGGTTCTCCTTTTGTACTCAGGAACCTCTATAAAAATATGGCTCTGTAAAAATATGGTTATGCTGTTTGAGAAACCAAAGTGGACCAAGTGGAAGTATCACAGGGAAAGGTCCATGACCACCTAGCAAGTCCAGCATTTCATGTCCCCAGTGAATCCAGCCTTCAGCCAGGACACCAGCTAATGAGCAAGACCAGCAGAGGAACCGCCCAGCTAAGCCCAGCCCTTGTGCAGAATGGTGTGCAATTTAAAATTTTAAAGCCTCAGGAAACTAAGTCTTGAGGTGGTCGGTCATGCAGTCGCAGATAACAAGGAGAATGAGGAAAGCTCGCTTCTCCTCACAGTGGAATTCAGTGAGGACCGACTCTCTCAGTACTGTGGATTGAACCCAGGGGTGCTTAACCACTGAACCACCAGCCCTGTTTGTTTATTATTTCTAGACAGGGCCTTGCTAAGTTGCTGAGGCTGGCTTTGAACTCGAGATCTTCCCGCCTCAGCCTCCCGAGTAGCTGGGATTACAGGTGTGGCCCCTGCCCCCAGCCCACACATCCTCTTTTCATTTCCCTTTTGCCTTCTCTGACCAGGTCCCAACTCATGGCCTTTCCTCTCCCTCTAGGATTCCCAGCTTCTCCTGAAACTTGAATCCAGGTGCTCGGCAGATCAAGGGCCCTCTTGTGACACGGCTGGACACATGGCCAGGATTGCTCCTGGTGACCCTAACATGGCAACCAGAGTGGGGCGGGCGCGGAGCCGGCTCTAGAGACCCAGGGCGCTTGGCCACAGGAAGTGGCTGGACTCCAGCCCTGGCAGGAGGCCTGCGGCACTGAACACCAGCTTCCACCCAGGCCCGGGCTAATTCAGTCTCTGCAGTGCGACGCCTGTGACGCTGACGGGCTGCCTCCCTGTCCCTCCCCCAGCCCTGCCCTCTCTTTCACCTCCCTGCTGGTCTTAAGGACTCTCAAAGATGTCACATCAGTGCAATGCCAGGCTGTCAGCAGAGGAGGTGGGGCCTAGAGCCTCTGTGGGACATGAAGACTAATGGACAGGGACTGACAAGGGGGAGGGCCCGGGCCTGTTCTCCCAGGGAGCAGCTCTGCCTCCTGTAAGGGCAGGATCTGGGCGAAGCTCGAGAAATCCTCCTGAGGCGCCCGATGCGCCCGGACACGCCATGCTGTAGCTCCGGCACGGAGCTCCGAGACCAAGTAAAAGTGCCTGGTGATCAGGAAGTGGGCACGGCTGTGAGACCAGCAGGAACTGCCAGTCTGTGTCATAATGAAACTAAAGTGGTCCCCGAATGACTTCTGGTCCAACATGTTGGTTAACTCAATTTCATGCCCACGGCCTCTAATTCTGTAACTCAGACATTCAACAATTATTTTATTGACTCCAAGAAACATAATGCACATAAGCTTTTAATTTGCTCACTATGGTTGCAGACTTTCTAAGAGATAAATCACTGATGCCCACTGATGACCTCCAATTTCATCATCTCTCAAGTTTCAAGTTTGAGATTCTAAAAATACTGCAAGGCCCAGAACACTGGAAGAATATATGTTGGAACCAGAAAGTTCCAATAAAGAAAGAAAATATAGGGCTAGGGATGTGGCTCAAGCAGTAGCACGCTCGCCTGGCATGCGTTCGGCCCGGGTTCAATCCTCAGCACCACATACAAACAAAGATGTTGTGTCCGCCAACAACTAAAAAATAAATATTAAAAATTCTCTCTCTCTCTCTCTCTTTAAAGAAAAAAAGAAAATATAAATGGATGGCCATCAAAAGTGTGTCCTCAGACATTGGCAGTTAAATAAGTTTGAGCCAAAAAGACAACAAAATAATGTTTTCATCCAGCAAAATAGTCAATAATTCTTACTTGGGAAAAACATGAAAAAAATAGAAACCCTCAAACACTGGCTATTATGAATGCAAGTTACTACAGCCATTTTGAAGGGAAACAGGGGTACCTGGCACACTTCCGTTGACCCCCTTGGCATGATCTATTCAAATCATAAAAGTATGTGCTCTTTTTCCCAGGTTTTGTACAATCAGGGATCTTCCTAGGACTATACCTACAGATATTTGAATTGTCTGAAATGGTCAGAATAAGTGAGCTGGATCTACACACAGCAGCGTAGAATGACTTCAGAAATATCATGCACAGGAAAACAGTTTTGAACAACAATCTACAGCATGATCTAATGGTAAGTGTAAAAGTGTTCCAATGTTAAATGTCTGGACACGCACACATACTGGACGTCGGCAAAGATGGACAGGCAGTCCACACACCAGAGAACTGGGGGCTGTGGTAGGAAGGTGGTGAGGGAGGAGTGTAAGAAGCCCTAGGAAGACAGGAACCATCAGTGGAGGCATTACATGGGCAATACAATGCCTGCTGGGACTGATAGGGGAGGAGGGACTCCTTCAAGGACAACTGAGACCTGGAAAAAGAAAATGGCCACAGCAGCAAAGGCCCCTCCACTCCTGCCTAAGCACACACTAACAGGCTCAAGAAAGTCCACTGGTGTTGGTAGGAACAGAAATAAATCAGAAGTATTTTTAAAGTTCATGGATATGTAGACTATTCATTAATCTTTAAGAATTAACTTAGGTATATGTAGTCCATAGCATACGATGGAACCTTGATAAACAATGAGACAACTTCACCTGAACTCAGTGGGATGCAGTCAAGTCGTTAAGTGCTGGGTACTACAAGACACTAACCCAGGCAGCCCGGCGCCCGCGTTCCCCTCCTTCCAGAGACCAGCCCAGCCAACCTGTTCTTAACCAAAGAACAGGCTGATTGCAACTGCTGGGCCAAAGAGGGTCCTCCCTTCCAACAAGGTCACTGATCCCACAGGGCCATTCCATTCAGACACGGTCACCTGGGTGCTCCCTGCTCTTTCTCTACTGCTGTAGTAGCATGTCCTGAGCACTGGCATCCTCTTTTTAATCCCTTCCTAAAGTATCCGCAGTCCAGCTGTGCCTGCATAACCCTGGGTGTAGTTGGAATCTCAAAAGAAGGGAGAGAAAATAGAGTCAAAAAAATATGGAAGAGATAATGGCTGAGAATTTTCCAAAAAATGAAAAAATAAAATAAAATGAACCAAGCTATATATCAAGAGTCTGGAGGGGAAAAAAAAATGGAGAAATTCTCCTTTTTGTCTTTCTGTCCAAGAAAAAGACCCTACCTAAACACATCATATTCAAACTTCTTTAAAAACCAAGATCAAAAGAAAATAATGAAGGCAATAATATTTGGGAGGGGGTACGGACAGTACTACGTTCAAAGTATCAGAGGGAAGAAATAAAGCAAATTTTAACTGGAAAGTATGCAAACTTGAAGACATGGGATGACATTTTTAACATGACCAAAGAAAAATCTCTCAACCCAGAATTTCACTCCTAAAGAAAGTATTCTTTCAAAAATGACAGACCAGGCAGCCTGCGTGTGTGTGTGTGTGTGTATAGAGAGAGTATGTTCCCACCTAAACAAGTAGATGAACATGGAAATACATATTTAAAAACTGTTTTGTTTTCAGAAATTGACAACATGCAGCAAAAGAAGCAGCAGTTCTTGAGGACAGGGAAATGAGGGACCCTCACGGCTCCTCCAGCCCACTGCTGGGAGGTGGTTTCCAGGCTGCACAACTGGGAGAGAGAATTCAAAGAAAGCCTGGAAATTTTTCAGAGTTAAGAAGAGTAAGTGCAGAGTTGGAAAAAGCAAGGCAGCTGGATTTGGCATGGCAGAGAGAGAGCTCAGGATGTCTGCAGAGAAGTCTCTCAATGTATTAACCAAGCGTTTTCTGCTAAGGTATGAGAGAAAGCCAGCCAAGATGGGGAATTAACCATCACAAAACAACAGGCTGAAATATCCCGGGCTGTCACACAAAATTGGAAGAATGCATCTTCCTAGAAGCCAAAGTGAAAAGACTTTATAATATAAAAGACATTCCATGAGGTTCTCAGAAGAGCTTTGTCTTATTAATGAGACTAAATTAGCTCTAGATAAAGACACCTTGGAACTTTCTTTAAAAAGAGCTTAAAAGTAATCTTCAAAAGGATTCAACTAATTTCAAGTATCTTAACAAATGTCAGGACAAAGACATATACTGTATAAAGGAATAAAAGAAAATTCACCATAAAAAAAGAACTTTCCAATATTTGACATCCAAAGCTACTAAGTTTGCAAAAAAGCAGGAAAGTCTGATCAGTGACCAGGAGAAAAATCAATAGAATCAGAGATGGCACAGTTGACAGAGTCACCAGGGAAGGACATTAAAGTAGCCATGATAAATATGCTGCATATGTTCAAGATGGTAAAAGATGACATGAGCATAACAAGAAAAGAACTGGAAGACTGTTAAAGACCCAAATTGAAAACCTGAAAGTCAAATCTACAAAATCTGAGTTGAAAAGAACATTGAGTGACCATGATAAATTGTATTGGTTTAATCTGATAATTTCAGTTCAAAAAGAATATAAAATGAGATTAAAATGAAACTATCATTGTAGGAGGAAAAGATCAATATGCAGATAGAAGTAGAAATAAGCATTATCCAAAATGAAGCAAGGAAAAAATGAGAAATGAAGTGTTTTATGCCATATTAACTGTGGCACAATATCAAGGAGTTTAATATACACGTAGCTAGGATTCCTCAGGTGGGAGTCAGGAGGGGTGTAGAAGGGACCAAGCGTATACTTAAAGAAAGAGTGGGCAAATGTCTTCCAATCTGAAAACTCCTAAATGCAAGAATGAGCTGGGCTGGGGTTGTGGCTCAGTGGTAGAGCATTTGCCTAGCATGTAGGAGGCCCTGGGTTCAATCCTGGCACCACATACATACATACATACATACATAAACAAACAAAGATATTCTGTCCATGTACAAATAAAAATATTTTTAAAAAATTAACAGAACTCCAAGCAGCATGAAGAAAGAAAAACAGCATAACCATATTGCTGAAAGGTAACCATAGATATAAAATCTTTAAAGAAACCAGAACATTGCATACACAATATTACAGACATGACATACTCAGGACCAAGGGTAAGAATCACAGCCTACTTCTCATTAGAAACTATGTAAGCCAGGAAACAATGGAGTGCTATTTTTATGGACTGGGAAAGGAAAAAAAAAAAAAAAAAACCTTACTCAAAGCACTTACTCAAAGCAGTTTACAAAACTGAATATAAAATCAGACTCTTCACAAAACCTTCACCAGCATGTTTTCTCAACAATAAATATTACAGGAAGTTCTTCAGGAAAAAGAAAAGTGAAATTAAAAGGAACGGAAGAGCCCTGGAGATGATAAGTAGCAGATAAATAAAAATGTCTTTTCTCATTTCTGAATCTAAGATATAATCATGTGAAATAAAATTAGCAGCAATCTACTGTGAATTTATACCACATTAGAAGTGACACAATGCAAATGATAACATGGAATGGGACCAAAGTGCAATCTTATAAGATTCTAGTACAACACAACAGTGATACAGTGCTACCCAAAAGGTATATTGGGAAAAGTTAAAGACATGTACTGCAAATCCTAGAAGATCCACTTAAAAAAACACAGTGCTGTGAGATCTCAAAATGTTTTGACTCATAAAAGCGGAGGTTCTCATAGAGTATGGTGGTTCCCGGGGCTGGGGTGGGGACGTGGGGAGACGTTGGTCCAGGGATACCAAGTTTCAAGAATGCAAAATAGGTCGGACATGGAGACTGACAGTGACTACCATTAATATTACTCTATATTTAAAATTTGTAAGAGTAGACTTTAAATGTTCTCACACAAAAAAATGATTATGTGAGGTGACAGATAAGTTAATTAGCTCAACTCTGACCATTGTTTCCATCATAGACATATCAAAACTTCAAGTTGTGGCCTTAAGTATAGACAATTTTTATTTATTAATTATGCTAAAATAAGGCAGGGGGTGGAGAAAATACTTCCACCTCCATTTTTGCATTTGATCTTCACCATAAAAATTCTACTATGGTCCGAGTCCAGGTGCTTCTCATAATATTACACCTGGTCCCCAAAACACCTATGCCATCCCCTTCTCTAAGCATGGAGATCAAGGCAGAGTGGTGGGACCCTCGCCTGCCGTGACCCAGCGGGGGCCGGGAGCCTAGGTACAGGTCAGCCCCTGCTTCTCTCTCATTCCTGCTGTCTCTCAAACTGGGGCTCCAAGCCCCTGAGGCTCTGCAGTCATCTTCTGAGGGATCCAAGACACCTACAATAAGTTTTAAATTTATGTCTTCATTCTGTTGATCATCATGATAAAATTTGCACAAGCCTCGGAGTTTGTTCAGGGCCACTGGGGTGAACAGGGTCAAGGGGAGCCGAGCTGCGGGGCTCCGTGCCTGGCCTGCCACAGAACATCAAGTGTCTGGCTTGAAGGCAGACACCACATCTCAGACGTGCACTTGTGCCATGTGAGGCCAGACAATGCCACCTGTCCCCTGGGAACAGAATCACAGTGATGTGGGTAGAGACAGGTACGATAACGCAGGTAGCCTGAACGTGTTGAGCTCGAGAGACCAGGAGCCGCAGCACTCAGAGCCCTGTTTTCCTCCAGAGCGTCACCATCATTGCAGGACATCGGCAGCGACTGTAACATTCAATCACACTAGTTAAGTGGCACTGGGCTTCATCCATGGCGGTATTTGTACAGTGGTGCCTTGCTGAACAGCAGGACCCAGCCTGAGAGATCACTCGGCACCTCACTGGACAACGTGGGACCTGCACAAATCCAGGCCATAAGCTACTGCACCCCTCGGTTTTACAGTGGAGCCCATTACAGGTCCCAGACCTGCATAGCGCGTGACCATCCTGAGCACTGTAGGAGACCGTGACACAATGGTGAGTACTGGTGCATTCAGCCTATCCAATCGGGTTGATTACACCAGTATCCCCACAACACACAGGTCATGCATGCCCCTCTGCCTTTAGGAAAGTTATGAGGTCACTGGGAGCTTTTTAGCATTATCATAATCTCCCAGGCCTGCTCTGGAATGTGTAGTCTGTTGTGGGCTGAAATGTCATTATATGGCACGTGCAATTTTTAGTTTTTGATACCCATGATACTATAGGCATAAGGTGTTTGATGTTCATTTTTACTTTACCCTATAATAAAAATTATTTAAATGGATGCCTGGGGTGTGTGGTGGGAGCATGAAACCTGCTGCTCCAACATGCGTGTGAAATAGAATGACAGGTATCATCATCTACTTTTGCTTTGCAACTGGAGAATTGATGGAGGCATCCCGATTGCTCAACCTCATGCATCTCCCGCATTGTTCCAACCAGGACCAGAATCCCAAGTCTCCAGAGTTACAAGCTCATAACTCACGGACAAAACTTCATGATCCTTCTACAAAATATTTAAAATTTCAAGTATTTCGCTTTAAAGTCTTTTGGAAAATGAGACCTGGTAACAAAAGCCACATCCCTGCCTGACACTATGGGCCTGAGCTAGGGGCAGCTTCCTCTGCTGGTAGGTTATGTGCCCCACCCCTGCATCCCCTAAGTCCCTTGGGTCCTGCTTTAAGGCCGAGTCGAACTCTGAAGCTCTGTGGTGGGGCCTGAGGTTCCAACAAGTTCCGAGGTAGGGCTCATATTTCTGGTCCCAACATCTGAGCTGACATCTTCCGACCCCCAAGAATAATTCTGTTCCACTGGGCACATCTGGATGACCCAGGATGCTCTCCGGATTCTACAACAACCTCAATGACATCTGCAACCTTAATTCCCATAGCCATGCCACCAAACATATTCACAGATTCTGAGGATTAGAACATGGACACAGTGGAAAAGAGATTATCCTGCCTACCAAGTACAGTGTTGTTTGAATCAGAATCAGCCTACTCCCACTTTTCTGCCACATTTAAAAGCTTGATCAGAGAGACAAAGTCACTGAATTCCAGTTCCCCCAGCACCTGGCCGTGTCAACACAGACCCCAGTTTGTTTTTCTCATAAAACAAACAGTAACCAGCTCCCAGCCTGTGGCTGGATATGGAGGCTCCTAGGTGCCTGCTTGACCCTAGCGCTCTCTAAAGCCAGTGATCAGACAGTCAGAGCCACACCAGGTCAGGGGAGCCAAGAGCTGTAAGGTCAAGGGTGAGCTCTGATGTTAAGGTCAGAGCTAAAGTGTGGCATTGCAGGCCAGTGATATTTCCTGAGCAGAGACACCACTGCCACTTGCTGTCTGTGAGACCCAGAGCCTGGCTCCATCTGGCAGCATGGCACCCAGTCCAGCTTGATGAGCAGAGACACCTCCTCAGCTGTGGAGAAACACGATAAATGGGACTCCGGGGCTCCAGCAAGAGATGCCTGCACAAAGGATGGTCCTCCTCTCATTGAATCAGAGACAGGATCTACCCTCAGCCTGGACACGGGCGGGGAGCCTGGCCGAAGCCCTGAAGGACAGCAGGTGTGCAGACAGAGCTCAAACTCTGGTGATGTTACGAGCCCCAAGTCTACAGAAGCATTTTCCCTTTGAAATTCTCCTAAATCCGTGCGCTTACAAGTATCTGAGCACCTAGAAATATGTAATTAGGATGATGGTAGGAAACACAGCAGACCCTCGAAAACCAAGTAACTGCAATAGCAACTGTGGACAATGAAGCCATTAAAATGGGGTCATAAGGTGGGAGGAGTGGAGGAAGGCAGGAGGGGCTCTGAGGACACACGGTTTCCCGCCTTATCCTCAGGGGTCACCTTCCAAGACCCCAGCAGATGCCTGAAACCAAGAAGAGTACCCAGCCCCATAGATACCACATTTTTCCTTACATATACATGCTTACAGTACAGTTTAGTTTATACATAAGGCCCAGTGAGAGAGGAAGGACATAGTGAAATAGAACAATTACAACAATATAAAGTTGGCAGCGTTACTACTCCTGTACATTGAGACCATTATTAAGTCAAATGAGAACTACTTGAGCACATGCTCCATGATAATGTGAGAGTTGATCTAGTAACCAAAAGACCACTAGCTAATGGGCTGGTAGTGTTCACTGGGTGTACACGTTGGACCAAGGGACAGAGCCAATGGCCTGGGATTTCAGGCCACCCAGAAGGACGTATGATTTACAACACATACATTGTTTCTTTCTGGGATCTTTCCCTTGATACTCTTGGACTGTGGTTGCCTTGGGAAATTGAAACCACAGAGGGTGAAGCTACAAAAAAAGAGGGATCCATATATCAGGGATAAGGAGGAGAGAACTGTGGGGACAGCAGAGGGACAGAGCTCCGGGGAAGAGGAGCAGCAGGCCCTGTGACAAGATGAGAGGCCAAGGCCCTGTGACAGATGAGAGGCCAGACAGCAGGAGGCCAAGAAGAGGTGGCTCCTGGCCCCTGTGGAATCCTGCAGGGTGAGGATTCAGGACCTCAGGAGTCCTTAGCTCCTCAAGCTGGATATACTGAGGAGAGGGTTGGGGTTCCCTGAGTCTCAGTTTCCCCATCAATAGCTAGGAGTGGTTACCCCCACTCTGCAGGGTAGTTGGGAAGATCTTTCACAGCCTTGTTCAGGTCCCAGGACAGTGTCCTCACCTGGCCATCCAGCAAAAAACACCTTCTGCTCTCAGTTTTCCCTCTTCTTTCATCCACACCTGTCCGCTGCCCTCTGCTGCTTGGAGGTTCGCTGACCTAGAACGGAAATCCCATTTTTTTAAATTCTTTTTAAAACTTTCCACTAATAGTCAATGAATGTTTTCTCCTTGTAAAGTAAATTTTATAGAGAGCAAAACATCAAAGTCCCTCTGAATTTTCACTCAGTGGTCCCAACACAACCTCTGCCAAGGGTTTGGTGAGCATCTGTCTGTGTGGCTGTGTTTGTTTAACTGCCTGCAAATGCACATGTGCCCACACACGGGGACGGTTTGATACAGATGAGGGGTGGGTGTTGGGGTCCGGTTACCCAGGCACAACATTCCCATTCTTGATGCACACATTCGCCCTCCCTGAGCCCTCATCTGAAGCTCCCTGACCCCCTTCCTCCATGCCTTGACTTTTTAGAAAGGTCTAGAAAGACAAGTTCCAGACTTCAAGCCGCCTTCCCAGCTGCCAACCCCCTCTTCTGAATTCCAAGGACAGTTATTTCCGTGGAACACTTTACACTGGCTGCATGTAAAGTCTTCATTTGGCCAACACGTGTGTGCTTTCTAGAATCCCCTTGCGGAGCCTAGGACAGCGTGGGCATCGTAAACAGTTCACCAGGAAATAGCAGGGATCGTGCTCACATCGGTGCCCCTTGGTAACATGCACCGAGCCATCGCCATGTCAGAGCCCATGCCCAGCACTCACACCTAAGGGTCCATGGCCAGCCAGCAGTGGGCCAGGACTCCAGCCAGGCACGCTGACTGGGGGACATGTGCTTTTAACTCCTGCTGAAGACAGGTTGCGAGTGTCCCGAGTCTCAGGGGCTGCCATTCCCGCTATTGTAGGCCACTATCCCCTAAAGACCCCCAGCCCCGGCCCTGCCCTCTGTCCCTGCCGGCACTCCCACCTCACCAGCCTCACCATCTCCCTGCACACGACTGGATTCCTGGCTCCCTGCCTCTAACCCACCCATTCCTCAGATTCTCACGGGGATTCTGCTTCCAGATTGGGTCTCAGCCTCCTTGGGATCCACCTTTGGAAGTTCAAGAAACCCACATCTGACTGCCCTGGGTCATCAGTCAGCCCAAGTGCTGCTGCTGGGAGGAAGGTGGAAACTTCAGCCCATGGGGAGGGGTCTGCCCGAGAAGGCACGAGGAGGCGCTGGAAGGTGCAGGCAGGGTGTCTGCTCAAAGCTATCAGCCTGTCCATCACAGGAGCTAACGGTCAGCTCAGAAAGTGCCACTGCGAGGCGGCCCAGCAGGGCAGCTGCACTTGAGGAGCTCCACCCTCCCATTCCAGGTGCCGCCCTCCTCCCTCAGGTTCTGCTCAGTGAATTCTGGAAGCACAGGTTTCTGGGCCTCATCTGCCCAGTTATGTGTAAGCAGATTAGCTCATCTGGCTGACATGATTCCCAGAACCCCACAGCTAGCCCAGGTTGCTGCCATACCTATTAAAAGTGCATCGTTGAATGGGTACAGAATTTATAATTTAAAAAAAAAAAATTCCTGGCAATGCACTTGGCACCTAAAACATGTAACACAGCTCAAAAACAAATATGTGAAAGCAATCTAATAGCAACAGTATCCATAGAAATGCAGCTAGAAATGTTGAGTTACCATTTTACTCCTTTCCATTTACCTAGCTTTTATTAAATGATATTCAATAATGTCAAGGTTCAGGTCAAAGTGGCTCACTCCTGCCTGATAGTTCATGGCCAAAGAGTGCAAGACTTTTGGGAAATAATTCAAACCCCAAACCCAGAGCATAAAATGTCTCTATCCTTTTGTTTGTTAATAAAAATGTCAGGGCTTTCCCCCCAAAAAACGGTCCTAAATAAAATGCTAAATATCTAAGTTAGCATTAATTAGTTAATGCTAATTAACTAAAAGTTAGCATTAATCCAGAATGAAGGTACCTCTGCTATTTCTCACCCTGTCCAAAAATCAAAGATCAAAGATCTTTGTGTAAGACCCAAAAGTTTGAAACTCCTGGAGGAAAACATAGAAAACCCTTCAAGATACTGGCACGAGCAATGATCTCCTGGATGGAGCTCAAGTGGCTCAGGAAATAAAAGCAAGAATTGACAAAGGGGATGACGTCAAACTAAAAAGCTTTTTGCACAGTAAAGGAAACAATCCACAGAGTGAAGAGACAGCCTACAGAATGGGAGAGAAGTCTCGCCAACTGAGGATTGATATCCAGAATATATAAAGGCTCAAAATACTTAACAACCTAAAAAAAAAAAAGAATGAATAATCTAATCAAAGAATGGGCACATGATCTGGACACTTCTCAAAAGGAAACCTACCAAGGCAATAAGTATATGGACACATGTTCAGCGTCTTTAGTCATCAAGGAAATGTAAATCAAAACTAATGGAGAGTCCACCTCACCCACAGAACATCCGTTATTATGAAAACAAAAAATAGCAAATGCTTTTATGAGAACCTGGAGAAATAGGAACACTCAGACACTGTTGGTCGGGCTATCAGCTGGTACAGTCATTATGGAAACAGCACGGAGTTCCTTAAAAAAACGAAAAATAGAAGTAGCATATGATCCAGCTATCCCTTTCCTGGGTAGATGTCCAAATGAAATAAAGGTAGCATACTTCAGAGACTCCTGCACATCTGCTCTACTTGGTAGAGCCAAGATATGGAATCAGCCCAGGCCCCTGTCTACAGATCAATAGATAAAGAAAAGTGGTGCATATATGTGATGGAATATTATTCAGCCATAAAGAAGAATGGAATCCTCTCATTTGCAGGAAAATGGATGGATATGGAGGACATCACAGTAACCAAAATAAGACAGAGAGAGATAAGAGGGCAGCTCAGGGGTGGAGTACTGGTCTAGCAAGTGCAAGGCCCCGGGTTCCATCCCCAGCACCTGGAAAAAATAAAGAGTCAACAGGACAAGCATTGCATGTTTTATCTCATATGTGGAAACTAAAATCAAGGATGACCTGAAAGGAGAAGGAGGGAGCAGGGAAGAGGCGGGGAGAACAGACAAGAGAGGGGGGAAGTGGCTCCACAGCTTGCGCACGGCACGAGTGGAAGTGTCACAGGGAACCCTACTGATATGCACAATTAGTATGTGTCACTGATCACAATAAAAATAAAGTAAATAAAATGGATTTACTACTGAAAGCCTGCTGAGAGCCATAGCCCAGTAGGAATGACGCATGGCATTTTTGGTTGAGAGGTGACACCAGCAAGCTATTGAGATGATAATGGTTATGTTAAGATGTGTATTCAATTGGATATTAGACCCCTGCTGTCCGCCTGGGCCTGCTACTTTGGAGCTCTCCACAGGGATTCCCGGAGAGTTCCCATTGGTTGGGGAAGTGTGGTAGGAGGGATTTCTGGCTGGTGGTGTGTCCCAGGAGAAGGTCGCCTGCATGGCGTTCACGGGAGTTTTGGAACTAAAGTTTGTTCCTGCTTGAGTGGCTCGTGATTTTGTGCCCAGCCAGACTGCGGCAAAAGCCAAAATGTCCCTCCACAGAGGCTGGCCCGATGACTGTAGGAGGCAACGACATTGTGTCGTCCATACGAACCATACTCAGAAGGACTGAGCAACAAGGAAGTCGGTTTATGAGAAGACGCTGAATGAGAATGGAATAGACTGTGGAATGCTCATTCCGGTTGCCTTCCTTGCCCATTCACCCAGGAGTTCAGGAGGGATTCCCGGCAAGGGACGCAGGAACTTCGACATTTGGCAGCCTGAGACCCAGGAGCCTGCATTTCCTGAGAGTCTGCTGTACCACTGAGCCATATCCTCAGCCCTAGACATCATTAAAGTCAAATAGCCTTTGATATGTTCATAGTTTATAATACGAATTGAAAGGTTGTTGCACTCGTAGGTACTAAAGCTGAGATGGCGTAGCTCCTTCCTCCTGGCCAAGGGCATCTTGTGGGCTGGAACAGTCAGTCTCTCCCAGTGAGAGGCACAGCCTCTGGGGCAGCCTTGCCCTCTCTCCCCCTGCGTGCACTGGCACGGGTCCTGACCCTGCAGGGCGGCACCACTGGAGACAGGGCTGTGGCAGTGGCTTTAGCAGAGCCCAGTGGCATAGTGACTCATCCTTGCCCTAAGTCAAAGTGATTCTCTAAGAGAGAGGGTTGTAAACCTAATCCCTGATATTTTGATCCTAGCCAGACAAGGAGCAGGAGAAATGGGGTTGGAGAAATAAAATAGACGAGTTAAGCAAGGATTATGATCTCCTCGTGCTTTCCCAGCTGCGCTAAGCCATCAGCGTAGGGAGGGAACACCTGGGACCTGGAATCCTGGGCCGGGCCTTGACTCTGGGTCTGCCTCTTTGCAGCTGTGTGGCCTTTGCAGAGTCACTTGGCTGCTCTGGACCTCACCTTTCTCTGTGGTCATCAGGTTTCTATTACATGGCAGACAGTACGATAGGAACCCAGGACAGACGAAGATAAGAGCAGAGTGGTCCCTTCTCTCCAGGAACTTGTGGTCAAATGGTTTGCTGGTGGCAAATTCTACAGAGGAAATAAACAGGGATAGATAGAGGCTGGCACAGAGTTCCTACTTCAACTTCAGATAGAATTTCTGGAAAGTTCTCTTTTGGAGGAATTGAGAAGTAAGACCTAAACAGTGAGAAGGACCCAGACTTAAAATAGTCTGGAGTGAGGGTTTCAATCACTAGAAGAGGAATGGAGAATCATAAGATGCCCACCTGGTAGGTGTGCTGGGGACCGAAGGAGATAATGACCCTCAACCTGCTGGCGAGAGTGTCACTCAGGCCCCCGTACCCTCCACCACTCCTGCTGTCCCACGTGGTGTCAGGGAAAAGATGTGCTGTTGGACAGAGAAGAGCAGGGCCTGGGTCTCAGGTCTCCTGCTCACCACGTTACCGGCAGAACGTCCTTGGCTGGTCATTCCTGCTCCTTGTGTCTCATGTCCCTATCCATAGGAGCAGGTCAGAGGCACGGCAGAGAGGACTCCATAAATAGCAACGAAGCCAGACAGTAGCAGTGAGGACGATGTCGAGCATGCGGACCATTCCGGCTGTCTATGGGGACTGAGTGACAATCTCCTGTTTCTTGATCTGAAAGTGAGGGTCAAGATGGACTCGATGCCTGCCAAGACCACAAAATGGCACCAAGTGACCTTAGAGATGCAGGGAGCAGCACCGCCCCCTATACGCAGATCTTTGCTGGTGTCCTAGGTCCTGGCGGTTGTCTGGTTCATAAAGGGTGACAGCGACCAAATTGAACTGAACCCACGGGAACACAGGCTTTTTTTTTTTTTTTTTTTTGCTTTTTCAATCAAATGGGCACAAGAAATTCACCATGAGGATGCAAGTGCAGGTGGAGAGAAGTCATGAAGCAGAAGCAGGGCCATGGGCATCCAGCCACTTCCCCATGCTGCTTCTTGGTACCTTATTTCCTGACTAAGCTTCTTGATCTCCTGTGAACTGCTTCCATCTGATGCTGGTATCACACTCTGTACTCCCAAATGCATGATGTCTTGGAGAGTCACAATGGGCAGTGCAGATCACATGTTAACACAGAACTGCTGTCTGTGCTAAGGCCTTGTACGGGCCAAGCTGTTTCTAGAAAAGAAAGTCATTATTCAGAGGGGACAGCCTGTCTTTCTCAGAAACACTAAGGACCTGCACTGTGTCTGTCACCCATCAGCCTCCCAAAGGCTTCAAACAGCATCTGATCTAGACCCTTGAAGGACCACAGCAGTGCAGGGTCATGTGGCCCCAGTGACAGAGCAGCAGATACAGAAGGCTACATCTGCTGCAGACCCTCTTCTGTTCTAAAACCCATTCCAAACTGGTAGCTTTTCAGGTCACTCAACATATGGACCCAGATGAAGCATACAATGCTTCCAAAATCCAAAGTGTCCCACTATGCATTGTTTCTCTTAGTGATGGGAAGGGCCAGATGCAGAAACTTGTTCTATACCTTGGAGAGATATCGAGAGATCCTGGACTGCTGAGCCTCTGTAAATATCACCAAGGTGGCAAGAGCCCCCTAGGTACATTTCTGGTACCTACGTTTCACTCTCATGAACTCCTGAGTCTTGTTAAAATGTCTGAAAGCAGTTGCTCCGTCCTGCTCACCAGGTCCAATTAGCCAACATCATCAATGGGCCAGCAGGATGACTTGTAGAAAGGAAAGGCAATCAAGCCCTCTGGGAACTCCATCATAACCTACAACTAGGGAGATACACCCCCAAGGGAGGGCAGCAAAGGCATGGCTTTGCTAGCTGAAAGTAAGTTGTCTCTGCTGGTCTTGGCCAATAGATTTGGATGGGAAAAAATTGCCCATCTGGTACCAGGTAGGTACCAGATGATGTAAAGTTCTGCTTCAGCAATGAAGCTACAGCAGTTGCAACTGGAGTCACCACCTGATTAACTCTGCAATAAATCTCTGTTCTCGAAGATCTGCCTTCCACACAAGTTCAAGTTGAGTTAAATGGGGAGGTAGTAGGAATCACAACCCCTGCATCTTTCAAGTCCCTGATGGTGATACTAAGTTCCGCTCTCCATCTGAGAATGTAGTTGGCTATTTTCATCAGTGGACACAATTCTAGTATTTTCCACTTGATCTTTCCTATCATAAAAGTCCCCATTCTGTGGGTCATGGCACCCATGCCTGGATCCCACCAGGTGCTGAGTATGTGTGTTGCAACTATGTAACGAACTGAGACAGAACAAGAGGGTGGGTTCTGAGACCCACTGGGCACACTGAGGGATAGACCTGAGCCAAACTTCCAGAGATCACCTGACCTCCACAATCCCTGACCTGCACTGGTGGGCCACAGTAGTGTTTGGGTCCTTAGGAATTAGCCTCAGTCCCTCGGAGGTCTTACCTGCTCTTCCCCAATGTAGAGTCACACTGGTCAATAGCCACAGGTTCCTTTAGGGAGATCAGGGAGGGAGATCAACAGTATGCATTTCCAGGAGCACAGCAGGCCCTTCTCCCAGGGGACCCAGCCTCCCTTCATTCCACATGTTCTAGGTCTCTGAATTAGCTCACACCTGGGGGTTGATTAAGGGTTGTGATTCTGTTTTGGAACTCCCATCCAGAGTGCCGGTCATTAGGTCTACAGCCTTTCCACCTCCACGGTGCACTACCTAGTCCAGTTTCAGGGGTGCCATGGTCAGTGGCTGAGGCCATCCCTCTGCACTCTAGGGTGCTCCGATGCCTGCTCTGGCTCTCCTGCCTCACCTGCCTGCTCCCCTTGTCTCTGGTGATTAAGTGCCACCTCTGGCTTCCTGTCACCCTGGATCCCATTATCCTCGCTGCACTAGAGGTGCTAGAGGTGCTGGCCCAGTTGTGAAAGTCCCATAGCCATGACTGAGCCCCTGTAGAGAGCTCCACGTGTATGGCTCCCCCCCACACAATTATTTCTTGCAACTGTGGCAAGGGGCATGTGCTCAGCACCCCATGGGGAGCCTGAGTGAGTCCCACATGATCAGCTCACTCTGACACCCATTCTCCCCGAGCTTCTGGGTCATTTCCTCCACACTACAGCAAGGGAAGCAACACTGACCCCCAGCGTGCTGTGTGAGGAGGTAAGGCATGGGCGGTAATTCGCTGGTGAAGGTGGGCATCCTTAGCAATGAGACCTACCAAAGGACGTGAGAGAGCTGGCTTCCTGGAGTCTACCTTTTGCAGAATCCCCTTGTGAGGATTCACAGGGAATGCAGTGGGCTCAGGAACTGGTGGGACTCAGTCCGGCCCCCAGTGCTGAAGCCCACACTTTTCCAAATACATTTCACAGTTACCCCCCTCTGCATCCCCCAACCCCTCTGTCTTAACCAGACCCACCAGTCTCTGAAAGATATGGCTGCATATAAATTTTGGAAATAAGAATACCCTTAGAACATCCCACCATAAGCTGTTGAGAATCTCTAGTTGGATACAAGTTAAAGCAGAGCAATTTTTTTTTTAAGATGCATACATCCCTGGGAGATTTCACAGCTGAGGAAAGAGCAAGAATTGAGAATGTTAAGGATATCTCCATAAATAAGATGCCTGCATAAGACGGCTGTGGGTTCGACACCGCATCTAAACCCTTCCCAACATCTGGGCCTTGGCAACACCTGAAGAGTCAGCCTGGCAGAGGCCCCCCAACGCTCCTGATGAGGCAGGAGGCCCCTCAATGCTCCTGACGAGGCAGGTCTCTCCCTTTTTACCAGGCATTTGGCACTGAATGGGTCCAGATGAGATAGGAGCTGAGAGCTGCTCCTTTGAAGACAGTTTGGTTTGATTGCCACACAACCTGTTGGGTGTTGAGTGAGAAGAGAATATGAGATAAACATTCACCCAGAACCCTCCAGGTTGGGGGTGGCAACCATCTCCACTGCAGACCTATCTATGCCAGAAAGGACAACAAGATCCTTTGATGTCACAGCGTCTCCACTGACAGCCCCATTCAGAAGATGAAAACGTGCAAATTATGGAGATGGAGCAGGAAAAAAATGTGAGCTGAACCCCAAGGACCCACAATTACACTGATAATGCCTTTCATTGTCATTGTTCTGCATTAATCCATGGGTAATAGCGCTTTCCTCTGGGGTCAGCTGGGGTTTCCATGGGGACTCGTTTGCTCTGTCTGCACAAAATCTGCTCCAGGAGGAGAGGGGAGTTCTCCTGGTGACAGGATGGCTAACAGCAGCCGAGGAGAGCATGCTTTCTCCCTGCCCTTCCTGCTGCTGGGTGCAGAGGTAAGCGGCTCCAACCTCCCAGAGTCCCGCTGACCACAGGTTGGATGGCGGTTTGTGCTCTCCATGGAGATGGCCGCACTCATCAGGTGTGTGCGGTGGTCCTGGAAGCTGGCTTCAGGACCCCGTGGATATCAGACCCTATGATGCTCACATCCCTTATGCAAAGGGATCCTATTTACATATACAGCTGCGCATCCTCCACCAACCCTCCATCATCTCTGCATGACTCACAGTGGCTAAAGCACGGTGAGCGCAGGATTAGGAGGTGGCAGACCTATTGCTCAGGACGTGACGTGTGACGGGGGAAAGTCCTCATGCTCAGTACACTCAATGTTTTTTTCTGAGTGTTTTTGATCCATGACTGGTTTGAGCCTATGCATGTGAAACTCACACATGTGCAGCCCCGACTGTTTTTCTATGGGTCAACAGACACTTTCTTTGGTTACAAATTTACATCATTTCTTTGACAGCAACTTGTCACACTGTAACAGGGTTAAAGCACACACTTTTGAGCAAAGCCATTCCATTTTTAGGAACTTATCCTTAATGTATACTCTCATAGGTTGACAGCATGCAGGCAGATAGGCAGACATTACAGCTTTGATTGAAATACTAGACGTCAGTACCTCAGTGTTCAACAGGAAGGGCGAGCTATAGAAAAATCAATTTATCTGTGTGAAATGGAATGTGATCTCCAAAACATCTTGTTTTATGAAAGAAAAAGAAAAGGTAAAAGAAGACTACCACGACTGTGTTGTGTCTTTAGACTTCTAAAATGTGACTATACGGATGCACACATGACACCTTGAAGACACACAAACCACCTCTAACAGGACACCCCAAGGCTGGAGGAGGCCCCAGGTCAGGAGGGGAGGAAAGTTTTTGTGTGTGGACAGGAGGCCTAGGGAGATGGGGCTGAGATGTAACTGCCACCACATCCAAAGCTGGTCACCCTGGGGCACATCAGGACCCGCAGAGCTCTTCACACTAAGGCAAATGGGAAAGAGTCTCCATTTATATCCACAGTCAGCCCGGTGTGGCCCTGAGGGTTCCAGGAGGAGAAGTGCGTTGCAGTCCAGCACCTTTCCCAGTGTCAGAGGAGCTGTGGGCCCTCCGCAGCTGGACCTGCAACATCAGGCAGCGTCAGCAGGGTGCAGAGGCCTTGAAGGAGGGCCAGGTGGAACCCACAGCACCCATAGATGCAGTCCCACTGCAAGGAGACATGTGCGTTTTCTCTTATGAGATTATATGCACCTTATGCTACTTTGCTCTTCTGTTGAGGTTGGCAGAGGGGGGGGGATAGCGTTAACCAGCAAGCCTTAGTCTGTGAAATGTAATGGGTGGCACTGGGGAGCAGACTCCACTTCTAGTTCTTCTCACTGAGCTGTGTGACCTGAACCAAGACCTTCAACCTCTCTGATCTCCCATGCACTCATTCACAAACAAGAGCTCCCCTATTGAGAGCCAAATTCCCAGCAGTTCTACTCTTTTGCAACTCACTAAAACAGCATTTTATTCTGCAAGAGTATGACATACAAATATCTATTGTGTTTGCCACATGATAATTATACACTTAGGCCTAAATCAATTAAAAATTTTAACTCAATGAAAGTATTTGTTAGGGCAACAAAGTCAGTTGTCAGGGCCTAGAGCTTGTAAGTTTGGGCTGTTGTAGCAAAATATTACGGAGAGGGTGTCTCAAATAATAGACCTTTGTTTCCTGTGGTTCTGGAGGCCGGGAGGCCCAGGGTGCAGTTCCACAGGGTTTGTGTCTGAGGAGCACCTGCCCCTGGGCTCTCAGAAGCCTCTTTTTCTGCGCATGCAGATGGCCTTACCCCAGGGCGGGGAAAGGAGGGAGCTCTCTTCCTCTTCTTATAAGGACATGAGTCCCATGGGGCTGCACCTGCACGGGCCTCACCTGCACCTGATTCGTTCCCAAAGGTCCTACTTGCAAGAGCCTCCAAGGGTTAGGGTTAGGGCATCTGCTTGTGACTCTTGAGGGGACACCAACATCCTGCCCTGATAGGGCCCCCCCACCGGGGTGCAAACTTGAGTGGTGAGCTCTTCTTCTTCCCTGTCTCCCATGCACCTTGCACCTCCGGGCCACCTGCAGGTGCCCAGAGCTGCAGAGGTGCAGAGGTGGTCACAGAGGAGAGGATGGCGGAGGGGAGCGGATCTAAGACTGAGTACAGGTGGCAGCATTCTGTGGGACCCGCCTCCTATGGCAGATGTCAGAAGAGCACCCTGGAGCTGGCTCATCTAGAGAGGTTCCCACCTTATCTGGCTGCTCTGCCTACTGGTCTGGTTCCTGAGAAATGAGAATTCCAATCGGCAGCCCCATGGCTGCAGGATACCTGAGCAGGGAGGGCACCCACTGATGGAAAACCAGCAGTCCTGTGTAGTTCATTTGCTTTTATTTTATTTTATTTAACAAATTTTTTGTTTTGATAAAATTATTTTTCTTCTGGCTCTGGTGCTCTTAGGACTAAGGATTTTCATCTGTTGCTTGTGGGTGAGGCAGGAGCGGGTGGAGCTCATCTTAACTACTCCTTCCACCCATCTTGGAATGGTAGAGGGCAATTTCTAGGTAAGAAGGAAAATAACCCCCTACAGGAGAGCAGCTCAAACCAGAAAGGAAGAGGACTCTTCCCCCACCCCTCCAGGTCGCTCTGAGAGGCTGCAGAGGCCAAAAGTCAAACAAGGCTTTGTTTTCCAGTTTCAGTTACCCACGGTGAAACTTGGTCTAAAATAGTAAGTGGAAAATGCCAGAAATGAAGAGTTTGTGAATTTTAAACTGCATTTTTTTTTTTTTTTTTGAGTAGCGTGATGAAATCTTGAGCTGTCCTGCTCTGTCCTGCTCAGGACGTGCACCATGCCTTTGTCCAGTGTTATGGTTTGTATGTGAGATGTCCCCAAAAACCTCAGTGCAAGAAAGTTCAGAGGAAAAATGATTGGGTTGTGGAGTCTTAACCCAATCCGTGATTTAATCCCCTGATAGGGCTTAACTGAGTGGCAACTGAAGTGGTGGGGTGTGGCTGGAGGAGGTGGGAATTGGGGTGTGGCTTTGAGTATATGCTTGTATCTAGTGAGTGGAGTCTCTCTCTTTCTCTCTCTCTGCTTCTTGATCACCATATTGTGAGCTGCTTACCTCTGCCTCGCTCTTCCACCATGATGTTCTGCCTCACTCAAGCCCAGACCAATGGAGCCAGCCTTCTATGGACTAAGACCTCTGAAACCGTGAGCCCTCAAATGAACTTTTCCTCATCTATAGTTGTTCTGGATGGTCTTTAAGTCACAGCCGTGAAATAGCTGACTAAAACATCCAGTGTACCCACACTGTATACACTACCCACCCGTTAGTCATTCAGTAACCTTCTGGGTTATCAGATCAACTGTCAAGAGTATCGTAGTCCTCGTGTTAAGTAACCTATTTATTTAATTTTGGACCCAGATCATGAGATAAGTAACACTTGTGATTCAAATACACTGAAAAAGAATCTGTGAAGTGCTTCTTTTAAGTTAAAAGGTGAAAGTCATCTACTTAGAAAAGAAAATAGCAGGTACGTGCTGAGGTTGCTATGATCTACTGTAAGAATGAATTTTCTGTGCATGGAATTGTACACCAGGAAAAAAAAGGGATCCATGCTAGTTTTGCTGTTACCCCTGAAACTGTTACACTGTTGAAATTAACAAAGTGGCTAAATGGCTGGTTGGCTCTATTTGAGATTTGCTGAGGTGCCACACACTGTGGTGGGCTCTGACGGGGGCTGTGATACCTGGGGAGGAGCGAGGACTAAAACCCCCTCACCCATCCAGGGTACATGGCTGACACCCATAAGAAAGGACAGGTGAGCAAGAGAAAAGCACACACGTGTTTAATATAAGTTTGACATGATGTGGTGCCTTCAGAAACGACAGCCCAACCCGGGGCAGTGGTGCACACCTGTGGCCCCAGCTTCGGGGAGGTTCAAGGCCAGCCTCAACAACTTAGAGAGACCCTGTCTCAAAACAAAAAATAAAAAGGGCTGGGAATGCAGCTGGGTGATAGATGGCCCGGTTCAACCCCCAGTCGGGCAGAGGAAAGACAAAGTGAGACCTGAGGACTTGGGGCATGTGTCCTACAGAGCTTCCCTCCGGTACTGACAGGTCCCTCTCACATGAGCCACAGGCAGAGGGAGGGAGAAGGTCAGAGACTGACTTCCTGGGCTCTTGGCCTGCCTCGGGGAAGGACGGGGCGACGTGCCACTGGCCTCCTGCCTCTGCTCTTTTCTTAAATGCCAAGGGGCCCGATTTAGGGGCAGCACATCCTGAACCCCGTCGTGAGCAAAGGGCAGCTTGTTATTAGGTAGAAAAGATTTATTAATCAAATAACCACACAAACAACAGTGACCATAGTCTGTGAAAACTATTAGAAATTAAAGTCCAAGAGCCAGGAGAGCACGCGGCAGAGGCCCCCTGGTTGGGGAGATGGAGGTGGTCAGGAAGCTTCCTGGAGGGAGTGACACTGAGCTGGGACCCAAGGGACAAGTGACTGGTAACTCACTGGAGTGCCAGGAGGGCGCTCAGAGCAGAAGGCTGCTTTTGCAAAGGCCCTGGTTTGTCATGGAACATGCAGAGCAGAGGTCAAAGCAAGGTCAGAGGGACAGCATGGCTGGGGTGGGACGGTAAGAGAGGAAGAAGCAGGATCTGGGGCTGTGCGAGAGCCAGGCTCAGGAGGGGCCTTGGATGGCCCACAGGAGAAATGCCACAACCCCCTTCCACAAAAAATAAAGAGGACACGTTCAGCCTCATTACAAGTGAAGGCACCTTTGAGAAAGGGACTCTACACACCGGGGACAACATAGCAAAAGATTAGTATTAAATGATCACTGCACATGCAGATGCCCCTCAACTACACTGGGCTTGTCTCAAAAACTGAAAATAAGCAAGTTGAAAATGCATTTGGTGCCCCTAATCCGCCGAGCACCAGGGCTTAGCCCAGCCCACCTTAAACATGCTCAGGACACTTACCTTGCCCACAGGAGGCAGACCCAGCCCAACGCCTGGTTTATACCAAAGTGCTCAGCGTCACATGCAGTTCATTGAACACCTGCATCCACAAAGGCCTAGCAACCCAGCTCGCCATAGCCCATTGGGTTTGGAGCATCGTGATCTTGGGGTTGACTGGGGTCTGCACCTCACTGCCACCACCTGGCCTCTTTTTTTTTTTTTTAAGAGAGAGAGAGAGAATTTTTTAATATTTATTTTTTAGTTTTCGGTGGACACAACGTCTTTGTTTGTATGTGGTGCTGAGGATTGAACCCGGGCCGCACGCATGCCAGGCGAGCGCTCTACCGCTTGAGCCACATCCCCAGCCCACCTGGCCTCTTGAGTTGGTGGCCTACAGCACACCAGTAGACGGAGAAGAGATAAAAGTTCAAGATTGCTAGCAGTTTCTGCTGAATGCATACCCTTTCACACCATTGCAAAACCAACAAATCCTAAGATGAACTGTCATTAAGTTAGGGACTATCTGTTTATGACATGTATAGCATTAAGTAAACTATATATTATTATAATTACATATGGCATGTAATAACTATATTATCTACATGTCAATGAGAAAAAGAAAAACAACCCAATAGAGAAAAATGTCCAACAGAAAGATTTTTTCAAAAACTATGCAACACCAAAGACTAATACTTATATTTAGCTGAAGATGCTCAACCTGACTGGGACGCAGGGAACCTGACAGAAAAAGCACAAGAGCGTTTTGCTGCCACTCAAGGAGCTGGTGGCCCAGGTGTGGGAGTGCATCCAGGGCCGAGACATCTTCTGCTTGCTAGTGGGAGAGTAAACTGACACTTCCTCTTGGGGAAACTCTGGTCAAGTAGAAAACACACAAGCTTCCTCTCCCAGCAACTGAATTGTACCAACTGTTAAAATATTGACGTATTTCTGGACCATTGGTCAATACCCACCACCCCAAGCCCCTCCCTTGTGACCCCCCCAGCATGATCCAGTAATCAAAGACTTAATGCCTGGGACGGCAAGGACCCTAGGGCCCTGTTCCCCTCTAGAACCTGCATGGGTCCTCTGTCTGGTCAAACCAGCTGTGGTCCAGATCTGGAATGTGCCACGGGGCCCAAGGCAGTACTAGAAGGTTCTGGAGCCTTCAGTAGGTGACCCAGCGGGAGGAAGCAGGGTCCCGGGGTGCACCCTTGAAGGGGTATTGGGACAGCAACGTCCTGCCTCTCTCTGCTTCCCAGCCACCACGTGTGAGCAGCTCTGCCTCCAGCTCTCGCCATGCTGTGGTCTCCACAGGCCCACAGCAGGGCCAAGGGGCCCGGGACTGTAACTGTGAGCCCACACAAACCCTTCCTCCCTCAAAGTTGACTATCTCAGGTACTTTGTCATAGTGCCGGAAAGCGGCTCGGCGCATCGGGCATTAACATCTTGAACGTCTTCGCAACAGTCACACATAGCTCAAACCCAGAGAGGTTCTGAGCAATGCGTCATCGGGTGATTTGGTCACCGTGTGAACATCATAGGGTGCATTCACACAAACCACGGTGGTGGACTGTGGCCCACGGAGGTACGTGGTACGGCCTATTGCTCCTAGGGCTGTCGCACATAGGATTAGGTCAGGCACTGGGGGAATGTGCAGGCAAGAGATGTGCCGGACCGGAGGTCCCGAGGCTGCCAAGGGGCAGCTCAACAAGGGGGCAGCTCTGATCTGGGTAAGTAGAAGGAGCAGCTCTCAAACAAGGCTGGAAAGGGAAAGGCTAATGCAGGAAGCCAAGAGCACAGCTGCTCACCACTACCAGGCATTGGGGCTCATCCACCCATGCGCTCTGCCTGCACCCCGCACGGGCTGCACCAGACGTCACGACTTCGACAGTGTCCCTGGGTAGCAGGGTCTCAGCTCCATTATGACCTCAGGGGACCCCGTCGTGTGTGGTCTGCACTGACTGAGATGTGACGGCTCACATGTGCATGCGTGTGGTTGTGTCACAGGGAACTACAGAAATAAGCCACAGGAAACAGCCCGGGACGTGCCCAGGACGCCCAGAGCAGAGCAGTGCACAGCAGCTACAGCTCAGGGTCCCACAGAGAGAAGGGAGGGCGCATGGTGGGCCACAGAGCAGGGGGCAGCACACGCGCTGGGAGCGCACACCATGTCCTCTGTGCCGCTGGCCCTCCACATCCGGGGACTGGCCAACCTTGGATCAAGATGCTCAGAAGCGTCCGTCTGTACCACCTTCCATCTGCACTGTGTGCAGACTTTCCTGTTATGTCCCCTCCGCAGCAGGGACCACCCTCTGTGCACACAGCGTCCCACTGTTGGGTGTGAAAAGCAACCTAGAGAAGACTTAAAATAAATGGCACAGTGGGGTCGGGTAGGTGCAGACCCCATGCCGTTATATACGGGGACTTGAGCACCCTGAGGTTCAATGTCTGCTGGGCCCAGGGACCAATCCCCATGGATGTGGTCAAACCAGAGGGGCCACTGTGCGAGGCACCCTTTCAAATGAGGCTGTATCATGCTCAGAATCAGCTGCCTCAGCTGATTCTTACACCATTTTACACAAGAGGAGGCTTTGACAAGGGCCAAGGCAGGTATGGGGGTGTCGAGTTTAGAATGCAGGTGTGATTCCAGCCGTCCGCTCTTCGTTCCAACAAATCAAACAGGGCTTGCCCCTTCTCTGCGTAACTGATGGGGCTCACGCAAGGCAAGACTACCATGTCACCAACCTGCCGTGTTGTCCCAGCCAGGCACAGGACCAAGCCAGAGTGTTGGCAATTAGAGAATCTCAAACAAGCAGAAGGTACTAGAGATGGGAACCACCCCAGGCTACGCAGATCATTTTACAAGTCCAAGAAAATGTGGCCCAAGGAGGACTTTCTGCTCTTCCCATCCCGACCTCTTTGTGCGATGTGACGTTCAATCCCCGAGCACTGGAAGAGCCGCCAGTCAGGAGGCCAGGGGGTGCAGCAAGGGAGAGAACACAGAAACTGGGAGGCTGAGAAGCACAGAGGCCTGATCGTTGCCTGGCCCAGGCCTCCTCCTGCCCACTGTTGTGGGGCCACAAGGCGCAGGCAGCGCTGGGCAGAAGCGGGAGGGCGGCCTGTGGCCCCCTCCCTGGATACCTCGGGCAGAGGCTGCTTCCCTGGTTCAGAACCCCCTGCAGGAGGGCTTGCTTCACCTGGCTCACACCAAGCCTTCAGTCACCTCACTGGTTGGCAAACGTGACCTGCCGGTCTTGTCTCACGAAGCATCCAGACGGGAGGCGCTCAGAGGGGGCAACTGTGCCCCCAGCTGCACATGAGCATTCCGGGCCCACGATGTCCTAGGCCCCCACTCACTGACAGCTACCCCTGCTCCCAGGGGGCCCTGGAGCCTGCCAACCCCACTAACAGCTTGTGTCCTCACCTGCACAGGGTGGTGAGTGCCCGCCCAAATGTCTCATCAGATCAGATGACCAATAAGAGGACAGTTGGCAAACTCCCCACCCTGGCCACCTGAGCCGGCTGCAGTGCCCACGGGTGCAGGGGCCTCTCCCACACGTTGACGTCCCCTCCTCCAGATCCATCCCCAGCTGTGGGGTGGCCGGCGTGTGGTGACCCTGAGGAGCCTCCCTCTCGTCCTCCATGATGCCGGACGCCTTGCACCCTCCAGCCCTTGCAGGAGTCCTCTCCCCAGAGTTCCTTGCTGACATTAGTTATGTTTTGTCTTGTTTTGCTATGTTTTTTTAACAAGAGCCATTCCAAGCAGGGTGAGATGGCTCAGGACAGTTTGGAGGTGGCCAATGGTATTGAGCGTTTTTCCATGTTTGTAAGGTATTTGTCAAACTAGGTGGAAAGCAGGATTCCAAACTGTCTTACCACAAAGAAATGGTGGAGGTGGGGGTGGGTTCCGTCACTGCATAGTGTGTATGTACTGAGGGGCACGTGGCACTCCCTAAGTCTGTGCAACTGTTATGTATCAATGAAAATAAAATTGAAAAGGTGGGGACTGGGTCAGTCCTCAGCGTGTAGCCCGGGGTCGGGTCCTGACGGCCCGTGGGAAGTCAGGCACTCTGGGCGCTGGAGCAGCCCTGGTGTGGGGTCCAGCGCAAACGCTGGGAGGGCAGAGCCTGCAGGAAGCAGGGCTTTCAGAGACCCTCCTCCCAGGCATGGTGGGGCAGAGGGGGAGGAGGAGGCACCGAGTCTCCAGGCGGAGGGGACCACTGGGCAGAGGCTGAGGCCAGGAGGAGGCAAACCCGCGGACTGCAGGTCCGCCAACCCTGAGTCTGCAGGTTTAGAGGAGGAGAAGCCAGGCCTTCGCCACGCAGCTGGCCCCTGAGTGACCTTTGTCATTGACACGGAGGTCTGGTTCTCTCGAAAGACCCAAGGCCAATGGCTTCTTGATTCCCTAAGCTGGGAGTTCAGAGCCTGTGGCTCTCTCTCAAGGGTTCGCCTCAGCTGTCTTATTAAATATGGAAACCATCTGTGTTGGGATGTTTTAGCAAAAATCCCCACATCTGGAAGATATTGGTCAAGAGTCTAATTAAGAATGTCAGTGACAAATTGTCCTCCAGGAAGTGTTTAGGACGAGTGGGTAATTGGGATTTAATGCCCTTGGCCTCTGTCCCTTCCGGCTTGTTTACTTGTCCTAGCAGGGGATGGGTTGGGGAGGCAGGTCCCTAGCTGACCAGGCCCCAGCCCCACCACAGCAGGAGGGCCAGATCCAGGAGGCCAGCACATGCCCCCAAGTGTGATACCCCAGAGACTGTGTTTGCAGCCCGTCATCCCTCAAAGCCACACGATGCCCCTCCACTGACGGGCAGCTCTGTCCACTGCGCTCTCCCTGTCGGGCTCACGTCCTGTTTGGAGACAAAGCTCACAGGAGGTCACGTTGCTTTCCGTTTGAGGACTTGTTTCTTTTGCTGTCTCAGAGCCCCTGCCCCAGGGAGAGGGATGTTCAGCCCTGACCAGTGGGACATCCTCAAATGCCAGGGTAAGTTGTCAACACCCCAGTCCCTGTGGCTGCAGGAGGAAACCTCTCATTAATGACATCCTCTGAGGCTCTTCTCACCCCTGGGAGCTGCAGGGAGGGCCTTGGCCTCCTATCCCTGAATCCCAGCCATCCTAACCCAAGATGGCCCTGGGGAGCGCCGGGAACACAGGGACTCGGGCTTGTGTTCACGTCCATTATCATTATGATTCCAGTTGTGGGTACTGGTGGTCAGCGCGGCGACTGGAGAGATGTGCTTTTCTGTCACCGTTGTGGGTCTCGAGACCCAGCCTCCTCCCTCCCACCAAGAAAGCCACACTCTTGAAGGCACACTCTAGGCCAGGGCCTGGACCCTCATCCCCCAGGTGACCGTGTCTCTGTCTTTATGCTCCATGACCCTCCCACCGAGACCCCATTGCCTCCATCTCTGAACAGTCCCCAAGTCCCCCATCATGGCCAGCACCCAGTGCAGGCCATCGATCGTCCTCTCCCACCTGGGCAATGGAAATGACCTCAGCTTCTGTCCTGGTCCATATCTGTCCATAGTCACATATGAGCCAGGCTGATGTGGTCTGAACGTGGTTGGTACCCCAAACTCAAACAGGAGTGTGATCACCAAATGTCTCCACTAACGGCCTCCGGAGGCTGCCAAGCAATGGGACTGCAGTAGAGATGGTATCAGAGGGGGTCACGGCATGAAGCCTCCGTGACTGAATCCTGATGGCTTTTTAAGGAGCTGGGAGAGGCCACACAGATACACAGGGTTTCACCAAGGTGTGGCGCCGTCAAGGGGGGGCCCCCCAAAAGGCATGCAAGATGCTGTTTGGAATTCCAGCCTTATTTTCTTTATAAAGTAGCCTGGCTCGGGTGTTTTGTTATAATAATGAACAACAGACCAAGGCACTGGTGCTTTGTGCAAACAGAAAGCAAATTGCATCCTGCCCTCTGGTGGCCTCCCTTCACAGCAAGGACACCCCACAGTGCCCAACACGGTGTAGACCAGCCTCCCAGACACTCCCCACGCCCTGCTACTGTCTCCGTGGCTCTCCCTACTCTGTTCATCTGCTCATTGTCTGCAGTGGCCCTCAGAGCACAAGCTCTATGAGAGTAGCCCGCCGCCGTTCTTGTTGGGAGAAGGTGAGCACCAACCCCTGAGCCTGCCGCAGTCTAGCTGGGCACAATTCAGGAGCCACTTGTCAAAAGAAACGAACTTTAGCTCCACAGGAGCTCTTGAGGAATCCCCTCAGAGCCCAACTGCCACCACCGGCTTCCCACAAGCCTCTCAACCTCCCCCACTCCTCCTGCTCTTGAGGCCAATTGGCTGGGTCGTGTGGGCGGAGCCAAAAAAGTCCCCCAATGAGCAGCTCCGTGGTCTGAAAGGGCGGGGAAACAGCCCAATGAGCATCACCACAGAGGAGCCAATCAGCTGGCAGCTAGAAGTTTGCTGGGGCCGCTGTGAGCCAATCATCAGCTGGAAGCTGGAAGTGTGCTGGGGCCCCTTCCCCTGTGGCTCTCAACAGGAGCCCAGTGATGAAGGAAGCACCTGCAAAGCCCAAGAGCGCACCCAGAGTGCCCGGCTTGACCCACCAGAGCCATACCCCAGCCCTGGCACACAGTGGGTGCTTACTTCTGGCTGCCAAGGTCAAGGGTGCAGAATTCCCCCAAGCTCCTGGAGTCCTGCCCGTTCAATATCCCCCACTACGTCCCCACTGCCCCTGCCTGTCCCCGGTCCTCACCACCCCTACTCCCTCTTCTGCCTACTGCTCTTCAATGGCTGTCCATGACTTCGTGGGCCACCTGCCACCACCTGGTTCTCCAGGACCATTCCCCTCAGCTGCTCCTCATAAAGGCTCCACTCCTCTCTGCACCGCATCTTCCATACCTTCATCAGGTTGGCAGCATTTGTCCATAATATAGATGCAGCCCTGCCCTCTGCTTCAGATGCCCCCCATCTCCACCACCTGTGCACAGCACCCAGTGCTGGGATTGGGTTCCACGCTCTGCAGAGCCTGAGCCCTGCCGACTTCGGTGACCTCGTCTCTCTCATCTTGGCCTAACTCTAAGCTCCAGCCACTGCAGCCTCCTCCCAGGGTGAGCCTCAGCGTGACCGCCCCTTCTACCTGGGACTCCTTCTCCTGGGGGCTCCCTGGCTATGCGGAGGACTAAGGCTTCCTGAGTGGCCTCTGTTTCTTGTCCTGGCCTCCCTCGTTGTCCTGTCTAACCGTGTGGCTGCTGCAGCAGAACACTCGAGGTCGGTGTTTACAAACAGCAGAAGTCGATGCTCACGGTTCTGGAGGCCAGAAGTCTGAGAGGATGGTGGGAGCAGGTGACTGTCTGGTGAGGGCTTCACAGATGGCAGACTGTTGCTGCATCCTCCTGTGGCAGAGGGACAAGGGGATCCGCTTGAGCCTCATTTATAAGCTCTGTCCCTTGTAAGTGTGGAGGCCCCGTGACTTCATCACTTCCCTGAGACCCCACCTCTTCATACTGTCCCTTTGGGTATCAGGTTCCAACAAATGGATATGTGAACACACACACCAACATACCCTGGTGAAAGGCCAAGGTTCGTCATCGGAGATTAAAATGCACACACACAGATAGCAGTGACAAAGATGAAGCACCTTATTGCAAGCTGCTGCTAGCTTATATAGAAAGTGAGAGTCAGTTATCTTAAACCCGGAAGCTCCCAGGGCCAATCACAGTAAAGGTCAGGTCGTCACCTACGGTGCACGCAAGTCCGCCCTGCATAAGATTCATGAGGGGCACGAACTGTCCACGAGCGCGGAAGACAAGAGGACCCATTAGAAAATTTTCAAAACAACTTGTTATCCGCCCACTGGCAACTTGCCCGCTGCCATGTTGCATTAGGGGCTCCTTATCTGAAAGGCCCCGGGAGTTCTCAGGGAGACTCCCAACACCTGGCCCTCAGTGGGACCTGAAAGTCTTCCTGGGGTCTTCTTTCCAGCTATTATCTCCACAGGTGGATGGCTAGAAATGGCCAAAACCCAGGAAGCAATGGGAGACAGCGGACCTTTCCATGCCTGGGTCCCTAGTGAGCCCAGGGCCAGACTCCCCCTCCCACCGGGCAACACTTAGGCTCGGTGCAACTGAAGAAGGGTGTGGCTGGAGGCTCGCGCTAGCGCCGGCCTCATTGAGTGGGGGAGGCTCGGGGACGGTCTGGAGCAGGATTCCGAGGCAGGCTGGTCCTTCAGGACGGCCAGGCAGGGAGGGAAGACGGGGTTGCCCAGGTCAAGCCAGAGCCCGCCCGTTTTCCTTCCCGCAGAACTGGGAGGCTGAGACCCCCAAATCATCGGGAGGCCTCCTGACGGGAAGTTCTCCAGTTTCCCTCTGCCTCTTGCTTTCTCTTCTCTTCTCTCCTCCACCCCTTCTTCCTTCCTTCCTCATCTCTTCATCTCTTCTTCCTTTCTTCTTTTCTTCTTCATCAGTGGGATCATTTGTTTGGATTAAAGCACCCACAGACCCCCGGTGTGCCCCGTACCCAGGTCTGTCCTTCCCTCGGACAGAGGGACATTTGGCTCAAGCTGAGACGTCGAATTTAGATCTTTGACACCCAGAGAACTTAGAGCATATGTGGGTCAAAACTGACCATTTGTTGAATGTAAACGATAAAAATATCCCTGCGGTTCAGCCCCACCCCACAGTAGAACACACAGGACCCGGGTTGGGGTGTTTGGTGAACAGGCCGCAGCAGCCGTGATCAGAAGATGCACCAGAATTTCATTCTGATTTAGCTCATTTCCACAAACGGATCTGTGTTGCTGCTGCCTCGGATTTTAACAGGCGTCCTCCTGAGCTGCTCAGCGCCCCCGGGGACTTGGAGGAGAAATATAGTCTTCCTGGGGTCTTCAGTCCAAGCCCCAGCTTCACGCTGCACTTTGGTGGCGCCCTCTGGTGGCCCACGGCAGCACCAGCCTGCATTTAGAAGTCCCTCCTTCCTGCTGCAGGGCTGGGGAGCCTCTGGGAGTGACGACGCCCACTGGGCCCAGCCCTCGTGGTCTTCTCTGCATGTCCTCAGCGCTTGTCACCAAACCGTCATTTCCTGAATGCTCCATACTGTTCACACTCCTATCTGATGGTCACTGCACAAAGGCCTTCCAGGGCTCTGCAGTGACAGGGACCTCCATCAAAGAAGAGTGGCCATATGCCAGGCCCCTTATAGGCACTGTTGACTCATCACAGTGTCAGGGGATCGACACCCCCCCCCCCCCCCCGCCTCACAGAGGAGCGAACAGGAACTCAGTGAGATTCAACAGCTCTCTTCAGGCTGCACCAAGAAAAACAACAGCAAAACCATCCGAACCCGCTGCCCTCCGGAATCTTTTCACCCAAGCATTTCAGGATCTTTTTGCAACTGACCCTGGTGAGCGCAGAGCCAATGAGTACAACTAAAGGTGAAAGAACGGGGAGAGGTCACTGCAGCAGGCCAGGGAGCCTGGGTTAATGCAAAGCAGTGCACCCCTGAACAAAGGAAGCACGGGCGTTTTACTGGGGTGTCTACACACAGTTATGTAGGAGAGCGTGGGCCAGGTGGGCACGTTCTGAGCATGCTCAGAGGCTCAAGGTCACAGATCACATGTTCAGAAAGGAAAGATGGCGGACACCAACACCTCTGGTCGCGCTCACTTCCGTTCTCTTGTGAGCCAACTTCATGCTGCCTCAAAGAATGAGTCACAGTGACTTTTGAGTTCAGCTAAAATAAAAAGAAATACAACTTTGAGTGAACAGTCTTTTGAAAGAGTAATAGCTTTCTCCTCCATAAGTATAAGAGTTTGTCCCTAAGGTGTCTGCCTTGCTAGGGTTGCTAAGGGAGACGGAGGGGAAATCTCGTGAGCCCAGCTGGGCACCAGGCACTGCGTTAGCTCCTCCTGGCAGCTCCCTCTTCACAGCATCCCCTGTCCTTCCACTTATCCACACATTCACTTGCTCAGCAAATATCCAATTGACATCCACAAAGTGCCCCAGATTTGAGGTGCTAGGGAGGCCCCCAGCAAGCCCTGGGGGAGACCTACTTTCTTATCTCAAGGCTCCAGAGATGCGAGTGGGAGCCAGTCCAGCCACGCCTCCCACAGGCCGATGTGCTGACCCAGGACGAGAGCTCGTCCACACAAGGGTAGGGCTTCTGAGTCTGAAGTCACAGGCCAGGAGGAGGGCGAGAGGTGAGCCTCGCTCTAAGGTGGCTTCGAGCTGGAGACAGGACTAAGAAGAGGCACTTCTGGAGACGGCGTGTCTGCCAGGCTCAGTGCCCCACACTCTGCACTGTTCCATCTCCAGCGAACCCCCGGGGAGGGCTGTTAGGATCCCAGGGTTCCCAGGTGAGGGGCATCACGAATGAAGAGGTAAAGCAACTTTCCCGGGGATATCTGGCTTGTTTGTGGGGAAGCCGAACTTTGAATTAAAGTTTTACTTGCTGCAAAGCCGGGATTTTAGCCCCTGGACTCTGGATGGAGCCCAGAAGGTGGCAGAGGGAAATGGCCATGGAATCCTTGAACTTCATAAAGATTCGGACCTGGATCTGAGTATCTTTGTGGAGACACTGAGAGATTTGGAGTAAGAAACTGTCAGATGTCATTTTATGAAGATTGACTGGAAAGGCTTCCTGAAGAAAGGGACATACAGGAAGCGGGCTGCTCCCACTCCCAGTCCCCAGAGCATGCAGAGAACAGGGGTCCACACGGGGCATGGAGAAGCCAATGGTACCCTCAAGGGGGCAGGAAGTCAGGCCATGTGTGTGTGAGTCCAAGGTACAGAAGGGACTTGGGGCTGGTCACAAGACCAGGGAGTGGTCAGAATGTACGTGCAAGCTCAGGCTGTGAGTGAGATGGCCCCAGGAAAATTGAGAGAATCCCTGGGGAGAAGGACCAGGCAGGTGGCAGGGGAGCAGGTCACTGCTGAGGACACCAGGGAGCCAGAGGCGCTGGGAGCTGTAGAATCGTGCTTTCGACACAAGAGTTGGAGCAAGTGCCCCAGAAGAGTCGGGACACCCGGGGACAGAGTACATCCATGCCACTCTCTGACCTGGAGTCTAAAGTCAAGAGGGGTTTGGGATGCAGGGAGGTTGTCTTTGGTTCCCAGCAACTCACCCACCACGAATTTCAAAATCTCTCCCATCTGGAATGCAAAAATGATTTTCAGTGCTCAGATGGTTACAAGGGCACCGGTTTTTGCCAAGTCACATTATTTGACAGAAATGGGCTGTGAAATGCCTGCTAATTGCTACAAGATTTAACAGGGAGAGGAGGGCCTGAGAGGGGCGCGGGGAGGGACGCTGTCAGTCTTTCATGTGGGGAGCTGAGGGATCAGGAGACATAATGGGCCGCTGCTCCCCTCTCCAAGTTACCAGGATCATTTTATCCCAGGGAAAGAGGGATGAAGCTTCTTAAAAGGGCAATTATGACATATTTTCTCATTGTTGTTGAGAAAGCTAAACCCCAATTATCCCGGCTGCTTTGGAGGGGTTTTCAGAAGGCACTTATGCCGCTGTTGAGCTCATCGCCTCCCCAGGCTGCAGGGAGAGGTCGGCTCGATGTGCTAATCCGGCTGATCCCCCTCTCCACACCGACAAGTCTTTGCAGGGTTCTTCTCGCATGTTCCGTTCCTGCCCTGAAATTGGACCACGGGGCCCTTGAGGCGGCTGAAGGCAAGTTTCCAGATAACCAGCAGGGCCTCCACCGAGCTGCTAAAGGTCCTGGAAGCCGGTGGAACCCGACTGCCTCTCCTCGTGCTCTGATCCTGGGGAAACATCCCCAAATCATTTTCACTCCCTGGACCTGAAACCGTCACTAACTCCCCAGTGGCTGGAAGAGCTGATCAGAAGATTCTGGGGTAAAGTTTGACCCCCGTCCTGGGGTCTTCCTCCCCTTCTCAGCTCTTCTCCTTCTTTGCCTCGTGCCCCTGTGTTCTATGGAGCTGGCTGGACGCACTGCGGCCCACACCAGGTGCTAGAGGAGCTCTGACCGGGAACAGAGGGCCGTCAAGGAGAGGAAGTCACCATGTGGCATGGGAGACTTTGTTGACAAGGTGCCGCAATCTGGCTGGGCACAAATCACGAGCCACTCAAGCAGGAACAAACTTTATTTCGGAACTCCCACAGCATTCCACGCACACTCCCCCGGAACTCTCCCGAACGCCACCCACGCAGCTCCTCCAGGAACACACCACACACCGACCGGAACTCCCACCACTGGAACTTCACCAACCAACGTGAAATCTTCAGGAATCCCCGCGAGAGCTCAACGGGAACTCAACAGGAACTCTGCGAGAACTCAAAAGTCATCATCTTAATGGCTCGTTGGCGTCACCTCTCAACCACTACTTCTGGCAAAAATGCCATGCGTCATCCCAACTCGGCTGTGGCCCTCAACAACAAGGGATGGGGCTCTGGGGCACAGAGAATGTAGCACCTAGTCAGAGTGCTGAGGGAAGAGGGCCACAGAGTGGAGACGGCTGTGTTGGTGAGCGTGGCGCACAGGTCTGGGCCGGGCAGCCAGTGGCAGGAGGCGCCATTACTAAGAGAAAGGCCACGGCCAAGACGTGGGTTTGACACGCGGAGGAACCTGCTGAGCAGCAGGACCTCGTGAGGACACAAGGAGGTGCCCCAGGGGCAGATGCATAGCTGGTGACCAGTTGAGGGGTCCAGGCTGGAGAAGACAAGGGAGTGGTCAGCTTAGAGAGAACACGGGAGCCCTGAGTATGAATGAGACCACGCAGGAAGATGGTTCCTGGTGAGGAGCCCTGGGAGCACCAACAGGAAAGGGTCACGTGGAGGTGGGTGGACAGGACCACAGGCAGGAAATGAGCTCATGTGTGGGTCCTGCCCTTTCCAGTGGGGACAGACAAACAGCAGAGACAAGAAGGCCCAGTGAGTCTGATAAAGCAGAGGGCAGACTGCAATGACAGGAGCAGGCTGCCAGGTGCCCTTCCCCTCCAGGTGGTAGGGATTTGGTGGCTTTGGGCATGAGTTCCAGGGAGGCAGCCTCTGCATCCTGGGACTCTCCCAAGCATGGGGTATGTTACTCAGAGGTCCCTTAGACCACACCTGAGATTTTGGTGCCTCAGGATGGGGACTGGTCATTCCAGAAAGACCAACCATGTGGTCAGAGAGGACTTTGAGCCGCCCACTTGATATCAGCCAACCTCTGGGGTTGGACACTGAGTCTCATGGCCAATGAGCCCACCGACTGCTGACACGAGCAAGCCCCGTGAGCACTCTGGACAGTGGAGCGTGGGCAAGGCTCCCTGGCTGGTCGTAGCCTGACCTCCATGAGCCGATGTGCCAGGAGGGCCCGACTCACCGGGAGAAGACGGGGAAGTCTCGTGTGTGGGACTCTGGGACACACTCAGTGTCTCTCCCTGGAGCTGGCTCTAGTGTATGCACTTTATAGTGAAAATATTGTGCTTCTTTCACTTCTCTGAGCATTTCTAATGAGTGCTCAGCCTGAGGGAGTAAGGGGAACTCCCAGGTTGTAACCAGGGGTCCTGAGTGCTAGTGCTTGGGGACCTGAACCTGAGCTGGTGTCTGAAGCCAGGATCTTCTTGGAGAACTGTGCATTGGGCCAGCTCTGGGTAGCTGTGTCAGAACATGCACCTTCTCGAACAGCTTGGGGGGCCAAGGACAGTCTCTGCTATGGTTCCAGTGTGGCTTGGTCACTGAACTCACGAGGCGGTGTGAGGGGCAGTGGGGCCTTGAGGGAAGTCAGGTAGTGACCTGACTAAGAAGGAGGGATGTTTGTCCCCTGGACAGAGTCCTCACTCTGCCTGGGCTGGCACGGATCTGGGCTCCGACAGACAACCCGGGGGCTCCCACTTTCTCTCTCCTGAATTTCCGTCTGCTCCCAGTTCCCCTTTCTGCTTCTCCAGCCTGACACGGCGGCCAGGGACCTCACCAGAACCCAAGAAAACGCCAGCACCATGCTTGGGACTTCCAGAATCAAAATAAACCTCCTTTCTTTCCACATTATCCAAACTTGAGTACTCTGTGATAGCAACAGAAAACAGACTCAGACAGCAGTAACATCACTAGTCCTTCCTTTGTGCTAAGTACCTCACACAGCTCCTCACTTTACCCTATGAGGAAAGTACTCCTGAGAGCCACAGGTTATAGATGAAGAAATGGAGTCTCAGATTTAGGGACCCTGGCCGAGGTCATGCATGTAAGAAGTGGGGAAGCCAGAACTAAACCCAAGCAACCAAACCCACGCGTTCAATCATGCTAGAAAACGGTTTGCTAGGCGTAGTGAGTGGCACACACCATAATCCCAGAGACTCGGGAGGCTGAGGCAGGAGGATCTCAAGTCCAAGGCCAGCCTGGGCAACTTAATGAGATCCTGTCTTAAAATGAAAACATAAAAATGGCTGAGGTGTAGCTCAGTGGTAGAGTGCCCCCGGGCTCGAACACAGTGGCACAAAAACAAGCTTCTTTCTCACAAGGTATCCATCTTTGTCTCTGATGTAAGAGGTCTAGTAGAATCGTGGAAATGAGTCTTGAGGTCTTTGTTTACTCGGGAGTACTCATTGAACACTCTGAACACTCTGTGCTGGTTTCTATGACACCCGTGAATCAGCAGTGACCTGGCTTCGTGGTGTGTAGGTTCCAGCTAGCAGGACGCAGGGTGTGGTTAGGACTCTGGCCTTTATTCTGAACTAGATCAGGAGCTATCTCTGTATGGCTTTGAGCACCAGAGAGCGAGTGACCTGATTCATATTGTAAAAGAGTCGCTCTGGCTGCTGTGTTGAGCAGGCCCTAGTGGGGAAGAGTGGACTCAAGGAGGCTCATTAAGACCTTTGGCCAACAGGGGTGGTGGCTTATGTGCCAGACCGTAGGAAAAGGTGCAGGGTCCACTCAGTGAGGTTAGCTGAGGTTGAACTGGAGTGTGGCAGAGATGAACTGAGGATGGGTCTGATATCTGGAGACTGAGCGACTGGGAGGGTGAAGTTCTGTGGTAAGATGGAGTAGCTGGTGTGAGAAGCTTCCAGGGAAGGGCAGAGAGAAGGTGTGGGGTGCCTCTTGGACAGAGGAGTCCACGGCATCTCTCAGATATTTCCAAGAGGACGTGTTGAGTGGACCATGGGTCATGCATGACAAGGCTTAATAGCACTCCAAAGAAGGGCTGGAGACACAGGTGTGACGGCCATCGGAGTAGACACTGTATCCAAAGGTATCCTTGAGGGAACTAGTGCAGACAGAGAAGAGGAGGAGATGGAGACCCAGCCTGGAGCTATCCAACATCGAGTGGTTAGAGAGAAAAGAAAGAACTGGCCGTTGGGACGGGGCATGACCAGTGTGACAGAGGAGCACCAGGAGAGTGGACCATCTGGAGTCCAAGTGGGGAACCTGCAGTCAGTGGGAAGAGGGATCAAGTACTTGCTGCTGAGAGTCCAGGAGAGACAGGGGTGGGGCTGGACTGTTGGAATTGGTGACCTGCAGAGTCTTGGGCTAGACAATCTCTATGACCGCACCAGAAACACCCGATGGGTGCCTGTATCTGAGAAAATGGGGGACAAACAGGAAGCCGTGGGTAGAGAAGTCTTCCAACAAGTTTTGCTACAAATGAACCCAAGAAATGGGTCGCAGCCAGCAGGGAAAACGGAGTAAGAGAAGTTTTCTTTCTTCATTTCTCTGCTTGCTTTGTTAAGAAATAAGATGGAAGAAACCATGGAGCCAAGAAATTTGAATCCCTGGCTGGATCTAAAGCCAGGACAGAGAAGCAAGGGCTTCCCGATGGGATTTGTCCTGGAGCCATAAGCTCACACCATAAAATACAACACCTAATATAATATAATGTTATATAATTAATATGGTTCTTGGAGTCTAAGTAATGAGGAAATTATTACTGTAAGGTTTACTCTTGGTCTGTAAGTTGGCACGGCCCCTTCTGGTCATTCTGGGGAGCTTCCAGTACACTGGGGCGCACGGGGCATACACCAAACCATGCCCAACGGGGTCAGGAAGGGCGTGAAGGTGCCCACGCTGGGCCCGCAGGGGGGTCTTCTGAGCGAAGCAGGTGGGCGTTGGACGCTAGTCAGAGAGCTCCTGTGCCCTCTCCTGGGCTGGCTGCGAAGCTCTCTGGAAGGGCTTTTCCCCATTTGGGTTTCCGGTGCCGGGCTGGGCGGTCCCCACTGTGTGACTCACCAGACCAGTGTCATCGCGGCTCTGGAGGGCTAAGGAAGGCCGCGTGGGACTGTGGGCAAGGCCTTCCTCACACAGGCGGACTCTCTCACCTGCTCTGGACGCTGCCCCCCCTGGAATCAGAGTGACCCTGGGAAGGCCCCTCACTCCTCTAACTTCAGTTTACTCCACGGGGAAGGGGGATCCCATGGGTGGGGCGATCCCATGGATAACAGATCATGTGACGTCTGTGGGGAAGATTGCAGATAGGCACTGGGGTCCTAGTTCAGTGACCTTGCTGCAGCCCAGGACTGGAGGGATGGAAGCAGTGCGCCAGACACGGGGCCAGCTATGCGCAGGACACAGGGCCAGCTGTGTGCAGGGATCTGGCGTGAACAGAGGGATGGCGGTGGGCTGCAGGGCCTCACAGGAGCATCTGCCTGGGGAGCCCTCCCGGGGAAGCCACAGGCTGAGCCCCCTGCATCACCCGGGGCCACATGTGAAGCCCAGCCATGTGACAGCGATCGTCTTGCTCCTCTCCCCCACGTGCCCAAGCTTCTGCTCCCCCAGGACTAGGTGTCCAGTTTGAGAGCATCTCTGGCGAGCTCTTCCCCTGACCACCTTATCCGATTCTGCCACCTGAGTCCACCCTTTATTTTTTTCTCACATCGACCTGCTCTTTTTCCTTACATCACCTATCAGAATTTGCCATCCCAGGGCTGGCTCTGCACCCCTCAGGTTCGACACCTGAGGATCCAGCCACAGACCCAAGTGCAACCAGGTGTGCAGGGCTGCATCTTGTGACAATACACCCTTTTTTCTTGCCACTATCCCCTAAAAATACAGCATGAACATTGTTTACATAGTGTCGTAATTTTGATGTGTGGTGACCCCCAAAGGCCCGTGAGCTAAGCGCAGTGCTCCTGGGAGACGGTGGAAACTTTAAGAGACGGGCCTGCTGGGAGCTCCTCAGGTCACTGGGGACATGACCTTAAAGGGGATTAAGGGACCCCATTCCCTTCCTCTTCTTTTGCTTTCTGATCATGAGGTGAGAAGTTTGTGCCGCCCACCCTTGCCATCTGTCACTCCCGCCAGACAGCTAAAAGCCATGGGTCTGCCTGATCATGGAATGGGAACTCAAATCATTAGCCAAAATGATGAGCCAAAATAAACCCTTTCTCTTTTTAAGTAAATTACATCAGACATTTTGTTCTGGTGACAGAAAGCCGACTAAAACATATTGTGTTAAATGTGATAAGTCGTCCAGATATACAGGACCTATACAGGAGCATATGCTGTGAAGGTGCTATGCAAATTCTACACCATTTTTTGTAAAGGGCTTTATCATCTGCTGCTTTGGGTATCCATGGCTGGGAGTGGAACCAGCCCCTCACACATACCAAGGGCCAGCTCGACTTGTTTGCTTATTTACTTGAGGATGTGGACTTTGGTATCAAATTATGGGGAGAAAAACCAACTCCCACCCCAGTCAGGCCTGTCATCTTAGGGAAGTGAGTGCACATCTCCAAGCCTCCATTTCCTTGTCCTTAAACTGAGATCAAGACCACACCTCGTCATGGGGTTGCCATGAGGGTCCAAGGAGATGAGCCACTGAAGCCCTTGGACAGCCCAGAACCATGAGGAGTGGCTCAATAGATGTCAGCAGCTTCGATGTTCTTTAGAAACATGCTACGAGTGGACGTTGAGCTACACGAGGACAGGGACTTCAGCTGACTCGTAGGCACTTGGTATTTGCCGAATGAATAAATTTATGCACAAATTTGAACACACTCTACCCGGTTATAAAGAAAAGCCTGTGGCTGGCATGCGTGGTCCTGCTCTCACCTCCAACTGTTCCTTCTGAGATCCGTGCTCAACCGTCCCAGCAGCCGTCCTTGATCTCTCAGGAAAGTCCGTCACGAGCCAACAATGTGACATTGGACGCTGATGGCATGTCCAAGGAGCACTGAGCCTCTTACGTCTTGTCTGTTTTGAGTCTCCTCCTCCGTGACACTCTTTAATGGTGAAATAGCTGCTGTGCAAAGTTTGGCCAAGCTCGTCTTGAAGAGATGGTCCCTGGATTGGTGTCTGACAGGGAGTCTCGAGCAGGCGAGCTCTCTCCACCAACGGTAGGGTGCTTCACCGTTCGACGATCTTATTTTACAGATTTTGGAGGCCTGAGAGGAAAAGCAACGTGTCCAATGTCATTCCATGAGTCAGCCAGTGCCCGGACCCTTCCCAGGCTTAGCAAGCAGGGTGCGATGGAGTGAGAGCCCACGGCCCCAGGAGAAGAAAGATGGCCTCTGCTTCCCCACCAGGAAGAGCAGGGATCCTCCTATGCCCATCTTCTCCACTGATTTTCAAGTCAACAATACACGTCTATTGCTCCCCCCCCCCAATAATTTTAAGTGCTGATGTCATTTCTGAGCACCATATTTATTAAACCTTGTCTCCTCTGAGTTTCCCCAGAGGTACCTGCTGTCCTCAATTTGGAACGTTCCTTCCATGAACTTTGCATCACCACAGACACACGTGCGGGCACCCGTGGGCACATTAGCGTTCTGTGAGACGCATTGACCCTGCGTGCCAGCTCCCTCTGTTGTCCTCCAGCCCCTGTTTCCACTCTCAGCACATGACTTCGTGCACGTCCACATGGCTCCAGGCTCCATCTTATTCTTTTAAACGGGCATGTCGTTGTCCTTAGTGTGACTTATACGATGACCTGTTGCGTGACATTTAGGCAGTTTCAGAGTCCTCTGCTCCAGATGATGCCCCTCCTTGGTGCTCACAGGAGGCAGCTGTCCAGGGAAGACCCCCTAGACCCCTGCTGACCACAGGTGACACTGTCAAACTGCTCTCCAGAGGAGCTGTCGCAATACCCCCCCACCCATCCATTCCAGGGGCACCGCCTTGACTTTTATGTCCCCGACCATTAGTGAGTCTGGACATTTTTTCTTGATGAGGCTTAGATGTGTCTCCTGCCTGTAAATTGCTTGATAATATCCTTTGCACATTTTTCTATTGAGCTGCTTGACTTTTCTCCCAGGCCTATTTAAAAATAAATTAAAGCACTTAAGCCTCACTGAAACCTAAAGTGAATCATAGCTCAGAAATCTCATGCCACATCAAGAGAATGATTTGAAATGTTATTTTTAAAGGGTGGGGTGCTCAGGCTTGACAGAGAAATGTGGGTGACAGGCAGATCCGAGTGGAGAGAGGGCTCCTGGAACCCGGCTGCAGAAGGGGAGGGTGTGGGCTTCGCGTACGGCTCCTAAGTCCACCCCATACCCAGGGCTGGTGCAGAGGCCACACAGGACTGAGCCATGGGGATTGAGACCCGGGCAAAGAAGCAATGGGCCACATCCATCAATAAGTTCTGTACTGACTGTGCATTGGGATGAGCACATGGTGGATTCATAATAATACATATATTATAAAATTCATTTTGCCTATTTCTTTTTCTTTTCCACGTGGCTGCCAAAAGATTTGAAATAATACCTGTGGCTCATGTGACATTTCTGCTACATTTCTGGCCTAGGAGATGGGAGCAATTAGAAAGGGATTCTACTGTGTCCCCTTTCCCACCGGGGTCTAGCTGGCTTTAGAGTGACAGTGCCCAGACAAGTCACGCCTGTGAGTTTCTTCCCGTGGAAACTTGGACCATCACAAGAGTGACGCAGCCTCTCACTCCTCAGGGTGATGTCCATGGGACAGACATGAAGACTCATGCAGCTTCGTGAGAGCATGGATCATGGGTGGGTGTGGAGGTGCACACACCTGTGAGCACAGAGGATCACAGTTCAAGGCCTCAGCAACTTAGTGAGGCCCTTTCTAAAGAAAGAAAAAACAGACTGAGGGTGTAGCTCGGAGGTAAAGCACCCTGGGTTCAATCCTCAGTACTGAAGAAGAAATGGATTTCTTGGGAACTGGAAAGAGAACATTCACCCGGTGTCCCCCACTCCCAGGTGTTCCCTCTCCACCTCCCATGTGAAGGAGCTGCAGGTGACCCCTCTCGTTCCCGGAGGCCCAAGGAGTCCTCCTGACCATCCTGCTGCTAAGGTCGCCCACTCGGATCTCTGGCTCTGTGTATCCGACTCCATTACTGTGAGCTTCACTGCTTTATGAGTCAGGAGTCCTGCAAGGGGTGGAAGAACAACTCGAAATGGTTCAAAGAAAGAAACAAACAAGAGGAGTGAGGATTCTTCTTGGCTCTACAATGGTTTCCTTGGGCTGCCATAAGAAATGTATCTTCTCATAGCTTTGAAGTCCAGAAGGCCAAAATGAGGCGTCAACAGGGCTATTTCCCTCTGAGACCTCTGAGGACAATCCAGTCCCAGCCTCCTCCCACCGCTGATAGTGCCAGGAGCTCCTCGCTTTGGGGGACACCAGCCCAGCCTCTGTCCCCATCAGCAAATGGCCTTGTCTCTGCATCTCTGTTCTAGTATCAGGACCAAAAAAATTCCCAGCTGACTGCAGGAGAGGAGCTACCCTTTGGGTGTGATGATCTCATCAGGATCCTTGCCTTTGTCACATCTGCAAAGACCTTGTTTTCAAATATGGCCACATTCTGAGGCTCCACGAATTTTGGAGGGTATCTTAGTCCATCTTCTGTTATTAAAACGGAATGCTGCAGACTGGGTAACTTATAAAGAATAAAGGTTCATTCTGCTCACAGTTCTGAAGGTCCAAGGTTAAGGGGCCACATTTGGTGTGTGGGGGCCTTCTTGCTGGTGGGGACTCTGCAGAGGTGGCCCAGGGCATCCCATGGCGACACAGATTCAAACTGTGTTTTGTTAACAGACCACTCCAGATAACCCATCCACCCACTGTGCAGTCAACATTTCGTCACTGTCACCAAACAGCTCACGGCATCTGGGAAGCAGAGGGAGGAGAGAGCCAGGAAGGGGCCAGGACAAGGTATCCTCCCAGGCTCAGGCAGTGGCCTGTTTCCTCCGACTCAGCTTAACCTCCTGTGGTTTCCACCACCTCTAAATAACCCACTCAGCTTTGACTCTCTCCGAGGATCAATCAACTGTGGATGTCAAGACCCTCAGGACACTGTCACTTCCCAAAATCCCCACCCTGAGCACTGCAGCACTGGGGACCAAGCCTTCTGGGGGGCACTTGAGATTCAAACCATAACATCCCTGATCCATTAAGGACTGACCCATTCCCCTGGGGGGCAGAGCCCCAAGCAGCTGCCACCTCTCACTCCCTCTCAATAAGACTAAATTTGCATGTGAGCTTTGGTGGGGACAATCAAGCCACTGCAGGCTTGACCACCACAGGGTACTCTCTGGACTCCACATGCCCACCTGCACCCACACAGTGACTGCCAGCACCCCGTCATCTCGTCACCACACCTCCAAGGCCCTGGAAAAGGGAGAAGCAGCTCAGTGCTCCTCTAGCCCACAGGACCTGAGAGGCTCCCAAGGCCCCGCCTGACTTGGCCCCAGAGACTGTCCCTGCAGCTGCTCCCATCCCTCCGGCCTCAGTGGGTCCTGTGGTTGTCACCTCCCATTGCTGTCCCTTTGGGTTCCAAGTCCACACAGAACCCAGCCCACGGAGGACTCCCAGCCCATCCTCACCTCCTCGACTGCTATTTGCACCCAAGTAGACCTTCTTCTGCTTTTCTTTTCGTATTTATTCATTTACTTATTTTTATAGTACTGGGAATTGAACCCAGGGATACTCCACCACCGAGCAGCATCCACAGCTCTTTCTATTTTATTTTGGGACGGGGTCTCACTCAGTTGCCCAGGCTGGCCTCGAACTTGGAATCCTCCTGTCTCGGGCTGATGAGTAGCTGGGATTACAAACATACTTTTTAAAATTTCTTGATTAAAAACTACCTATGCTCATTGAAGAATGTTTGGAAAATATAAAAAGGAAGAAGAAACTTCATTTTTAAACTAGTTTACAACTATCCCTGGTTATAAAGAAGAAAAACTCTGGCCACTTTCAAAAGAGGGGAAGTTCACTAGAGGCCCTGAGAAATGAAATCTGTCAGGAACCAAGAGGACTCCTGCTTCTGCTGCTCCCTCCTCGGCTGCTTCTGGGAGTCGAGGAAGCTCTTTCTGAACTTCACTGAGCTCACTGCCTGCAGGGCTGCAGGCTCTCTTGGGCCATCTTTTCCCCAACGCCATTCTGTCTTCCTGTTCGCAGGTTGGCCTGGAGCACAGGAGGGGTGGGTTCCATAGCTGGCTCCGACCTAGGGCACCCCCAGTCCTCCTCGTCATTGCACTGCAGCGGGTACTGAAGATCCGAGAAGCAGCAGCGCCCAGCTCAGCTCTCAGGGAGTTTGCCGTCTGTGGAGGAGGGACCCAGGCACAAGTACACTCTCCATCGTGGCAAGTGACAGAGCAGAGCTTTATGGGCAAAGTTATGACATCACAGAGAAAGAACTCCTTAGAGAATCCTCGCCACAATTGGCTCCAACTTCAGAGCTGAGTCCTGGGCCCAAGTAAAGGAGGAAAGGTGGGTTAAGGCAGAGGAATAGCATGTAGGGCTCAGAGGCACGAAGGGTCATGAAACACTCTGGGATGGGAAGATGATGGGCATGATGGGAGGGTTGGCAACACAGGAGACGGGGGTGGGGGGTGGGCAATGGTCCCTGTACGTTAGGAGTTGGACTGGCCACTGAGAGAGATTTGGGGCCAACAAAGTGACAAAAATAGGAGGGAAAAATGCTCTCTAGAAAGTAAAGTTTTCTCATCTCAACTGGGTTCCCTGCAGCTTCAGATAGCTGGCAAGAGAGGGTCTTCTCCAAGGAGCTGCTCCTGCAAGGCCTGTGGCTACATGGCTCAGGCTCTTATGGTGGGTAACAGAGGGCAAGAGGGCAAGCTGCGTGACACACAAGCACGTTTAAAAACTCTGCTCTTCTCACATCTGCATCAACCCCAGCGGCCAGTGCAAATCTTATGACCAAGGACAGCTTCAGAAAGGCAAGGATATGCCCTCTCCCAAAGGCCACAGCAAAGGCAGGGAAAGAATGCAAATGTGGGGGGAAACGCGATCCCATATCACACTGCCCAGGACAAGACACAGGACACGACAGCTGGGCCCCTGAAGAAATAGCCCGGGGCGGGGGGGGTCACCTTACAGCACACTGGGTCTCCATTTTTCCTTCTAAGGACCCCAAGAGCTTTTGTCTATGTGGGTTGTATCCACGACACTTATAAATTAAAGCCAAAATTGTCTTACTTGTTAACTTGATTTTAAAATAACAAGCCCACTGTGTGCATAAATAATGTTTCTATTAAAAATAACATTTATCCAAAAGAAGGAAAAAAAATCAGTGGGAAGAGTGGCATTGCCTTAAAATTTGCAAGTCTCTTAAAGATTTTGCTTAACACATAAAAATTGATGTTTCTGTTTGCTTCTGCATTTGTTGTATTGTGCTGTGTTGTTGGGTTGAGGGGTGTGGAGGCCACAGAGCTATTAGCTGGAAAAGGATGGAGGACTTCAGTGGTCTTTCAAAGACTTACAGATGTTCTTCTTTGGTACTATACCAAAAGTGTACAAGTAATAGTTTCTCAATGGTTGGTGGCCATGACAGTGAGAAATCTGAAATCCTATTGCTGAGATTCATGATTGTTTTTATTGAGCTATGAGGTATTTTATTTTCATTAATCATACAAGTCGTATTCTATAATGTTCCAGGGACTTTTGTCTTCTGTTGTGTTAGAATCCATCATCTTCCGTGGCACCCTGAGTGGGTCTTCTTACCAAAGCCTGCTCTTGTGTGGGCTCCCTGAATTATGTGGCCCTTCCAGAATCTTGTCCCTCTGACAGCCCCTCTGAGAAAAATCAAATTCTTCCACATTTGGTTTTACAATGTCAGAGTGTCACATCCATCATTACCATGGCTGGATTCATTTGAAAAGTCTAAGAACTAGCAAGATGACAAATTCACATCAACAGACAGGTTACAAAATTTTAACTGTTGCTTTAAATCTTTGAATTTCATCATTGGGAAAAAATGCTGTCAGTTATTTTGCTTCAAGAGACAAGCTCACTTCATTCATTTCTGAGATAAAGTCTGTCAAAACCTAAGTCTGGATGAACATAGCTTGTCTGCAGTCATTCTTTGCAAAAAAAAAAAAAAAAAAGATGGTGTTCCTAGAAAAAGTAGCCAGCTCATCCCCAAAGTGCTTCTCCTCAAGACACTTGCAAAAGCTGTGGCCACTCAGAGTATTAAGAAGATGAATGCACAAAGGTGAAGATTTGATAAAATCCATATTTTTTCTCTTTCCTGAAGAACATTCTTAGGTAAAAGTGTCATTTCATTTTTATTTTGAGTGTGTGGCAGTGAAGAATTTGAAAGCATTAGTACAATTTGGTGCTGCTGCCGCCTTTAATTGCACCGGTTTTACCCACTGCATGACTCCAGGTTCACCTTAGCAACTCTGTGTGTGTAAGTGTATGTGTGTCTGTGTGCATATATCAAGAGATTTATTGAGAGGAATTGGCTCACATGTTTATAGCAAGTCTAAAATCTGCAGGGTCAGCCAGCAGGCTGGAGCCCCAGGGGACAAATGCTGCAGTTCCTGTCTCAGGGCAGTCTGCCATCAAACCAGGAAAAAAAAAATAGCTATTGCAGATGAAGCCCCAAAGGCAGTCTGCTGAAGATGTGGGGAGACGGACCTTTGTGCTCAATTCAGGCTCCCAAGTGACCGAATGGGGCCAGCCACATTATTGAAAATAAACTTCTTTGCTCAGAGTTACTAATTTAGGCCAAGAAGATAGCAGAATAAGATGCCTCAGACTCTGCTGCCCCAGACAGAGATACCAGATCAACAATAAATACACAAACTCCTTTTGCAGAAATTCAGAAGCCAGTTATGAGGCCTCTGCCCCCAGAAAACCCCAAACCAACCATATTGGAACTGGTAGAAAAATCCATACCACTTGTCTGCGAGAGCCCCTCCCACAGCTCATTAGGCATGGGGAGAGAACTCTGAACTCCAGACTTCTCCCTGAACAGAGAAAGGGAAGAATGGCTCCTATGTCCAGTGCTCTGATTTTTCCAGAGGGTCTGCTACAGGGACAAGATTCTATCTTGTCTGAATCTAAGCAGTGACAGGAAAGGCTGACAGGTTGGAGACTGCTAAAAACAAGGGTGAGGTTTGGAGCAAGCACATGCTAACTAATCACAGGCTCTTTCCGAAGTTTGTTGCAGAATAAGCAAGGAGAAATCCTCGATTCCTGGTTTCTCCTTGCAGAGAGGAAGAGTTAGAGTATGTGTCAAATACCAACTTTTGAAAGAGCTGCTCAAGAAATTGGTCTGTGTCTCCATGTCATGAAGTCCTGATAGGAGCTGGCATTTTCTAGGTGCCCAGGAAGCACTGAGCACAAAACATAGCTGGGCAGCTTGCTCCTGGTCCAGAGGAGCATCCGTAGATAAGACTAAGCCACGACTTCTTGCTGACCTCTCTCTTGGGGTGGACAGAAAGAGAAGTGTCTCATGCATTGAATATTATAGTGTTTGGGGGTGCTGTTCAAATGACCACCTGCTCTATGGCCTGGCTAGGAACACTGAAAGAACCTAACATACTCCAGAACACTAGGAGTCTCAGAGAACCAAGCAGAACCTCAAAAGCTACAAAACAGAAAAATCACCAAAGAGTAACAGTAAAGCCATCCTTTTCAGCAATTGCTTTGAGTGTAAGCCAATGAAAAGTGTCTGAACAAATAAAAACAAGATCCTGGATACTACATGCTATCAACCAGAGACTCACTTTAGATTTAAGGAGATACATATGATAAATGTGAAGGAATGGAAAATATTTTTTCCAGTAAATTACAGCTTAAAAGACCATGGGTTGGCCTACTATAAATAACCACAACATCAACTTTGATCATATAAATGATTCTTTAATGTGAGAGTTGTTACCTAGTAGCCAACATTGTACCTTCAATCCATCTGAATGCATTTCTTCTAATGGTTTGAAACATTAACTGGAATAAATCTTTCTATTTTTCTAGCTTTAGTTTATACTTACTCCTCTTACTCTCCATTCACCCTCAAATACCCCCATCCATCTATTTCTCATTTCTACCTTAGTGCATATTATTCTTTCCCATCTTTTCTTTTTTTCCTCTCTTTTTGGCCCAATATTTCTCCTCCCCCCACTTTTTGCCTTCACTTAATGTTAGAGCAATTTTACTAAATTTAATAACTAATTTTTCAACCCATTCCAGTACTTTATGACAAGTTCATACCTGGATTTGGGGAACCATGGAGAACAATATCCACAAGGTTTTTTGGTTTTCATGAAGTTTAAGAGAAAGAGGCTTAGCTCTGAAATGTTGTAGTAAATAGGGTTCAGTGGAATCTCTCAAAGTGGTTTTGATATTGGGATCAGCAGAGGTCACACGTCAACTTAGAATATCAATATCTGGATAGTCATCCCATCCAGGACTCTTAAGAGAAACAAGCTCACAAAGTAGTCCCTTACTTAAAAAGAAAAAAAAAAGAAGTGATAATCATCCCAACAGATTAGTAGACATACAAACAATATGAAAAAGCAATAAAACAAATCACCCCCAAGCAGCCCTCGATCCTTCAACAACTAACTCCATCAACACTACAGTGGAAAAAATGCCAGAGAAAGAATTTGGAAAGTTCATAGTTAAAATGTTACCTGAGCTAAAAGAAGACATAATGAGTGAAATTAGAGAAAAAATACAGGAAGTAAAAGATCACTTCATTAGAGAGAGAGAGATTCTGAAAAAGAACCAAAATGGAAACCCTGGAAATGAAACAATTGATAAAGCAAATTTAAAATTCAATGGAAAGTATCACCAATAGATTAGACCACTCTGAAGACAGATTTTTCAGGTTTAGAAGACAAAACAGAGATTAAATAATATGCTTTTGAATGATGAATAGAGAGAAGAAATGAATCAGGGAAGAAAGAAAAACTTCTTAGAAGTGAGTGAGAATAGTGATACAACATATCAAAATCTCTGGAATAGTATGAAGGCAGTTCTAACAGAAAAATTTATAGCATTGATCTCATAAATTAATAGAAGCCAGGTGTGGTGTCACACATCTGTAATTCCAGCAGCTTGGGGAGACTGAGGCAGGAGGATGGCAAGTTCAAAGCCAGCCTCAGCAAAAGCAAGGCATTTAGCAACTCAGTGAGACCCTGTCCTAAAGAAAATACAAAATAAGGCTGGGGATGTGATTCAGGGGTCCAGTTCTCCTGTGTTCAATCTTCTTCCCCTGAAAAAGAATAGGAAGATAGCAAATAAATAATTTAACATTACATCTCAAGGTCCTATAAAAAGAAGAACATATCAAAAGCAAAATCAGTAGAAGATAGGAAATAATTAAAATCAGAGCCAAAATCAATGAAATTGAGAACAGAACCCCATACAAAATATCAATGAAAAGAAAAAAGAGTTGTTTTTCAAAAAGATAAATGAAATTGTTAAACCCTTAAGCAAACTAACAAAAATAAAGACAAAACATTCAAATTAACAAAATTAGACTTGAAAAAGTAAATAACAAAGAGACACTACTAAAATCCAGAGATTCCTCAGAAACCATTTTGAATTTTTTTTCCCCAATAAACTAGAAAATCTCAAAGATACTGACAAACTTCTAGAGACATATGACATAACCAATTTGAACCATGAGGATATAGAAAACTTTAACAGGTCAATACCAAGTAATGAAATTGAGGCAGCTATGAAAAGCCTTCCAACGAAGAAAAGCCCAGGACTGGACAGTTCTCAGACAAGTTCCATCAGACTTTTAAGGCAGAACTAATACCAATCCACCTCAAATTATTCCATGAAGTAGTAAAGGAGGGAACACTGTCAAATTCATTCTATGAAGCCAGTATCGTCCTGACACAAAACCAGACAAAGACACATCAAGGAGAGAAAATTTTAAGCCAACGTTATTGATGCAAAAATTCTTAATAAAATATTGGCAAAACACACTGTAAAATAGTGCACCATGATCAAGTGTGTTTCATCCCAGGGTGCAAGGTTGGTTCAACATGTACAAATCAATTAATGCAATTAACCGCACGAAGAGACGTAAGGACAAGAATCACACGATTATCTCAATAGATGTGTGGAAATGGCACTTGAAAGGATACAGCACCCATTCATGTTTAAAAGACTAGAAAATCTGGGAATAGAAGTAACTTATCTCAACATCATCAAGGCTTTATCTAACAAACCCAAGGCCAACATTATTCGGAATGGAGAACAACCAAAGCATTCCCTCTACACAGGAACAGACAGGACTTCCCTCTTTCACCACTCCTGTTGAACATAGTCCTTGAAACTCCCCAGAGCAATCAGACAAGAGAAGAAAATGAAAGGGAAACAAATAAGAAAAGAAGTCAACATATCTCTGTTTGCTGACATAGTCCTTGAAACTCCGGCCAGAGCAATCATAGTTAGAAGACAAAAAAAAAAAAACCTCCACCAGAAGACTTCTAGAGCTGATAAATTAATTCAGCAAAGTAGCTGGATACAAGATCTACACTCATAAATCAATCAAGTTTCTATACTCCAATAAGAAATCTGCTAAAAACAAAAAAAGAAGAAGAAAGAAAGGAAAAGAAAAAGAAAGAAAACTACCTCGCTCACAATAATCTCAAAAAATAATATCAAATTCTTGGGAATCAATCTAACAAAACAGGTGAAAGACCTCTAAAGTGAAAACTATAGTACGCTAAATAAAGAAGTTGAAGAAGACCCTAGAAGATGAAAAGACCTCCCATGCTCTTGGATAGAGAGAATTAATATTGTCAAAATGGCCATGCCACCAAAAGTGCTGTACAGTTACAACACAATCCCCCTCAAAACACCCATGACATTCTTCACAGTACTAGAAAAAGCAGTTCTGAAATTTCATTTGGAAAAATAAGAGACCCGAAATAGTCAAAGCAATCCTCAGCAAGAAGAGCAAAGCTAAAGGCATGACAATGCCAGGCTCCAAATATACTAGAGTTATAGTAACAAAAATAGTATGGTACCAAACCAGGCATGAAGACCAATGGAGTAGAATAGAAGACACAGAGACAAACCCACATATATAGTCCTTTGATACTCAGCAAACGTGCCAAAAACGTATGTTGGAGAAAAGATAGCTTTTTCACAAATGTTGCTGGAAAAACTGGAAATCCATGTGTAGAAAAATGAAAATTGCCCCACATTTCTCACCCTGCACAAAAATCAACTCAAAGTGGATTAAAGACTGAGGGATTAGACTAGAAACTCTGCAACTGATAGGAAAAAAAAATGTAGACACAACCCTCCAGTATGTCGGCACAGGAACCAACTTCCTTAACCAGACTCCTAAAGCATAAGAAATAAAATCAAAAATTAATAAATGGGATGGCATGAAATTAAAAAGCTTCTGCACAGCAAAGGAAATAAGAGCATGAAGAGACAGGTTACTTCCAAACTCATTGTAAGAGTTCCGTACTGCCTTGATACCAGAGCCAGGCAAAGACACAGAAAAGAAAACTGCAAAATCCTCAATAAAATCCTGGCAAACTGAATTAACATGTCAGCAATAAAAAAGAATTGTAGATGTGATCAAGTTGACCAGGTGGGATGCAAAAAGAGTTAGATACAGGCAAATCAATGTGACCATGTGGGTGAAAGGAAGGATAATATCACATGATTACCTGAATACATACAGAAAAAGCATTTGAGAATGTAAAACATAGTCCTTGAGACTCCAGCCACAGCAATCAGATAAGAGAAGAAAATTAGTAGCCTTCGTGATAGAGACACCCAGCACATTAGCAGTAGAAGGAAACTGCCTCAGCTTGGGGGCACGTGCAAACAGCCCACACCAGCATCACACCCAACTTCTCTAAAATCAGCAACCTGGCCTGGATAGACACTCTTGCCAGTTCTCTCCCACACAGTACTGGGAATCTTGGCCACACCAGTCAGGCAAGGAACAGAAGTAAAAGAAAGTGGAGTTGGAAAGGAAAAAGCAAAGTTAGTTCTGTGTGTAAACAACATGATTTTATATGACAAAACCCTCAAGTATCCATATTCCACCCAGAGCACACTATGATCCGATGTGATTCATGTCAAAATCCCACCCAAAGGCATTTTTGCAAAAAATAGAAGAAACAGCCCTAAAGTTTCCATGGAACCACAAAAAACTGAGCAGCCAAACAATCTTGAAAAAGAAGACCATGGCTGGAGGCCCTGGCTTCCCAACTTCATGACCTATTACCAAACGGCATGATCAAAGCAACATGGCCGTGCTGTGATGACGGATGTCCAGATGGCGGGGGCAGAGATGGAGGGCACCGAGAGAAGCCCATGCGTGCTCAGCTAACTACCTTCAGTGAGAGGCAAGACCGGGCAAGGAGGAGAGGATGGTCTCTTCATTGAGTGATGCATGAGTGTCCCCCATGCAAGGAAATCCAACGGGGCCTGGACCGCACATGAAACTCAACACGAAAGGAACCCAGACTTAGACACAAGACCCCAAGCTGTGAAGCTCCTAGAAGAAAACACGGAGAAGACTTCCTAACATTGGTTTGGTCAAAGATTTCTTGGATATGACACCAAAAGCACAGACAGCATATGCAAAAACACATGCGTCGAAATACATCAAGCACAAAAGCAAACAGAACATAACAGAGGAAACTGCAATCGTGGAACGGGAGAAAATATTTTCAGACCATATGTCAAACAAAGGGTTAATATCCAAAAACATGCAGGGAGCTCCTACAACTCAATAACCGTGTGTGCGTGTGTGTGTATGTGTGTGAGAGAGAGAGAGAGATACACATATATATGGACTTGAACAGACATTTCTTCCAAGAAGATCCACTAATGACCCGCAGGACCAGCAGGTATATGAAAGGATACTCAGCATCATTTACCATCAGGAGAACGTATGAGAACTGCCGTGGGATGCCATGTGGCACTGTGAGGATGGCCCTGACCAAACAGAAACTGAAAACGCACATGTGGGTGAAGGCATGGGAAACCAGAGCCCGTGTGCACTGCTGCTGGAAGATAAAATGGCACAGAGGCCACCGGGAGATAGGTGGAAGCTGCTCAGAACACTACAACCTAGAACTCTTATGTGGCCCTGCGACCCCATCTCTGGGCACACAGCCAGAGTGGTCAGAAACAGAGCTCAAAAGACATGTTCTGCCTCTCATGCTGCAGCATCACCCACAACAGCCAAGGGTGCCACCAACATGAAAGCCCACCCGTGGACAAATATATAAAGAAGAATCGGCAGATGATGGAAAGTTACTTGACCTTAAAAAAGAAACTTGTGACACCTGCTACAGCACTGAGAAGCCTTAAGGACATTGTGCATAGTGAAAGGTGTTCCTCATGGAAGGGCGACAGTGCACAGCGCCACCTACAGGAGGCACCTACCCCAAACTCCCAGGAGTGGAGCTAGAGGGACAGTTCCAGAGCTGGCGGAGGGGTCGGAGAGATGCTTAAAAACGGGTTTAGAGGATCAGTTTCATACTGTTTACCTTTTAACACACACACACACACACAACACACACACACACACAGATTTAAATCTTAACCTCATCCAAAATACCCTGACAGAAACACCCAGAGTGATGTTTGACCAAATACCCGGGCACCCTGTGGCCCAGACTAGGTGACACAAAAGTGAACCATGGTTCCTCCCCTGTTTTGCAGTCAGCACAGTGAAAACGGCTACTGATCCCTGGGGTTATTATGAGGATGGCACTGGTGCCCCTGAAAGGGTCTCGGTGACCCTTGGGGTTCAGAGGCCGTGAGAAGAGTTGCTCATGCTGACACTGGCCTTTCACTCCCGCGACCTTCACCAGGCGCCTTCTTGAACCCTCCTCAGTACAAACACCTGCCAAGGACGTCCAGATGTCAGATGAGAGCTATGCAGACAAGATGAGCATGAGGACCAGAAGGAAGAGAAGAAAGAGAAGGGAAGGGGGAGGCCGAGAGGAGGAGGAGGAGGAGGAAGAGGAGGATGACGACAACGACTATGATGGACAGAGGGGGAGGGAAGGGGAACATGTGCATAGCCACCTTAACTTGGAACAGAGAGGACAGACGCTGCCCGGGAAGCCGGAAGGATGGCATCATGACGAGAGAAAATCAAGGGGAATCATTTTGTCATTTACTAAGAGAGTTTCAAGATGAGTTTAAAAATGGAGAGAAATTATATAAAATGTAAGAATTAGCCCAGGAAGTCCATCAAATAACAATGATTCAAGAAAAAGAGAACAGAGAAAAAAAGGAAGAACACAAAGAGCACATTCACATTTCCCATTTCAACGGAAATTAGGGTCCATGTTTCCATACTCCATGCTGAAAGGGCTCAAAAATGAAGCTAGGAAAAAAAAAACATACCAAAATTGTTAAAATTGTGGAATTTCACAACAATGGTGTTTCTGATAGTCCCCAGAGTAGGGAAAATAGCCACAGAGCTCATAAAATAACCCAAACTGGGCTGAGGGCAGCTAAGTGGCAGAGTTTTTGCCAGCACTCACGGCCCTGAGTCCCATCCCCAGCATTGCAAAATAATTAAGTTTGAAGAATAAAATAATCAAAACTGCAAGAGGCACCAGCCTACCTTCCAGCAGTGGAAACTTCAGATGAGTAAACAGGAGCCTTCAAATTCTGAAGCAGATAAGTTTTCTTTTCAATATTATTCAAACTATTTAATAAGACATGTCATAAGCTAACAAGATACAACAGACAGGTGAGTAGCCTGAAATTCATAAAGAAAATACCACCAAGAAAGTGGAGCCCCCTGAATAGCCATTCCCATTATGTCACGTCCTCACCTCGCACCGGGAAACACTGTCACCAGGGTCAGCAGCAGCAGACACACTGGACATCTCCAATGTCTACATTTTTCTGCAATTTATGCATTCTCCAGCAATCTTGTTATTGCAAATTAAAACTGTGGACAGAACGACACAGGTATGTAAAATGCGCACATGACACAGAACAGACGCAACTTCGTTTGTGTGATTTGCTGGGATTAGTAGGAGTCGCTCTGGTTCGTGATCACTATTGTATCGTATTTCATCAATACATTTAATTGAATGGTTGGTGTGTTACCTGCCAGAACAACTTAAAGGAAGGAAGATGTACCTGGCTCACAGTGTGGGAGGAGTTAGTCCATGCTCATCCACCTCCTCTGCTCAGGGTTCGGAGGCAAGGCAGCACATATTGGTGGAAGGAGGTGGTGGAGGAAAACAGTTCAGGACATGACAGCCAGGAGCACAGAGGGAGGAACTGGGGGACAAGACCTTTCCCAAGGGCACATCCCAGTGACCCTCCTCCTACAGCCACACCCCACCTGCCCACAGCAATCACCCAGCACAACAGTCCTTTCAGATTATTAATATACCAAATGGATGGGTCCACTTAGATTATAGCTCACTTAATCTGATCACTTCTCCTTCGAGCCTGCCAGCAATCACACGGGAGCTCGGGGGACACACCTCATATTTAGACTATCATGGCTAGATTGCGTGACTAGATCTTTATCTAGTCTCTTATTTATGGATATGAAGAGATTTCCAATTTTTGATATTAAAAGCACATACTGGATATTCACTTCAATACTTTTCCCAAAGCACCCGGGAATGCCAACTGCCGATAGCACCAGGAGCCCCATCTGCAGACCCCACAGAGAGACTCTGAGCCAGTCTTGCTCCCCTCCCTCTTGGAGAACACAAAAGCAGTGAAAGCATCTGGTTTCCTTTCACAGAAGAGCAGCCCTGCCTGGATTTGGGGGCTTCAGCTTTGTTTACTTCTTGCTCCTGACTTTTAAAATGCTATTTTCTAAACACCCACTTGCTGTGTGACTTTGGACATGTCATACAATGTCACTGAACTTTGGTTTCTTTCCATTTTCAAAAATACGAAAAGAAACAAGACCTCTCACACAGGATTTCTGATAAGTATTCAGTGTCATGCAAGCATCAGAATGCCTGGAAATAATACATGCTCAATGAATTCTAGCAATCAGGATGGGAAGGACAGAGGCGATGGGGTGATATTTGAGGAAATACCTCTAGAAGCCACCCAAAGGCATGGACTCTCAAAACTCAAGAGATTCCCAATAGTTTGCAAAGGCTTGGGGCTAAGAGCCCATGAGGCCCAGGAAAGAAGCAGCCGCAAGGCCTTGCCTGCTCGTTATTGGTAATCGATAACTTCTGCTGGAGCGGCCCCTCAGCCAGGGCTGCATTCTAAGAGCCGGTGTGGATGGGGAAGCCAGAGAGTGCGACGGCTGTGTGTGCTGTTTTCCTAGACCTACACACCTATGGGGAAGTTCAATGTCTAAATGACACACTCAAGAGGTGAAAGACAATAATTAGATGCCATAACAGTTCCAAGAACTCATGGTCTCTCAGTCCCTCTAATGAAGGCTGAAAGGCCATGAGGCCTGCAGAGGGGACAAGGTGGGGTGGACATAAGCACAGTGGGCATTGCAGGCTGCTGTGGGAAGGTCACCCGGATACAGCCCTGTAGTACTGTCGCACTTCAATGACCCCGAGTGACTAACAGGCTGGTCCTGGGCATCACGGATGAGCTGGATGGCCAGGGGAGCAGATGCACAGACGCCTCATGCAACGGGAAGAGCGCTCAGGTTAAAACTGAGGGATTATTTATTTCTGGAATTTTGCCTTTGACATTTTTTGTGCCTTGGCTACAGGTAACTGAAACTCAGAAGTCGATAGTGCAGGGGAGGGGACCACTGTGCCATGCCACTCGGCCACCCTTGAGCAAGCAGCACAGGAAGCAGGTGGAGCTGGCTCTCAGTGTGAACACCCAGGCAGGTCGCAGCTGCCCAGTGAGCGCGTGATTCACCTTTTCTAAATTGATACCTCACCCATGTTGCTGCGAACCTGACACAGCACACCTCCCTGTACCTCCAAATCTAACCCTGTCCTGACACATGCCCTCAGGACGCGCCTCAGGAGCACCTCACGGCCAGGAGGAGCAAGAGACTGCAGTTTGGTAAGAAGGGAAGGATGGACCTGGCAGGCTTAGATGAGTGTTTTTAGGACACGTCGCACTGGTGAGGGTCTGAGTCCTCTGGACACCTTGGCTGAGCTTGAGGCTTCGGGTCACATTACTTCTACTTCCTTAGAAGTAGTTCTGCTACAAGGGACTCCCTCGAGTCCCATGGAATCAGAGAACGTCACAGCACCGTGGCAGGGGCCAGGCACACGGGCACCAGCTCTCCCGTCCCTGCTATCCCTGTCTGTGGCCACCTTCCCTGGGATCCAATGCACGTGCTCCCTCTGCAATGTATTTTTCCCACAGATCCCATGGAGGTCTCTATTTTTCACGCAGACCTGAACTTTCTGAGCGCTCTCTCTGGTAAAGAGGTATTTATCAGCCATCGTTCCATCCTGCGGGTCACCAGACGGACACCGGCCCCGGCCTTTCATAGACAGGCAGGAATTTTTCATCAATGTCAAGAAGAATTGACTTCATCCAAACTTCAATTATAACGGCCTGAGTCCTGATATTCCCAGGGAAGAGCACTGGAGCTAAGTGCTGTCCTTGGTTAAAATTTGCCCCTGGTTAAGACCATCTGATAATGAGGGTAACAGCAACATGAGGAGCGAAACGGTCGCCCTTCAAGTCCTACTCTCATGCCAGCTTCACACAACCTTGAGCTGCAACTTGGATCTTGAGCCTTGAGGAGGTCTGCCTTAAAGACACGCAGTCCAGCACTCAGGGGACAGCTAGCCAATGTACAGTGGGCACAGAGTGGAGGCACAGCTGCGACCCCACCGTGTGACTACCAGAATGCAGCTCAGGCCGACTCTTCCTGCTGGCACATGCCGGAAGTTGAAAGGTGTTCCTGGCTTAGCAGTTCCTGGAGGGCCTGAAAGTGGCCCATCCCTCTCTGGGCTTGATACAGGTTAACAAGCAGCCATTAGGGGCCTTGGTCCAGAGTCTGCTGTCATTATGAGAAGAGAGTCACCTGCAGACCTGGGTAAGTGGGGAGGATGTCACCGATAGGGAGGGCAGAGCTACTCCCTGCCAACAACCCAGGGAGCCCCAATTGCCAGCACACACCAGACGCTGGAAGGGGCGAGAAAAGACCCCCCTGTGGGTTTCTGGAGGATCACAGCCTGAGTTCAGACGTCCAGGTTCCAGAACTGCCAGAGAGCAAGTATCTGTTCAAGCCGTGCTGTGTGGCACTCGGTACGGTAGCCCTGAGAACTACACACACACCAATGTGATTTTTTTCATGCTTTTTCTGATTATTTGTTTCATTCCTTCTGCATTTTAACAACTAAAATTTATCAATGAATTATCTGTGTTCAAAAATATACATGGCTGGGGCTGGGGATGAGGCTCAGTTGTACAGTGCTTGCCTCACATGCACAAGGCCCTAGGTTCAATCCCCAGCAACACACACACACACACACACACACACACACACGCACAAACACATACATATGAATGGCTGATTATTTAAAACTTCAAATAATATATGTATGGTTCACAAAAGAAATAGAACCAAAAGGGTATATGTCTGAGTGTGTTTAGATATAAATATTGATTATATAAATTGGCTCATGGGACTAGGGAAGCTTAGAAGTTCTATGACATGCCATCTGCAAGCAGGAGACTCAAGTGAACTAGGTGTAGTTCAGCCCAAGGCCAAAGGCCCTGAGAACCAGGTGTGACTCCCGGCCCAAGGCCAAAGACTTGGGAGCATGGGGAGGGTTTAGGTGCCAGAGACCACAGGTCTGAGAGCCAAGAGCTCCAAAGTCTAAAAGCAGAAGATACATTTCTAACTCAAGGAGAGACAGAAAATCCACACAGTTTTTGTGCTGTTAAATTTGTTAACTTTGGGACCCAGTTGAATTGCTTGAGAGTTACTTATCTGGTGTTGCATAACAAATTACCACAAGCTTAGTATCTTAACACAATACACACTATCTCACGCCTTCTGTGGGTCAGAATCTGGAGGCCACTTATCCTAGTCCTCTACCCAGGGTGTCTCACTGGGCTGCTCTCAGGTGTCCACTTGGGGTGCAGACATCTCCCAGCTTAACTGCAAGAGGACCCATTCACGGGTGTTTGAGTGACCACTGAGCTGAGGCCCTCCTCAGTGCCTTCCCATGCGGATCTCTCTACACCCACCAAGAGGGCAAGAGAAAGTACCAGCAAGACAGAAGCCGCAGCCTTTTATAACCTAACCTTGGAGATGACATCATCATTTTTGCCGAATTCTATTGGTGAGAAGCAAACAAGTAGGTCCAGCCCACACTCAATGGGAGAAGATCACACAGGGTGTAAACAGCAGGTGACAGTGATCGATGGGTCCATCTGGCAATCTAGAAGGCTGCCTGCCCCCACTGGGGACAATCTAGAAGAAGCTGAGCTCAGCCAACAGGCTGTCACTCTGTCCCTTCTCCAATCCAGAGAAAAGAAAAGAAAAAGTGTGTGTGTGTGTGTGTGTGTGTGTGTGTGTGTGTGAACATATAGTCAACAAGAGTCAACACACATACTGCAGCTGAAAAATTCCTGTCATCTATTGGCACTAACTCTCCTGACATGTGGCACAAGACAGGACACATGTGTTTGTGCAGATACTCATGAAAGCAAGTTTTCTTTGCTTCCAGAAACATAAAAACACAGCAAAACAGTCATCGAGCACGTAATACCTGAGAACAAATGACTGCTACAGGTTCTTCCTCACTGCCCTTTATCTCACTGGTGTGACTCCTACTCATTCAGAAAGTTCATTGCAGGACAGTGCACCCTGCGTCAGAGGCAGCACCCTGCACAGCCGCGGGCACCCAGCTCTAGCCCACACCCGCACCATTTCCCCTTGTGCTCAGCTTAATTCCCTGTTGCCTTGAGTGCCACCATCCCTAACGTGCACATCTGGCTGCAGGAAGCCATGGGGGCTGGGTGTGTGGCAGGTGAGCATCCTCTGTGATGTTCACACCATCTATTGCAAAGGACGCATTTCTCAGAATGGACCCCATTAAGTGATGAGTGACTCTGTGTGTGTGTGTGTGTGTGAGAGAGAGAGAGAGAGAGAGACTTTTTTTTTTTTTTTAAGAAGGTAGTTTGAAGCAATTGCACATTCTTAGCCTGGATCTCAAGAGGGTTGGCAGTAGGGGCAGGAGATGGTCAGCACCGCACTTCAAGATACTAGACTCAGAATGCTGATTTAAACAGATCACTTTCCAAGGTCAGTTTCCAGGAGGGTAGCAACGCCAAGGAATGAGAGTAATGGGTGAAAGCCGAGATGCAGGAGGACTGGGGCTTGGGGACTGGGGGGGGGGGGGGGTCGGGAAGCAGCAGAGGCCAGAGCTGGAATTCGTCCATGACTTGAC
>NW_025999869.1:1427079-1449748 GCF_001458135.2 Marmota marmota marmota
GGGGGGGGGGCGGAAACGGCAAGAGCCAGAGCTGGAAATTCCTTCCCGACTTAATATTCCTGGGCATCATTAGTAAGCAAAGCAAGACCACGGAACATATGTTTTGCGTTGACAGGGGACCCTTAATTAAAACAGCCCTGGTGAAGAATAGCCTGATTAAAGAAAAGTGATGCTTACGGAATAATTTGACTGGTGATGGACAGGGCTGCAGAGGGCGGGGCTCCTCTGGCTCCGCAGTCCTAGGGAGGACCCGCATCAGGCAACGCGCTAGCCACAGCCCTGGCCCCTCTGGCGCCTCCAAATCCACTTCATTTCCCAGGTTAGCGGGGAGAGAAATAAGCCCTAGAGGCAGGGGGGCTGCTGCGGGCATCGGAGCTGGCGTGGCCCTGCCGTGCATTCAGCTGGTCGCCTTGTGGAGCTGTCTCTAGCACGGTCCGGTCATCTCAGGACGTCCTGATGCCACACCTGCCCACACGCCTTCCTGGGAAACCAGTGGTCCCAGGAGGGCTCGATGTTGCCCAGGTGCTGACCATCTCCTGCAGCCTGGTGTACGTGAGTCGCCCTGGGCCTGGACAGCCCTGGACAGGACCCAGGGCTCTGCAGCTGGCCGCCTGCATTTCCGGGAAGTGCCAGAGACGCAGGCGGGGGCTGAGCCGGGAGCCTCTTCCCCAGACGGCTGAAATCATTTGGGGCTTTGATGAAATGAGCCACTTCCTGGGGAAATTAGGCTTTTTCTATGGAGATGGGGTCGTGTCAGGAATTCGCTTTAATGCGGAGGTTTCCAGGAGGGCAGACGGTCACTGTGAGTCCACTCTCTCATCCCCAGATGCGCATGCAGGCAGAGATCTGGGCCCCACAGACACCCCACTCTCCCGTGGCCATGGGGGCAGCCTCCTGCGGGCTGGCCTCGGGCATGGGGAGGCTCCAGCGAGGCCCCCATGAACGCGGTCAGGACGCAGGTCCACACTACAGGCCGCCAGTCAGGCCCGCTGCGTGCACGCCTCACCTGAGCCCTTTAATCCTCGCAAGAGTTCTATGAGGTGACACTGTTATTAGTCCCCCTAAACACTACCCTTTATTGGCCTTTTTATGAGAATGACAATTTTGTGTGTGTGGTGTGTGTACTAGGAATAGAACCCAGGGGTACTCAACCACTGAGCCACATCCCTAACCCATTTTTTTTTTAAATTTAATTTTGAGACACAGTATCTCTAAGTTGCTTAGGGCCTCACTAAATTGCTGAGGCTGGTCTTGAACTTGAGATCCTCCTGCCTCAGCCTACCTAGTTGCTGGGATTACAGGTGTGCCCTACTACAACCACCCCTTGAAAAAGACCAGTTTTAACTTCAGTGAAATAGAAAGTTATTATGTGACCTGATTAGCATTCACAGGTGAAGTATGAACCAGGTTGGCATTTCATGGAGAGATGTATCTGGCTGACCTTTGCTCCCAGGGATATGTGGGACTTTCTAGAATTTTCCTCTCTCCCACAGCCAATTTGGCAGTCTCTCTATTAATACCTGTGACTCTTCTGCTTCCACCTGGTCACGCCTGAGGGGTCGGGTGGTGGTCAACCCCTAGATTTGGGATCTCACAACATCCACCTCCACTGCCCCCTGGTGGTGAAGAAAATGGCATTAAAAGCTGAGACCACTTACTCTGTGTCACCTCAGGAGACCCCTCTGCAGTAAAATACAGCTGCTTATAGAGAAGAGTCAACAAATGAGGCCTAACTGTTCTGGAACATTCTATGTCCTGGTTCTGGTTATTCCTGAGCCCAGCAGAGCCATGGTTCCTGCCGCAGTCTGGCTGGGCACAATTCAGGAGCCACTTGTCAAAAGAAACAAACTTTATTTTTAGAACACACACACTGCACCACACAAACTCTTCAGGAAAAACCCTCAGAGCCCAACTGCCACCACGGGCTTCCCACAAGCCTCTCAACCTCCCCCCACTCTTCCTGCTCTTGAGACTAATTGGCTCTGTCGCATGGGCGGAGCCAAAAAAAAGTCCCCCAATGAGCAGCTCCGTGGTCTGAAAGGGTGGGGAAACAGCCCAATGAGCATCACCGCAGAGGAGCCAATCAGTTGGCAGCTAGAAGTTTGCTGGGCCGCTGTGAGCCAATCATCAGCTGGCAGCTGGAAGTTTGCTGGGGCCCCTTCAGCTGTGGCTCTCAACAGGTTCCATCCTTTCTGAGGCCTGGATCTTCAGACTTGTGGTCAGTAAAGTCCTCTTTGTGCTTTCGAGAGCTCCAGTTGGGCTTTTGACACCTGCCCTCTGGAGTCCTAATAAATACACAAGAGGGATTCCCTGGGGGGCAGTCCCACTGAAAATCAGGTGCCCCCAAGTGGAGGGACAATACCTGAGGCCTCTGTGTGTGCAGGAGGCCCACAGAAGGCTGGGAACAGACAGTGAGAGCCACCAGCCTGGGCCCTGTTTTCATCTCCAGCCCCTGCAGGGCCAAAAGGACAGAGTGGTGTAGCCAGCTCACCCACCTGAGAATCCCAGGGGCACAAATAGGTCAGTCTCTCATGCAAAGCCTGAGAAATTCATCGAGAAGGTCTGCCTTGGTCTGTTTCCTGTTGCCGTAACTGAATACCACAGACAGGCTGATTTATAAAGAACAAAGGTTTATGGCGCTCACAGTGCTGGAGGCTGGAGGGTCGAGAGCATGGCGCTGGCATCTACCGAGGCCTCCAAGCTGCGTGACAATGTAGGGAGGGCAGCCCAGTCTCCCCTCCTCGGCCTGTTGAGCCACTCTTGGCCTCATGGGCCTCCCTCAGGACCTCGTCTACCCTAGTCCACTCCCAAAGGCCCAACCTCACCAACACACCAACGTGAACTTTGAGGGGATACTCAAAGTTCCAACCACTGCACCACTGGTCCCTTATGAAGCTGACCGGCTGTCGAGCGTGGGAGTGAGCGACAGGTGGGATGGCAAGGCCACCGGGCAGCCTGCCACTGACCCTGGAGGAGCCTGAGCTGTCCTTCCATCTGTCACTCTGCTTGACAGAGTCCTCATGAGTCACACGGGGAAGCCTGTGGGTAGAACATGCCTCACATCCTCCAGGTGCGCCCAGCAACCCTCACAGACCCACCACCCAGAGAAGCCGTGAAGTGCCGGGCACCTCGGGAATTCAAGCACTCAGTGTGTCAAAGGCTCTGAGAAGTCCTGCAGCAGAAGCACCGCTCTCTTGGGTTAAATCCGCATTTCCCAAAGAGAAGAGCATCTTTTCTTTTCTTTCTTTTCTAATGCAACATTTTAACACCAGCCTAAAGGTTCACCATCGGAGCTAATTTTGCCCCAAGGCAAAGTCAAATAATTTCACCAAAAACTCTGCCACACAAGTACCAAATATCCCATTTTACTTTTAGAAGCTACAAGCCTGTTTGTGTCTCTGAGTTCATGTTACTCATTTAGCATTGACATAGAAGCAGGAGAAAAAGAAGAAGGGGGAGGGGGAGGGGGAGGGGGAGGGGCCACCGAGGAGGCAACCACAATGGGTAAATCTCTGTCTTGATTTATCAGGAAAAAAATTTCAAGTCACCTTAGTTTGAGGACATTTCTAAGTTAGGCCACCATGCCAGGAATCCAAACAATCAAATAGAAAATATACTTTTAAAAAGCACTTCTTATCTCCATTGGTCGCCAAGGAGCCCAACGTTTGGAAAAGCTAATTTACATAAAGTGCCCTAAGTGCATCTGCACACTGAAGCACACGGGCAAGGACCTCACAGCTTGGGGCAGGTGGACACAGGAGGAGTGGCTGGGCGCTCTATTATGAGTGTAAGCTGTGGTTTCAGTGTTGCTGACTTATAGTGACCTCAGGCCATTTGAGTCCCCCCTCTTGACCCTAGTGGTCTCTTCTCATCCTTGGGAATAGTACCAATATCTCCCTCCTGCAGCCGCTGCAATAATCAGGTGAGAGGCGGCTGTGAGGACATGTCATCAACAGCAGAGCTGTAACCTATCCCAGGCGATATTAAACTGGTTCTGTGCCATAACAAAACAATATGATACAACTGAATTTCTGAGGGCAATGTACGCATGAAATAGAAGTGGGCACACGTCTTCCGTTAAGGGCTAGGTAGTAAATAGTTCAGGCTATAGCAGCCACAGATACCATTGTAAATGGTGGATGTGGCTGCGTGCCAATAAAGCTTTATTTATAAAAACTGTCAGCCTCTCAGATCCCTCCCAGGAGCCAAAGTTCACCAACTACAAGAAACTTGCAAAAAAAAAAAATAAAAGCTGAAGCGTGCCAGGATGGTGAGATTTTTGTGGCACTTTAAAAAAAAAACAACTAATTTTCCTTTAATATTGTAATGTTCCCTTTACAGTAAGCACAACAGGCATCTTTTATAAACCAACCATGTTCTAATAAGATTCCAAGGATTGTCATGGGACTTCTACAGGCAGGAGAATTGAGGATCCTGGGAACAGCTTTCCATTCCCACTTCCTTTGCTTCAAATTCCAACTCGGCGGGGGTCCTGGGGACCTTTCCCACATCATAGGCTGGGCCGTCTGGGGAGGAGGGGCCGCATCCAGAGCAGGGTCCTTCCATCGTGCAGGCTGGAGACGCCCTTTTGTTGGCTATAACAAGCCAATCTCACAGAAAGAGACCGCTCTCTGTCAGAGGTTCACAACTGGGGGCGATCTTGCCCCCACCCCAGGGGACATTTATCAATGTCTGGAGACATTTTTGGTCTTCACAATTGGGGTGGGAGCCTGCTACTGGCATCTAGCCGGGATGGAGGGCCCCAGGAGACTAATCAGGATCCTACAAAGCACAGAACAATCCCCACCACAGCAAAGAACTGTCTGGTCCCAAGTGTCCACCCAGGCTGAACCCGAGAGCAAGTCGCCACTTGTCTCATGCTGCTTCTGCCCGCATCTCCCTTTATAAGCAGAAGGAGTCAGTGAACTTTCCTCCAGGTTTCTCTCAGGTCTCCAGGGCTGCCTCCTGTTTCACAGCCCCACCAGTGGGGGACTCAGAGGGCCAGGCGTGTGGCAAGCGCTGCTTCCCTTTTCTGTATGCTTAACTGAAACGTGAATCCTGTGATGCCGAAGCCATCTGCCCTCAGTTCTTGCTGGGTCTGCCTTGGGTTTGGGGCCGAGCAAGTGACAATGGATGTTCTTCATTGCCCCCTCACTTTACAAAAATATTAACTTTAATATCAGTCATAGGGATCGAGGAAGAGGAAGGGAAGGGGACGTGTTCTGGAATCTCTTAAAATGTAAACAAGGGCCCCTGGGGCAATAGTCACAATGATAATGAAATCAATAAGGTACACGTTTTTAAATACATCATGTATTGCAAACCTGCCAGAGGCAGAGACAGCTGTAAACGCTGCCTCCTTTAGCCTAGAAGCATCCCATCCCAGAGGGTCAGAGGGACTTATTTAGGTCGTTCAGTTCCCTAGTAGTGGCCGGGAGGTAGCTTAGACAGTCTGGCTCCGACCTTAACTCTTAACCTCATCTGTGCATTCATCTGTCTCCACGTGCTCCCATCCCCACCCCACGTGCCAAGAGTTCTTGTTTATAGCCCCTGGAGGGCCCAGGACCGAGCCCCACACCCAGCCAGACTCGCTAAGCCCTTGAACTTAATGGAGTTCAATCAAAACCAGACCTTGCCTGGCAGAGGCTGCGCTTCTCCAAGACGGCCACGCGGGGGCGCGCTGGAGCCGGGCGAACGGCGCACGGCCAGGAGGTGCGGTCCCAGCGCCGCTCCGGGAAACCTGGGGGTGGGGCGCGCGGGGCGGGAGGACTTCCGGGGAGGAGGGGCCTCGCTCGCTCAACACGTCGTCCCAGGTTTTCTGCATTGCAGAGACAAATATTATTCCATCAGGGAGATGGCCGTAACCACAGAAACAGAGAGTGGTGAATTCAATAATTGCACATTTAAATGACATGGAAATATGTGCTCCCTCTGGCCTTGCGCAGCTGGGAACCAAAGGCTGGTCTTCATTGCAGGCCAGAGCTCTTTCTGCGGACCTGTTTCCTTCCAGTCAGTTCTTTTCCCCTTTCTAGGCCTCCTGCTCCCTGTGGCCGCCCACCTGGGAACCCATGGCCACCTCTAGAGTGAAAGCAAATCTTCCATGCTAGCCAGTGTTATTTGTACGGTGAAGGGGGCGCCTACTGACCATTAGGCCAAAGTGACAGGCACCATCTAGGTGTGCAGCCACCCCCTCTGTCTCCCTTCCTCTGCAAAGCCCCCAGCTGAGTTGCCCTGATCTCCTGCCATTCCCGGACACAGGGCAGGTGCAAACCTGAGCTAATTTCTGTTGTGTTGACCTGCATCCCCTCCCTTATTCTCTGCCTGGCCCCAAGCAGAAGGGTCCACAGGATGGCCAGGTCCTAGTGCCTTCCCTGAATGATCAGCAGCAGCAGGGCCACAAGGAAGTTCTATGGTGGCTAGAAAGCTCTGCTGAAGTCCCAAAGGACAAAGGTGGCCTTTTTACAGTTGTGGCCCTTGGTGTCGAAAGTTCCACCTTCGTCTGTAAGGGACTGTTCTCACAATGCAGAAGTGACCGGGATAGATTGATGCATTTTTGGAAAATCATTTTGGCATCTTGAATGGAGGAAGGAGTGAAGGGCTGGGCTGCGGGTGTGGGACCAAGGGCCTGGGCTGGAAGGTGAGAAGCTAGAGGCAGTTTCCAGAGCAGGGGGAGTCTGGGGGCTGGGTGGGGAGGCTGTCGCCCCAGGGCTGGGCTCCCATACTCTCAGAGGGAGAAGCCCAAGGATACTTGCTAACAAGGAGCCACTCCCTTCTCCAGCTCTGGAAATTCAGACTGCCTCAGGATGCAGGGTAGCCTGGGTGGGAGTGACAGCCCAGGCTGGTTTTCACTGTCAGATAAAACTGACTGATGCTGTGGCATATCTTGGGGGGAACTGCAAGTTTAATACTTAAGCTGCGTTTATGGATATGAAGAAAGGAAAGAACTGAGAGCAGTTTAGAGGCTCATTCTGGATACTAGAGATAAAATAAATAGATAACGAACAAGCCTATCATATGATATATAAGGCAGCAATAAATGCATTGGAGAAAAATAAAACAACCGAGAGGGATGGAAGTGAAAGAATCTCAATATGATGAAAGAGGCAGAAAAGGTCTGCGGTATGTACTCATCCATCTGTGTCTTTAGGACACTGGTTCCAGGACCCCCATGGTCCCCAAATCTACAAGTGCTCAAGTCCCTTATGAAAAACACCCTTGTATCTGCATAGAACCCACATACATCTCCCTATACTTTTAAAAATATTCTTTATTTGTCAATGGACCTTTATTTTATTTATTTATATGTGGTGCTGAGAATCAAACCTGTGCCTCACACATGCTAGACAGGTGCTCTACCCCCTGAGCCCCAGCCCCAATCCCCATCTCCCCCTTAAGTCATCTCTACACTGCCTATAATACCTACTCAGTGTTAATGCTACATAAAAAATTGTTATACTGTATTGTTTAAGGAATAATGGAAAGAAAAGGTCTGTACCTGTTCAGTACAGACACAATGTTTTCTGAATATTTTCAATTGAGGTTGGGCACATTGCAGTGGAGGGCCAACTGTATACATGTATATAAAATGAATGATTCGAAAACGCCCTTAAAAATTATATGCTGACAACATAGAGAACCTAGAGCAATTGGAGAAATTTCTAGAAATATATTAAGACTCATTCAGTAAGAAATAGAAATATAAACAGATATGACAAAGCTAGGCACAGTGACACATACCTGTAGTTCCTGCTACTTGGGAAGCTGACCCAGGAACATCACAAGTTAGAGGTTAGCGACACAGACTTGCCTTAAAAAAAAAATGATTTTTGACATAGAAAAAGTAAAGAGTTTAAATCAGTAAGCAAAAGACTTACCACAGCAAAATTCCAGGGAAACACTTCTTCACTGCTGAATTCTATCACAGATTTAAAGAATAAACATTTGTTTGCTACTATAACATTATTTAGTATTGTTGGTACCAACACTTCTTAAACTCTTCTAGAAGTTAGAGGTAGAGGGAATGCTTTCTAATTCATTCTACAAAGCAAGCATAATCCTGATACCAAAGTCAAACCAAGACCTACAGACCCATAGCTCTAAAGAATGTTGATACAAAAATCCTCCACTAGGAAACTGGATCCAGCAGCATACTAACAGTTATACGCCAAGGCCAAGAAGGGAGTGTCTCAGGAGGCTTCAACATGACAGTACTTACAATGCTCCTTCCTTGATGGAAGGAAGAAAAAAATAAGATCATTTAAGTTGATGAAAACCATTTGATGACATCCTAAAGCCTTTCATGATAAAAACACTCAACAAAGTAGGAATAGAAGGGAATTTCCTCCACCTAATAAAGGACACCTATGAAAATCTCACAGAGAACTTTATACTTCATGGTGCAAGACCAGAAGTGCGCCCCCTAATGTCGGAAAGAAGAAGAAGATGTCCGCACTTGCCATTTCAATCAGCACCAGAGGGTCTAGCCATGGATATTAGGCAAAAAAAAAAAAAAAGAAAGAAAGAAAGAAAGAAAAAAGAAATAAAAGGCATCTATACAGAAAAGGATAAATTAAAATTTTCTCTATTTACAAAACAAGTATGATCTTACATAGAAAATCCAAAATAATATACACACTAAAATAAAATAAATGTTTTAGAGTCCATAAGCAAAGAATCCAGCAAAGTTGCAGGATACATGACCATTATATGAAAATTGATGGTATTTCTACACACTAACAATGAGTAATCTGAAAATGAAGTTAAGAAAACAATTCCATTTTTGATAAAATCAAAAATAATAAAAATATTTAGAAAGAAATTTAACCAAGGAGGTAGAAGGTATCCTCAAGTGTTAAGGCTGGGACATAGTTCAGTGTTAGACCCTGGCTTATAAAGGTGAAGCCCTGAGTTTGATTCCCAGCACCTCAAAACAAACAAGCAAATGAATAAAAAATTACAAAATACTGTGAAGACATTTAAAAAGACCTCAATAACTGCATATGTTCCGTGTTCATTTACAGGATGTTTAATAGTAAGCTAGTACAACGCTCCAAATGGCCCACAGGGTCAATGCAATCCCCGTCAGAATTTCAAGGGCTCTGCTGAACAATGGAAAAGCCAACCCTCAAACTCGTGTGGAATTGCGAAAGTCCTTGGCTCTCCAGAGCAACCTGAAAGATGAAGAATGTAGGAAGACTCATACTCCCCTGCTCCAGAACGCACCACAGAGCAACCACCGCCACGATGGTGGGTACTGGCCTAAGAAGACGTAAATCAGCAGGATGGAATAAAGGTCCTGAAACAAGCCCTCATCTCTATGGTCAACTGATTTTCAATGAGGCCCAAGACCATTCAAAAGGGAAGAATAGTCTTTCCAACAAATGGGGATGGACCACTGTGTGGCCACAGTAAAGGAAGCAGGCGGACCCTTACCTCGAACCACATCCAGAAACTGCTCAAAGTGGGTCGGAGAGCTAATCCGAAAAGCTAAGACCATAAAAACTCTTAGAAGAAAACACAGATACATTTTTGTGGCCATGGATTTGACCATGAGTTACACCACCAAGCATGCAATCAATAAAAGAAAAATGTAGATGGATTGCATTTCATCAAAACCAAGAACATCGGTGACACCAGGACACGGGAGAAATGAGACACAGCCCGCAGAATGGGAGAGGGCATTTTCAAATCATGCATTCGATAGGGGACTGGTAATACAGAATACAGGAAGAACCTTTCAGTCGACAACTTAGACAAGAACGTGATTTAAAAATGAATGGGACATAGGGCTCAGGGGTAGAGCATTTAACTGGCATGAGTGAGGTTCTGGACTTGATCCCTAGCACTACAAAGATAGATCTACAGACAGACAGACAGATAGGAAGAAAGGAAGACCTTTATCAAAGAGAAACGAATGATCCAGAAGCACATGGAGAGATGCTCACCATTGTTGATCATCAAGAAAATGAACATCAAAACACCTCGAGAAGCCACTTAACACCCCCAACTTAACAAGACATGGAGAAACTGGGCCCCTTGTTCCTCACTGGTAGAAATGGACACAGTGCAGCTAGTGGAAGAGTTTGCTCCTTGAAAAGCTCAATGAGACTTATTGTGTGACCCAGCGATTTCACTCTGAAGTGTGTACCAAACAAAACTGAAATCAGGTGTCTGGAGCAAACCAGTCGTGGACATTAGATACAAATGTCCACAGCAGCCTTAGTCACAGCAGCCAAATGTGGAACCCACCCAGTGTTGAGTGGAGGATATTGATGAATAGATGAAAAAAATGGGGAACACTCATGGAGTGTTCAAAAAGGAATGGGTGCTCACACACGCCACAGCGTAAACCATCCTGTCAGATGTCCTGCTAAAGGGAAGGAGCCCAGGACCGTGAGCGGCATGTTCCCACCGTGAGAAAGGCCCAGGGCAGGCAAGGCTGCCGAGCAGGTAGTAGAGGAGCCCTCACCACCGGAGAGAGGACCAGGCGGCTGCTCACGGGGTCTGCGGTTTCTTTTTAGGGCCATGAGAATACTCAGAGATTCGACAGTGGGGACAGCACAGAACTCTGTGCCTGCATTGGAACCACTGCTCTGCACACTTTAAAATGACTACAGTGGTGAATTGCAGTTACGCAGGATCCCTGTGAAAAATGTTTTTAGCTCAGCTATAAGAATTGAAAGTGAACCTCCTTGTCTTTTTCCATTACTCAGAACTAACCATCATTAATGATTTGCTGTGGGCCCTTCCAGATTTTTTCTACATCTACCCCACACAAACATACACGTGCACACACAAACACGTGCGCATGCAGGCGCTCTGTCATGCAGGCACGCACATACACACTCTAAGGAAGAGGTTGAGGTTTTATTGAAAGGAATGCCAATCATGCCGTACGCCTTCCCTCTCCTTTACCCGCCTCACTGAGCTCTCTCCCTCCTCGCACAGAGGCATGTGTTACATCGCTTCCAATAAGTGCTTAAGTTTGGTGGAATAGAGGTCCCATCACTATTTATGACCATTGTCCTCTACACAGAACGGATGCATCTTCCCAGTGTCACTTACGATGCTGCAGCTGCATCTCTGGGCTGTGAAGAGGTAGCTACCTTGAAGAGGTAGCTCTGTGGGGTGCACTAGTCAGCCATGAGTTGCTGCTGCTCTGTACAAGGTGCCTGTCAAGGAGTTGTCTGAGGTCCTGGCAGAAGCAGGGGCCACCTTTCCTTGCCACCTCAGTGGCACATAGGTTTTCCAGCAAGGAGAGACCTGATGTCCTCTAAGGCGGGCTCTGTGGGAGAGAAGGCAGAACTCGGGAGCTGCCATGTTCCGAAGTGTGAGCCCGGCACCACCCAGAGCTTCCAGTTTCCAATTCACCAAACTGCAACAGCAGCGGGGTTTACTGACCAGCCTGCCTGGGAATTGCCCTGCCCACGAAGCTGTGTGACCAAGGCCCTGGAAAGAGCCCACTCGGTTCACAGAATCCTTAACCCACTTCTTAATGTCAACAGAGAGATGCTTTCACTGCCTCCTGCCCTGATGCGTAGACTCCAACTGTGATGTCAGCCTAGATTTTCAGCTTAAGGAGATGGGAGGTAATATTCATTAGATGGAAACTGCACTCCACTTTTGGGCTTCTGTTAGAGTCTGTAAACAAGTCAGGATGGCGCCTGGCATTTTGCCAGAGAAATGTTAGAGTCTGTAAACAAGTCTGGATGGCGCCTAGGCAAAATGCCAGAGGGAGTGGTTTGTGAAGTAACACCAGCGAGCCATTAAGTGTGGAGATTTCTTATTGGTTGACTGATGTATCTAGTTTATGCTAATTAGATAATCTGTGGAATGTATATATACCCCTCCTGTCCTACAATAAACGGCTCCTACTCCTGCTGTATCAATCTACACAAGTTGCTCGTCACCCCCTGGTTATTTTGCTGCAGCCAGACTGCGGCAGGCTTCCTGGGCTCAACGTGTGGGCTGTCCTCTCTGGAGATGCTGGGCTCCTGGCCAGCCACGAGATCATGAGGGCAGAGAAACATCCTCCAGCCTCCATGATGCTACGGTGCATAACGGGTCAGATGCATGAAATGCAAAATTTCCAACTTGCCAAGGGTTTGGGGGGACATAGCCCCCTGTACCTGAGCAGTGCCTGTCTTTGCTGGTATTTAGACGTCTCGGCTCTTCTGCCTCCTGTTTGTCTAGGCAAGAGCCCAGCCTCAGAGATGGTGGTTGAGATGAGATGGAGGAGAACAAGGAGCCAAAGGGAACCAGACCCCATGGAGTCCAAAATCCCAGACGCTAACCCACGGGCTTCCTGGTCCCAGGAGCAGACTGTGCCATCTGATGAGCTGTTAGAACTCATGTCCCCCAGCGTTGGGTCCCCTCCTCTGGGTTTGGGGTATAAGGAGGAAGTGAGGAAGTGCCCAGGTCCTGGGGGCAGGTGTCTGAACCCTGATTTCTGGGGTCCAGCAAGAGATTCCTCCCATCGTTTCCTTGCTTCTCAGGCTCTGGAGACATGAGGGAAGGGCTCCAGAATCTGACAGATGAGGACTGGAAGCCATTTTCCCTTGTTAAGAAAAACTAGTGCAGAAAGTGTCTGCTGAGCTCACTGTCACTGGACGGGGGGATGTGTGGTCGTCCAGGGGCACCCGTGTCCCGCCTGGTCTGTACTGTCCACTAAAGCTCAGTGGAGTCGCGCACTGACCTGTAGGGCTCTGAGCCACAGAGATGTGTCCCTGGGACCCTGATTCTGGGATAAGGTGTGGCTGCAGGAGCCCCGGTGGGTCACCTGAGAACAGGAAGAAACAGCAGAGCCCAAAGGCCGGGTGGCCCGAGCCAGCCACGAAGCCCCTGAAGAAGGGGTTCCGCCTGGAAGAGGAGAGCTGCCCAGGGGGTCAGAGGCCTGCTGCCCTGCGGGGGGCCAGCCTCTGGCTCTGTGGGTGCCAGCACGCTGACCCCTGTGGTGCCCCGTGAACCCGCTCCTCCACCCCACTCGTTCCCTTGTCCCTGGGTGAAGGGACCTTGGCCCGCCCCCCAGACACTCCAGGGAGAGTCGTACTTTCAACCGTTTTAAAATCACCCTCTGACAGCCAGGCCAACTGCAGTCACCAGTCGCCTTCCAGGGCTCCGGAATGAAGTCACACCGTCCCTGAGGCCAGGCTCTCTGATGGCCTCCTGTGGCCCCTCTGGACAAGCTGCTCCCTCCACGGGGAATACTGAGTCCCAGTTGATCCCTGAATCCCACCGCGGGTGCAGACCCAGCCTGCCTGTCCCTGTGCCTGGCCTCCAGGGCCACACTTCCCCAGGCACCCTGCCCCAGCCCAGCCCCTCTCTGGGTCCATTCCCTTCTTCGAGGCACCCCATTACTGCTGATGTGACCCTGTTTCTATTTATTCAAACATTGCCATCTCCCTGTCACCTGCGGGAGCCCTGGAAGACCAGCCAGGAAACCCCGCTGATCACACAGGGCTCAGTGGATCAGGAAGAGGACCCGCAGCAAGGGACAGCAGGGGGCTGAACAGCCCCAGGAGCATCCGAAAAGCTGGGCTTAGAGAGGGGTGCTCACAGGCCTCAGATCCTGGGAGGGGGATTCCAAGACTGGGAAGGGCTGAGACTGGGCAGAGTTGGTGACGTCACAGCCCTCAGTGGGAAGGAGAGGATGGCCAGGTCAGGAGGTCTAAGCTGAGGAGTCCCGGCTGAACTTCCAGAGCACGTGCCTCCTGGGGCCTATTGAGTCCCAGAGCTGCTAACTGCAGGAACAGGGCCCTGCTGTCCCAGGTCCCTTCCCACAGGGACCAGATGCCTCGCAGCAGAAGCCCTGCTCACCCTTCTCCCAGGGCTATAAATGCTTGCTGATTACATTAGCAAATGACCGCTTGTCACTGAAAGTGGTTGTGACCCTGGACCAGGCACTTCACTACTGTGAGATGAAGAGAGATAGATGTAAATATTCTGAGATCCTGCAGGGTGCCCGTGGCCTCCGACCCTGCCCCGTCAGTGTAGGGAGGCCGGGGGCCAACGGGAGGGAGCACACAGTGCAGGGTGCAGAGCCCACGGCGCGGGGCAACTCTATTCAGCAGTCAGATGAGTTTCAGAGAATGGATCCAGAGAGGAGCTATCCTGCAGTGAAAGGCTTGATAGAAGAAAATTCTCAAAAACTTTGTATTTTGTTGCTGTTTTAAGGACAAAAGCAACATATGCTTTCATAACAAATGAAATACTTTTCTTATGTATAAAAAAGTGAATAAACCCACCACTAGTCCCTCCAGGGGCGCTGCCACACATTTTCTCCGGATTCACGGAGAGCTCACCCCCACCCTGCTCAGCTTTTGCACCTGCTGATGGGGGTGGGGGGGTGCGACCGTCTCCAGGGACAGGCTGCGGGCTTCCTGGGCCGTTTCAGTAGCTGCCCAACAGAGCAGGCGGCGCGGCAGCCTCTGAGGCCATTCACGGAGGCTACGCGTGCAGGATTTATGCCCCAACTCAGCAAAATCGAACACAATCAATCATAGTATTTTGTCTCTCTGGAGATGGAGCAAGACAAACGTCCCTTCCCAGGTGACCACACTTGAATAGCTGTTTCAGCAGCAAGGGCTGCGACTAGAACAGCACCGAGGCCAGCTGTGGCCAGAGTCCTTCGTCCTTTAAATCCGATTTTCTTTGGGATTCTAACTTCAAACCTGCTGTAGTCTGGCTGGGCACAAAATCACGAGCCACTCAAGCAGGAACAAAGTTTATTTTTTGAAACCGCCGCCAATGTCCGGTACCGCCAGGGAAGAATTTTTTTTCTTCCACCCACGCGGCCTCCTCTCGGACCGCAGAGAGAGCTCCTCCCCCGGAACTCCCTCCTACTGTACTTCCCCAACCAATGGGAACTCTCCAGGAGTCCCGTAGCTGGCCTAGGTGAACAGCAGGAGTCCAATATCCATATGAATGCAAATCTTAACATAATCATATCATCTCAATGGCTAGCTGGCGTCACCTTTCGACCAAAAATGCCATGCATCATATACTTGGCTCTTAGCACAAACCAGCGCACACATTAGAGCAGATTCTGGGCTGGGGTGTAGCTGGGGCGGACTTGCCCATTGGGGTTGGCTTATTTCACTCAGCATGGTATCTTCCAGTTCCATGTATTTACCAGCAAATGTCATAAGGTCATTCTTTATGGCTGAGTAATAGTCCACATAGCACACTTTAATAAAGGGGATTTGGGGCTTCTGAAAGTTCCATGGTGGTTGGATTTCATTATGAGAAAAGGATTTTTTTTAATTGTTTTTTCTTTTTAAGAAAATGCTGTCACCTGCTCTTCTCTCTCAGTCACTTGTAGTGTTAGTATTTGTTGTTGGCTGGTGTCCTGTGTGACTCCTCTCAAGGGGACACTACCTGTCCTGAGAGCTTTTCACAGCTTCCCTGGCTCCTTCAGCTTCAAGACTCCTTGGTCCCAGGATCCCCAGGGGAAAGAGAGGCAGCCTCGGGGCACTGAAGTCTTCCCAGACTCCTGGTTGAGGCCACTGGTGGTGGGCAGCACAGTGTCGGGGTGAGATCTCAGTTCTAAAGACGGAAGGGCCACACCCAGCTCCTGACCCCACTCCTAAGACAGAGTGTGGACCATCCACTCCACACTGCCCTCGGCTTCCCTGGTAAACACAGTGAGCAAGGGTGATGTGCTCCCTGGGCTCACAGTGTCATCCTAGAGCAAGTGACCACGCTCGGTCACCACGGCCGACATGCTATGAGTTGCACGGTGACCTCGAGCTCCAGAGCTCACCTTCTAGGGGACAGGGTGAGTAGCAAGGGACACCAGGGAAAGGGGTGGACAAAACCACAGCAGAGCAAAGGCCCTGGGGCCCGCAGAGGCTGGGGCAAGAACCCACGGAGAGGAGAGGTGGCCGCAGGGAGCTCCGGCATCCTGGAGGGGAACGGACAGCTCAGGGTGGAGGACAGAATGACCAGGTGCCACGAGAGCCAGAGAGCACGTAGACTGCTTCCCCGGGAAGACCTAGGCAGAGCTGCCCTGCTGACCACTGTGGCCACTGGTGGCCCGGGTCCTCCAGGAAGGGCAAACAGGAGCCCCGCGGCCCTCTGTCCACGCTCCTCACCGTCCCCAGGAGAGGGCCGGGCCCACCTTGTCTCCCGCAGTCCTGCCGTTTCCTCTGACACCGAGGGAGGCTGTTTCCACTCAGGCCTCTGAAGCAGGGCCCAGCCTCTCTGTGCTGCGGCTCCGGTGGAGCAAAACTGTGATTTACACCCGTAAACTCTTGAGAGTGACTCGCCTCCGTGGCCCGATGTTGGACACTCTTGAGGCCGTGCAGTGACTGGCCACCTTCTAGCAGCCCAGCGCTGAGTGAGAGGCGAGGGAGCAGCAGAGGCAGATGGAGCACATCTGCTCTCCCGATGCCTGGGTTACCTCCCGCACATAACAAGAGACCGTGAGTTACTGGCCTAAAAGGCCAAATTCCTTGTACAGCTCTTGCACAGCTCTATTTGGGTCACACAATGAACCTGCAGCTTCTTAAAAAATAAATTTTGTTATATGTGATGCAAAAGAAAGAGTGGGTTAGAGAGCAATTGATGGGTATTTGCGCTTAAATTTGTACATTTTTGTGTTGCTATCACAAAATACCCGAGTCTGGTTACTTTATGAAGAGAAAAAGGAGCCAGCATTAGCCCCTCTGAGGGCAGCGCCCCCAACGTACTAGGTTCCAACTGTTAAAGGTCCCGCCACCTCCCAACGTCACCATGTTAGGAACCAAGCTTCCAAAGAGGGCCTCTGGCAACATGCTCACACTGCGCTCAGGCTGCAGCAGTACCCAGCTCAGAAGAGGGAGTCCCATGTCGAAGAGGGACCTGGCATCCAGGGGACTCCCCTTGGGCCACTTTCCCGCCCAGCACAGCAAGCTCAGAGTCGGGCCACTGGGCTCCTCTGAGCCCAGATTCCAGGCTTCTTGCCCCCTTTCTCCTGCCACCACCTAGGAGGGCCTCAGTCCTCCCCACCTCCAGGTGCTCTCTGCCTCCAGGACCCCACTGCTGCCCTCCACGGGCCCCAACCCCACAGACAGGGCGGCTCCGCCCTGCGCGCTGCCCAGCCCCCCCCCATCCAGAGGAGGCTGGGTCTGGTTCTGGTTCTGCTCCTAACTCGTGCACCACCAAGGAGGCCACAGAAGTTCTCCCTCGGATCCCCGAGCGTTGCTGTTCCCGGCGTCACCTGGCCCTGCACTTGTGCCGCCAACCCAGCCAAGCACCCAGTCACCGTCAGGCCCAGCATGCAGAGGCACCTGGGCTTCAAGGGCGGTGGGAATCACGATCCTTAAAGAAAACTTCCTTCCCCGGGGACCCACCCTGAGCACAAGAGAAACCAGGGAGCAGGCTACGGTGGTCCTGTGACTCCTGGGGGCTAACCCGTAATTATCTGTTGCACAACACATTACACAAAGCTCGGGGACTTCACGGTCTGGTCTGTTAGAACCTCCCGTCAGTTCTGCGGGTGGGATTCCACGCAGCTTGGCTGGGCAGCTGTGGCTTGGGGAAGGGATGCTCGTGAGGGTGACCAGGGCTAGGTCCTCAGGAGGCAGGACGGCTGGATGATGGGCGTGCAGGGAGTGGGGTTCCCAGCTAGGCTAAGAGGCCTCAGTCCCCAACGCCCTGTCCCAGGGGACCCTGCGCTATGGCGCTTACTCCAGATCCCTCCAGGATGGTGCCTCGCAAATCCCACCATCACTTGGGCCATGCTCCATGGGCCCCTCACAGGGGCCAGTCGGAAAGGGCTATGCCCTGAATATGCTTTGCCCAGCCCTCGACTCCTGCAGGACCTTGATCCCCAAAGTCTTACATAAATATCATTAGGAAGGTGCAAGCCCTATCCAACTGTGGTATTGAATCCAGCCACTTGGGAGAGTAATTAGATTAGGTCAGGTCATTAGGATAGAGCCCCAGTGGTTGACTCCGGCTGGCTTTCTAAGGAGAGCGAGCGACCATGAGAACACAGAAGCCCACACATTCCTGCCATGGGCTGATGCAGCCAAGGAGGACCCTGGTCAGAGCCTATGCCGTGCTGTGTGGATTGTCAGCCTCCAAAACTGTGAGCCAAGTAAACCTCTTTTCTTTATAAAGTAGCCTTCTTTGGTTGCTTTGTTACAGTAATAAAAAGTTAATTCAGAAAGAATGCAGAAGGGCATGGTGGCAGAGGGCAAGGGTCCAGGGTGGAGGTGGACTTGTGGCCATTGGCCAGCATGGCCAGCTCACTGTGTTACCCCAGCCCCCTTTCCCCCTGCTGACCCCCAACATCACCTCCATCCCTCCTGTTTTGCAGCTCAGTCCTTTATTTCTCAGAACTCTTTTACTTCCCTGATTTGAGGTTCCTCTCCTCCTTCCTCTGACAGTTAAAAATAAATTATACACCTGGTAATCACAGCGGGGATTTCACGCCCACCTCCATAAACCGTTGTGTAATAAATGTGCCCGACATGCCCAGCGCAGCTCCTGGCTCACACTAGGTGCATAATAGATGTTAATGGCTCCTTTTATTGTTGTTATCACCATTAGTCCCGTGACACTCTTATGAACTGCACCACCATCTACACGTCACGCCCAGTGAACCACCTGGGAGACGTCCTGCTCCCAGAGGGCACCAGGAGATGGGTGGTCGACCGGGAACCTGGGCTTCCTCCACCTCTTGGTGCCCATCAGCCCCAGTGCTGAGAGCCGGCGAGCCGTCACTGGGCCCCCAGGGCCCTGGAGAACAGGCCCAGTGTTCACTGAAGTCTGGGGGGACGAGGGCTTCCTCTCGGCCCGCGCCCACATCTTCTGGAAGCCGGGCCTCTCTGGGGTCCAGGATGTGACTCAGTGGGACAGCACTTGCCAAGCATGTGCAAGGCCCTGGGTTCCATCCCAGAGTGGCAAAATAATAATAATAATAATAATAATAATAACAACAGCAATAAAATAATTCCAAGCCCTTAGCAGACACCCTTCCTGCCCCAGCCTCTGCCGTAGCCCCTGAGCCCGGCCTCGCTGCCTCTCCCACACCCTGGCCCACTCCCCTCCTGCCCACTCCCCAGCTTGCCCAGTCTCTTTTTCTCCTCGAACACTTCCACGGGGACTTGGAAGGACGGTCCCCCACAGGCTGCTCATAGCCACCGTGCTCTCTGCAGGTAGCTTCCCAGGCAGCCTCCTCCTGAAGGCCACCTCATTTATGGATGTGTCCACCCACAAAGGACCAGAAACCAAAAGCCAAAAATGGGACAGGCCAGTGCAGCAGAGACACGGGTCCCCTGAAGTCAGAGACAATGATGGTGGCTAGCGGCTCCACTCAGCCAGCTGGACAGGGGGTGGGGNGGATCGAGCTCAGGGAAACAGTGACACTCTCAATAGTTCACAGAGTCCCTGACGCTCTGCAGAGCTAGGCCCTCTGAAGGTGCAGACGTGGTGCCTCTGGAGGGGCCCCAAAGGCCACCTGCCTTGGGAGGTGGCGAGCTTCTGGGGCTGGGGCCTGGAGGGAGGAATGGGGTCACTGGAGTGTGCCCCCCAAGGGGGTGCCGGATGCAGGCTCCTCCTCCCTCTCTCTCTCTCTCTCTCTCTCTCCCTCCCTCCCTCTCTTGGATTCCTGGCTGCCATGAGGCGGCAGCTGCGCTTCACCAGCTGCTCCCACCACAAGGCCGTGCCTTGCCACAGGCCCAAAGCCACAGAGCCACGTGACAAGGGTCTGAATCCTCTGAAGACAGGAGCCAAGATAAACCTTCCCACAGCTCACGCTGCTGCCAAAGGTGCTTTGCCACAGGAAGCTAACACACAGAGTGGGCTAAACCCTGCACGGCTCCTGGGGAAGACCCTCCCTAAAGGCATCTATAACGGGTGCAGCTACTCCTTTAGGTCCCTGAGGAACTGGTTCTGGACCTCCAAATCAAAGAATGGTCAAGTCCCTTCACAAAAGAACGCAGTATTTGCATAGAACCTACCCACGGTCTCCTACATGCTAAACCATCCCTGGGTGACAGGCAGTTCCTAGTGCGATGAGACCGCTGTGTGGAGAGTTGTCACACTGCAGCGTACGGAATGATGGAAGAAAAAAAATCCACACATGTTCTGACAATTGACATCATAGACATGATTTTTTTTTTTTCATTTAGATGCTGTGTTGGTCAGCTTGACTGCCCTGTGACCAAAACACCCAACAAGACCAACTCAGTGGAGGAAGTTTATTTGGAGCTCACGGTTTAAGAGTTTCATTCCATGGCTGGCCGACTCCTCTGCTCTGGGCCTGGGTGAGCAGCCCACCATGGTGAGGGTGTGGCAGAGGGAAGCTGCCCAGCTCCTGGCTGTCAGGAGGCAGAGAGAGTACAAGGAGCCAAGGACACAGATATATAATCCCCAAAGGCTGGCCCTGGTGACCCACCTCCTCCAACCATGCCCCACTGCCTGCAGTGGCCACCCAGCTAGCCCATCAAGTCAGGAATGCACCCAATGGGTCGATCCTCGATTAGGGCACAGCTCTCCTGACCTGACGATTTGTCTCGGGATGTCACATGTCACTACAGTGTGCCATGAACTCTGGAGGGACCCCGTGTAGGAAAGCCATAGCAGATAGACACATGAAGCCAACTGTGTTTTGTTAAACCTGAGATAAAATAAGTACTGCACTATGACTTTTCCCTTTCATTTTTCAACACAGTCTCTTTCCCAATCTTTCACTGTTTGCGACAAGATTCTAGTTCCCTGTTTTACAGCCTGGGCCTAGTGGCTTTTTCCTACTGCAATGTGTCCTGGAAAAAAATGAGAATCTCCTCCTGCACCTGGACTGCTTCCCTCCAGACCCCCACGTGCCTCTCCCCTGAGAGTCCTCCTGAGCCTCTGCGCCATGTCGCCTTCTCAGAGTGTCCTCCCAGAACCCCCAGGCCCAAACAGCCCCTGCACACACTCTGACACGCACACACCCACACAGTGCTCCCCTGCACATACCCGCACAGCCCTCCACCACAGCTTCACACACACACACACACACACACACACACACGCAAACACACCATCATGTCTGTGCCCAGGGAAACACAACACACCTGCACACACACTCTCCCCACCCCTCTGCTCTTCACCACCCCTTACCTGCTTTATTTCTGTCCATAACATTTACCACCTTCAGGCATCCCAACCACATTTTCCAATTGTCTATCAGCTGTTGCGAACTCACCATTTTGCCTCCAGCAATAGTTGTGTAGGAGGTTCTCGAGCATTTGTGGGATGAATGGACAGATGGATGGGTGGGTGAGGTGGGGTGGATGGGTGAGTGGGTGAGGTGGGTGCATCAACGGACGAATGGATACATGTATGTGTGTATGCGTAGATGGATGGATGGGTGAGTGGGTAGAAGGATGGATAGATGGATAGATGGGTTGATGAATGGGTTGATATATGGATGGATAGATGAATGGATGGATGTGTGGATGGATGGATGGATGGACGATGGATGGAGGGAGGGAAAGAGAGGAATGTATGAATGGGTTCATATATGGGTGGATGGATGGGTAGGTGAATGGATGGGTAGATGGATGGGTGGATGGATGGGTGGATGGGTAGATGGATGGGTGGATGGATGGGTGGATGGGTGGATGGATGGGTGGATGGATGGGTTGATGGTTGAAAGGTGGGTGGAATGAGTGGGTGGATCCCCAGAGCACTTAGGGCAGTTTTTTAAATGATCTACTTAATGCCCTATCTTTACTCCAGACCCAAGATGTCATGCAAGCAGGATCGATGGCCTCTGACTGTTTAATGAGTTTTCAGGGCGCCTGGCCTGAGGTTTTCCACAAACACCTGCTGGGCTAGAATCAAGTTCGAGAAGAATCTCCATGTTCCCAACTTTTGAGCAACTTTTAGAAGCCCTCGCCCTGAACTCGGCCATCAGCAGTGGGATCCAGGCTTAGGGCATGAGTTTCATAAAATTGAAATGGAGGAAAACAAAACACTGTCAAATCTCCAAAATAAGCACTCTGTCCTGAGGGCAGGAGGGTGTGGGCAGGACTCCAATGCAAAGGCCGCGGGAGGTGACGTCAGTAGCCATCCTCTGCAGCACAAAGTCCTCAGTGTGACACTTCAGATTTATGAGAACTGCCAACCCAGCAAGCCCACGTGACCATCCAGAAACAGTGACATGCTGGGTACAGCCGGCACCCGCTCCAGGCCCGGAATCACTTCAAGATGTGTCCGGTGGCTGGGGAGGAGAAACTCCTTTGCGCACCACCCACAACCGCGCCTCAGGGGGCACCTGTCACCAGGCAGCAGGAAGCGGGGCTGGGAACACGTCTGTCTGTCTCACCTACAGCACCTTTTTCTCTGATCCCTCCCCATAAGGCCTGTGAGGGTCTCAGGGAAGCCAGGCCAGCCCTGCCTCCCACCGGCCCCTCTGGCTCAGAAGAGCACCCGCCCCAGTCCCAAGCCACCACAGCAAGGCTGTGCCCACGCCTCCTTCACCGGAGCCCACTCCTGCCAGTGGCCAAGGTCCCACTGCGCTGTAGCAGACGAGGAAACCTCAACCCAGAAGGTTGGAAGGTCTTGTCAAGGGCCGGGCGGGTGCAGTGGGTGGCGTCCAGACCCAACTCAAGCCCAATGCCCCCTGAGGCTGAAGTGATCTCCTTGAACCCAAATTGGAGGTTTAGAAACAGAAACTCCTGGTTCCCCCCCACCC
>NW_025999869.1:1451855-1457072 GCF_001458135.2 Marmota marmota marmota
CAGAGCCACAGTCAGCCACACTCCAGCACTGGCTGTGGCCAGCTCAGCACGAGGGCTGCACTTTCCCCCTCTCCAAGCCCCAGGGCTGCCCTGCCAGGTCCGTAGGGCTTTTTCTTACACAAGGAAACTGAAGCACAGCAAGGTTAAGAAGCCACCAGGAAGAGGATGTGGGGAAAAGGCGCTCACACACACTGCTGGGGGGGACTGCAGATGGGGCAGCCAACATGGAGAGCAGTGTGGAGATTCCCTGGAAAGCTGGGAATGGAGCCACCATCTGACCCAGCTACCCCACTCCTCGGACTTCAAAACAGCATACTACAGGGACACAGCCACATCAATGTTTATAGCAGCACAATTCACAATAGCTAAACTGTGGAGCCAACCTAGATGCCCTTCAGTGGATGAATGGATAAAGAAAATGTGAAATACAATGGCATATTACACAGCATTAAAAGAGAATAAAATCATGGCCTTCGCAGGTAAATGGATGGAGTTGGAGAATATCATGCTAAGTGAAGTTAGCCAATTTAAAAAAACCAAATGCCAAATGTTTTCTCTGATATAAGGAGGTTGATTCATAGTGGGGTGGGGAGGGGGAGGATGGGAGGATTAGACAAACTCTAGACAGGGCAGAGGGAAGGGAGGAAAAGGAGAGGAGCATGGGGGTAAAAAGACGGTGGAATGATATGGACATCATTTCCCTAAGCACACGAATGGTGTGAAGACTGTGTGTACAACCAGAGATATGAAAAAATATGCTCTATATGTGTAATATGAATTGTAATGCATTCTGCTGTCATACATGACAAATTGGAATAAAAATCTTTTTAAAAAAGAAAACAAACAAACAAACAAAAAAAGAAGCTGCCCAGAAATGAGGAGGCACCTTTAGATCACACATAAGGTTAAGAGCTTATGGTCCAGAATACTTAAGGACTTCTACAGCTCAGCAAAATCAACAGCAGCAACGACAAAGACAATTTTGTATAAATATGAACTACTGAAGTAGATCTTTTTCCAAAGAAGACATCCACATGGCCAATATGCCCTGAAAAGATGTTCAGCCACAATGAGACACCCACTAAGATGGCCCCAGTAAAAGGGGGGATAGTAAGTTTGGGTAAGAATGTTGAGTCGGGATCCCCGCAAGCTCCTGGTGCAATAGCACACCTACTAAGGGAAACAGCTGGAGTCCTCAACACAGAGACAGAGGAGACCAGCAATTCTGCCCCTAGATATGGAAACAGGGCACTTGAACAAAAACTCGCACAAGAATGCTCTTCACCCACTACTCACAACAGCCCCAAACTGGGAATAACATCCATCAACTGATGAGTGCAGAAACAAAGGGGAAACGTCTTGATACACCCAAGGATAGCGATGGCCTCTAAGACGGTCTGCCAAGAGAAAGAAGCCAGATGCAAAACCTCTGCTTGGTGTCTCAGTCTGCTCTGTGTGGCTGTAACAGAACGCCCTGGACTGGGTCATTTACAGACCATAGAAATTGTCTTGGCTCAATGCTGGGGATTCTGGGAAGGCCAAAGTCCAGGGACTGCATCTGGTGAGGGCATTCTTGCTGCACCATCATGGGGGAGGATGCTAAATGGTGAGAGACAGAGAGCAAGAGGGGGCTGGGCTTGCTTTTATAACCAAAGCCACTCACACAGTAACAAACCCAGCCATGGGATAATGACAGTAAGAGACCCTTGCTCACAGCACCATTGCACTGGGGATAAAGTCTCCACCACATGAAATCTGGGGGACATATTCAAATCATAATGTCCCCCATTATGGGATTTAATTTTCATGAAATACCCACTGTAGGTAAATCCACGGAAAACAGAAAACATGAGTGGTGGCCCAGTGTGGTGGTGGTGGGGATGGGGAGTGACTGCTCCCTTGTAACAGGGTTTCCTTTCTGGGTCATGAAAATGTGTTGGAACTAAATAGACTTGTGAATGCGCTAATGCCCCCTGGATTGCACATTTGGCAGTGGCTGAGTACATCATTCTATCTTTTGTGAATTTCTCAATTAAAATAGAAAGAAGGAAAGAACCTTCCCCACAGCTATCAGGATTTAGACTCAGCTGTTCGGAGTTGCAGAGCCTCATAGCTCGGAGCCCTTTGGGAACACATGGGTGCTTATTCCAGAGGGCTCTCCAGTGGGGTTCCAAAGAAGGACTTCCTGAAGGAACCCTCGTGGACCTATGAGCGTAGTTCTTATTCTTAGCTGGCACAGTGCCTGGGAATCTCAGGACTCAGTCTATAGATGCCTGGTATTTGCAATTTTGGCACATATTCAAGTATGTTTACCCCTGTGATGACTTTTAACAATAAAACTATGGGAAGATCCTAAATGTCAGGCAGTGGGGACACACAAATCCATCAAGGCACATCTGCACAGCCTTTATCAGACATTAGAGTTCCCCAAGACTTGAGATGGAACATCTCCAGTGACTCCTGGGAGGAAAACAAAACAACAGCGAACCTAAAAGTCTGTACATCAAGATCCCACTTGGGTGGTTTTAAAAGGTCATGTCTAATAATACTCTCAGGGAACTAGCATATTGTTTTGATCTTTTGTATACAACTTTAGTAATAAAAATGTAGTTTTCATAAATTGCAATGAAGTGGCAGAATAAATACATATCTGCTGCTCTGATTATAGGAAAAGACAAAATTAGCAACAAGACTAAATTTTGCATTTTTACAAAAAAAAAGAAAGAAAAAAAAACAACTTTAGTTTGCAAAGTTTGTTAGGGAGTTTGAATAAATATTTCCCGGCCCCCAACCAGGTGAGATGGCACACAACTGTAATCCCAGTGACTGGGAAGGCTGAGGCAGGAGGATCACAGTTCAAAGTTAGCCTCAGCCACTTAGCAAGGCCCTAAGCAACTTAGAAACACCCTATTCAAAATAAAAGTAAAAAATATAAAAGGTCTGGGGATGTGGCTCAGTGGTTACATGCCCCTGGGTTCGATCCCCAGTAGCCTCCCCCCCCGCCAAAAGATTCTCCAACCCCATGTCAGACCTACAGAATTGGCATTTTTAGAGTTAGGGCTAGTCTTCTGCATATGAAGGAATTTCTTGCGCGATTCCAGTAAGCCCCTCCTATCTGGCCCTACTTCCCCCCCCACCCACACACACACACTCAAACGTGCATGCACATGCACACACACACTAGAACAAAGAACACCAACTCAGGCCCTGTTATTTACTGAATACAATAATGCTGAGTAATTAGCATCTGGGACCTTTGGCTTCCCTGGACGTTAAAAGGCAAGAGGAGGACAGAGAAAACCGTCTGCCTCTAAACATTCTGTGGGAATCAGATGCTATAAAGTGTGTGACAGAAATTGGGTGCTTGCAGGGATCCAGACGAGGCTCTGACACAACCGGAAGACCCTTGGTAGACATTCCCACTTGGGTTCAAGCCCACTCTGATATGTGTTGACAGTTTTAGCCAGCTCTTCACTTCCTCCAGTCCAAGAGCTCCACTCCTGCAGGGCCCGTGAGAATGCAACCACCATCACAGATGCTGAAGAGCTGCATAACATTGGTAAACTTGCTTCCTTCTCTTTCCAAGGAAGAGGATGGCTTGGGAGTGGGGGGGGTCTCTGTGCGCTGTGCCCTTCACTTCTTAGAGTTAAGCTATCAGTAACACACTCCACACACTTCAGGTGGAAAGGATCCCCTGCTTCAAGGGGTCTCCAGGTCATCCTATCCTATCTTCACTTTTGCCAACAGAAAGGCAAACAAGGGACAAGGAAATGTCAGCACTAGGCAGGCAACCGGGTAACTGCCACCATCCCGCCAGGCTGTACAGTGTGAAAGCCAGGAGTTGGAGCAGCCGTAGAGAATACCCATGCCTCAATGTGGCCAGAACTCAAGCTACCAAGAACAGGCAGGGATGGGGGAGACATTTGTCCCAGAGTTCATGTTCTTTGACCCACTTAACTCTTGAGATATTGTCCCCACTGCACAGTCACTTTCAGAGATACTGACAAAGCATTCCATTTATCGCCAAGCTTGAAGCTCAGGATGTTTGCTGAGCACACACCTGGATCCTATCATGAAATGTTGCCTAAATCCTTCATCTTGCGAGTCACCTGCATTGGGGGTCTGTGTGTGTGTGTGTGTGTGTGTGTGAGTGATGGGAACCCACCCAGTGTGTGTGTGTGTGTGTGTGTGTGTGTGTGTTAAAAGGTTTCAAATTGTCAACACCAACGTTTCCCCCCACCTTTTTGTTACTGGTGCATCATGTTGTATATAATGGTGGGATTTGCCTTCCATATTCGCACATGTACACAGTGTAACAATGTAGTTCGTCCAGTGTCTCTCCCCAGCACTTCCCCTCCCTCCCCTTCTCCATTCCCTGGCGCCCTTCTTCTATTCTACTGACCTCCTTTTGATTTTCATGAGATCCCCACACCTTTCTTTCCCTCCTTTCTCTCTAGCTTCCACATAAAACAGGAAAGTATACAATTCGACACTTGACCTTCTGAGTTTGGTTTATTCTACTGAACATAATATTGTAAAGTTCCCTCCATTTTCCTGCAAACGACATAATTTCGTTTTTTCTTTATGGCTGAATAAAACTCCACATACCACATTTTCTTTAGCCATTCATCCACGGACAGTCAGTCACCTAGGCTGGTTCCATGTTTTGGCTGTTGTGCATTGTTCTGCCATAAACCAGGGTATGGATGCCTCACTAGAATATGCTGATTTTAATTCTTCAGGATGAATTCCGAGAAGGGGTCTAGCTGGGTCACGCGCGGTTCCATGCCTAGCCCTGGTCTTTTGAGGAGGCTCTCTATTGATTTCCATAGGAGTTGTCCAAATTTATAGTCCTACCAACAGTGGCAACTCCAAAGTTTAAGTACAGTGTAAGATATTTTTATTTGTTTTTTGCATTTCTTCTTTTAAGCTTTGGGGGAACCTCACAGTCTGGCCCCGGGGGCGCCCGCACCCTGAGTCAGCTCCACCCGTGGCCCGCCGCCCTGGGAATCCACCCAGTTCCCGCGTAGCCCGGGGCATCCAGGGCGCGCAGAACCATGAGCGGCGCGGTCCTGCGGGGAGCAACCCCACAAAGGCCCGGGCAAGGGCGGCGGGGAGCCGCGCGGTCGCGGGGAAGGGGCGTGCGCCGGGCGCGCCGTGCGCCTTGTCCCCGCCGTGACTCTCGCGCTCTGCGCCCAGCCCAGGCGCGCGGCGGCT